>NC_055662.1:948640-1263778 GCF_017976325.1 Chelmon rostratus
ACAGAGGTGTCGAGGTGATAAATCCTCTGTGATGCAGAGACCAAGGAATCAGAAGTTGTCCACTCTCTCTACCAGTGCACCCATGACCCTAACGGGATGATTCCTCTCCTGCTTCTTCCCGAAGTCCACTGTCAGCTCCTTAGTCTTGCTGACATTCACAGTGAGGTTGTTCTCCTCACATGAGTTCTTCAGGTAATTAGTGGCACGAGGCAACGCAAGAGCCACTCGCCTCTATAGCTCAAAGAGCTATAGAAGGCGAGTGGCTCAAGCGAAGCGTATATATCAAAACGTGCGGCTTGATCGGGAATGGTGTGCTACGTCATTTATAGCTCTTTCGTCAATAATTCGCAAAGTTATTTGGAAAAACTGCGAAGAATTTCCCATAAGAAATGAATGGGAAATTTCCTCATATTTCAGCCTTTTTCAATTGTCCGCTGCTTCGCCATACTTTCTCTTAGAGACTTCATTCAAACTTTAAAAGGTAGATAATTTTGTCGGCTCAAAATGAACCTCGGCATATTTTTTGATATCTCTTCCAGTTTTCCTTGACCATCTGAAGACCATAAAGTTTCTCAAAAAATGCTCAGAATTTCTCCCCCTAGAGTGGATGACATCATCAGTTAGAGTGAAAGAGCCAGTGAGAAATCGCCTGAAATTTTTTTCTAAAATTGACGTAAAATCCAAACGGTGAATAGGGGTTACATAATCTTTTTGTAGACAAACCTTTCGTCTCTCGTCAAAGTTCAATTTTAAAGGGTTAGCCCCCAACAAATTTAAATAAAGAGGGATCTTGCACCAGCTGCCCTGCTCTGCTGCTCCAGTTAAACCCATACAATCTCCTGTTTTCTGAGTCGCAGCCTGCCGGAGTGTGTCATTTTAAATCGACCATTTAGTCATTTTTCTAAAGAATATCTGGACATAAAACACACATCTGGCCCAGACTTGTCCACATCTCACAGTGTAATCGGTTTTTTGATAGCAGCTACCGTTTTGTCACAATCACAAGTTGTTTGGAAGAAACTGACAGCGATAAAGCAGCTGTTCAAGGGGAGAATTGTCAACAGGTGCAACTGTCATTTAGACACACATACCGGTATGTGTCAATAACCCATGCACACACATCTCCAGGACAACCAGCCTGAGAATGATTAAATCCATTAAGATCAAAGTTGTCCTCTTAACGAGCTCAGTCAAAACAAGGGCATTGTTTGAAAACAATCTCCGTCCAACAAGCAGCTAAACTCAGCTTCAGAAAGCGCTATCCCAAAAAAGTTGAGACAGTAGTCACACGCACACACAAACAGGGCTAACCAACAGCTAAAAAGTGATTAAAAACAAGCATGTCAAAGCTGAACAGGAACAGGTAAAAAGTGGGAGAGATAGAGAGGTAATTATCAGCAGGTGGGGCAGAAGTTACACAGGCACACACATACACATTCAGACACACATATACCAGACACATCTCCATGTAGGAACTGGTTGGGCTGCTTGTTCAAAATACTTGGGACAATTTGATAAATGTGTAGTTCAAGCAGACACACACGCACACAAACAGACGAAGACACACACATATTCAGTCACACATAACGACAGATACATACACACAGGCACAGTCACACACAAATACAGTTAAATACACACATACACACAAAATGCTCAGAATTTCTCCCCCTAGAGTGGATGACATCATCAGTTAGAGTGATCCAGGTCATTGTAAGCTTTAGGGCATTCAATCGTTCGCAACTGGACCTCGTCAGTTTGTCTTAGAAAACGTTCTAGGACAGCTCTAGTCTCGAGCTGTCCTATCTAGTCTGGTGCGCATGAACTGATGAAGCCTGCTCGGATGAGAGGCGAAACGTCTTCTAAGATAAACTGACGAGGTCCAGTTGCGAACGATTGAATGCCCTAAAGCTTACAATGACCTGGACGAATGAGAATATTCACATGTTTCTGAACATTTTGGGTTGGCTACCCTAAAAATGGTGCGGGAATATGAAAGGATGGCTCGGAAAATGGCGGACTACAGAAGGACTAGAGCTGTCCTATCTAGTCTGGTGCGCATGAACTGATGAAGCCTGCTCGGATGAGAGGTGAAACGTCCTCTAAGACAAAATGACGAGGTCCAGTTGCGAACGATTGAATGCCCTAAAACCCGGTGAATAGGAGACACATAATTTTTGGATCTTTTTGGAGATAAACCTTTCTTCGCTCGTCAAAGTTCAATTTTAAAGGGTTAGCCCCCACCAAATTTAAATAAAGATGGATCTTGCACTGCTCTGCTGCTTCATGTAAGCCAATACTCCATGCTCCATGTAAGGTGTACTCCAACACACCTGATTCAAATGCTCAGCTCGTTACTGGGCTCTGCTGAGGCCTGATAACGAGCCATTCATTTGAATCAGGTGTGCTGGAGCAGGGATACATCTAAAACATGCAGGGCAGTGGTGCTCCAGGACCAGGCTTGAGAAACAGTGGTATAGATAACACCAGCAGCCCCCTTGTGCCGCTGTCAAAATTTTGGCAGTGCCGGAATTGTCCAATATGCACTGGGAACAGGTCTGACTTACTGCCGGCAATGCGAACCATGCTCCTGCTCCGGTCATACAGAGACCGGACGGCCTAGTAGAGGGCCCCCGGACTCCATTCTCCCGAAGCACCTCCCACAGAATGCCATGAGGGACATGGTCAAATGCCTTCTCCAAGTCCACAAAACACATGTGGACTGGTTGGGCAAACTCCCATGAACCCTTGAGCACCCTGCGGAGGGTGTAGAGCTGGTCCAGTGTTCCACGACCAGGACAAAAACCGCATTGTTCCTCCTGAATCTGAGGTTTGACTATCGGCCGAATTCTCCTCTCCAGTACCCTGGAATAGACTTTACCAGGGAAGCTGAGGAGTGTAATCCCCCTATAGTTGGAGCACACCCTCCGGTCCCCCTTCTTAAATAGAGGGACCACCACCCCGGTTTGCCAGTCCAGGGGCACTGTCCCAAACTGCCATGCGATGTTACATATAGAAATACAGCATTACAAATAAAAGTATTGCATTGAAAATATCACTTGAAGCAGCTATAGTCAATTCTAGTAATCAATGCTCACAGTGGTGAGCCCTGAAAGAGTTATTACTATACTCTTCAGTTCCTCTATGCTCTGGAGTGCTTCTCAGTGCCAGCTCATTCTTTTGGCTTGATGGTCCACAACTTTACTAAGTTGGTTTCTTGCCACTCTAATTATTTTCAGCTTTCCAGATTCCAATTCTTCCAATTACAAACTGCAAAGAAAACGACTTGTTTAACTCTCCACAAACTGACTGGGCTGCTGATTATTATCGGGCATTTGGTATTTTATAAAATCTATTACTCGCTGGGGAAATTAGATTAACTAATAATTAATTTATATAAAATAATAATAATAATAATAAAATTTTATTTATAATGCACTTTAGATTAAAAGAAATCTCAAAGTGCTACAGAAAGCATAAAACAGTACAACAGCACAAACCAAACAATGTGACATATATAAAAAAAAGGCTAGGAAAAAGCCTTTGTAAAAAGGTTAGTCTTTAGGCTACGCTTAAATGGGTCCACAGTCTGTGGAGCTCTCAGATGGTCTGGGAGGGCATTCCACAGACTGGGACCAGCCGAGCAGAAGGCTCGATCGCCCATGCTGTGCAGCTTGGTTCTGGGGACCAGAGGTTGGCTGAGCTGGAGCGGAGTGTGCACTGGAGCATTCTCATGTGCACACTGGTAGGTGAGGAGGTGAGGAGGGAGATCTTATATTGAATCCTGAGGTCCACAGGGAGCCAGTGTAGTGACTTCAGGATGGGGGTGATGTGGTCAAATTTGCGCACCCTCATCAGAAGTCACTCATATGAATATAACTGGGATTCTGGTGAATGAGTAACATCTATTGAGTAACATCTGAATAACTCAAAAGATACCTGATCAATTCATTTTAATAATAAAGGTGGCAGTATTTTATCAGTAAATACCCTTACGGAGACCAAATAAACAATGATTTTATGTAAATTGTAAGTCCTACCTTTGAAATTGTGAGAGTTGAAAATGTTGAAAAGAAATCTTTTAATGGTTTAGAAGACTGGGCATTTTTGGCATGGTTGTTATAAGAATGAGTTTACCACTATTCCATGTTAAGGGTGAGCATAATTTTTACTATGTCAGTAAGTTATAGCTGTATAACTGAAAAATGACAGTTCTTTTTTTCTTTAGAGTTGCAAATTCTTTGTGATTACCTGGCAAAGTATAAATATATATTGTAAAATCTGTAAAATCTAGAAAAATAATTTAAAATACTTCTCCTTGCATATAAAACCCTAAATGGTCAGGTGCCAAAGAGCTCATAGTACTCTATTACCCCATTAGAACAGTGCATCCCCAGAATGCAAGCTTATTTATGGGTCCTAAAATCTTCAGAAGCAGAATGGGGGCCGAAAGCCTTCAGCTATCAAGCTTCTCTCCTGTGAAACAATTTTCCAGTCTCAGTATGGGATGCAGACACCCTCTCTACTTTTAAGAGTAGGTTTAAAACTTTCCTTTTTGATGAAGCTCACAGTTAGGGCTGGCTCAAGTTTGCCTTGGACCAGCCCCTAGTTATAGGTAGCCCAGCTGCTATCGGCTAAGAATGCCAGGGGACTTCCCATGACACATCGAGCTCTTCTCTTCTTCTCTCCCTCTCCATCTATATGCATTCATGTCAACTGGGGCATGCAAATAACTAGAGTCTTTGTCCTTTCTCATCTCGCAGGTTCTCGTGGATAGTGGCTGAACCTGGATTGTGGATTATGGTTGCATCTCATCATCCTGCTGTGGCCCTGCAACTGCTTTTAGTCACATTTCCATTATTATTAGATTCATGGTGTTATGTACATATACTATCTCTTACTAATACGTACATATAATACATACATAAATATATCACATACTTATACTATGCTTTATACTACATAGTATATATCATGTACTATTTTATTATTAGTCTAATGTCCAATATTATAACTGCCATTGATGATATGTCATTGTCATATCATTGCTTTGCATCCCCCTCTCTTTCTCTCTCTCTGCCTCTCTCTCTCCATCTACCTCTCTCAACCCCTCTACCCTTACCACCATCCATTCAAGGCAGATGGCCACTTACCCAGAGTCTGTTTCTGTTTCTGCCTGTTAAAAGGAAGTTTTTCCTCTCCACTGTTGCCAAGTGCTTGCTCTTTGGGACAGTGCTCGCTCATGGGGGAATTGGTGGGTCTCCTTAGATTCAAATTAAGAGTATGGTCCTGACCTGCTCTATATGGAAAGGGTCCTAAGACAACAAGGCACTATCTAAATGAAATTTAATTGAACCAAATATTGTGTCAAGGAAAAGTGAATGTTTACTTTACTACACATATGATTGCAGGGGAAGTTTCATGAATGTCGATTCATGTGAAATGAGAAATGTTAGTAGCAAAAATAGATGTTTGTGTTATTTTATATACATCAGAATAAATCTGTGTATGACCTGACTACAGTTTTTTTTTTTTTTCTGTGTTCCTTTCTGCATTGCTCCACAGCTTGTTTGCCACTGGCCCAGGTTGCCCTAGGTCTGAGGCCACTAACATAAATACAGCCTAATAAAAAAATGTATGGAATTCTACTGTGTTGTACAGTATATTCTTATATATTGGCGAAGGAGGGACTATTATGAAAAAACTAAATTAAAACTGTCATTGTATAATGTGAAAGACAAAAGCAATTAAAAGAAATAAATGTGCAAAAAAAAAATATGCTGTGCACATTCAATATATTTCATACTGTTGTTAGATGTGGTTGAGCTTCATACACTTACTTACATGTCTGAGCTAAATGCTCACATTAATAATGCTAACAAGCTAATTTTACGCTGGTGTAATATTTAACATGTTCATCATTTTACTTCAGCATGTTAGCATGTGAACAATTGTTAGTAGTACTAAAGGCAAAGTTGAGGATGATGGGAATCAGGGTGCAACAATAAAATTAGTCTGATTGCCAAGGGCCAGGAAAAAGTTACATCCAGCCAGTAAATAACATCAGTCATTTGATCAGGCCAGATCTTGAAAAAATAGATAAATAAAAAATAATTTTAAGAATTCTCCACATATGGCTTTTTGATTTCACTCTGCCTGTAAATGTAAAGACAGACACGGGCAGACTTGTTCACTTCATGGATGAAATGTCCCTAACACAACATATAGGTTGAAAAAGAAAATTCATTGCATCCTGGAGAAAACTATATGTCTGGGTTGAGAATGATGACTTGATACATACAGATGCATTGGTGGGGATTGTCATAAGTACCCATCTCACTCTGAGTCAGGACCATTTTTTAAAGGTACAGATAATAATTGTAAACAGACACTTCTAATGAGAAATGATGGCAGTAAGTTTACAAGTGAGGTCCCACATTCAAAACCTTTGCAAAGTAAAAGAATGTATTTGTAAGCATTATCAGCTAAATTAAAGTATGAAGTATGAAAATTCAAAGTACTCATTAGGCAGACAAAGGGTCCCTGTCAGTGTTTTCAAATTTGAATTTGAATTAACATAACTGTTGCATTAAAGTGTATATTGCATTGTACTGCTGTAGATTTTGAAGGTTAAGTTTAACCTACAGTAATGCATCATATTCTGAAATTAGTTTCCTCCCCAGGGTGGCGGGGCGCTCCCTTAGAGATAGGGTGACGAGCTCTGTCACTTGGGAGGATGATCATCATATGTTTGTTGCCATGTTTCCAGCAAATTCCAGATGTTAAATACAAATGAGAGTATATAACAGTGCAGGTCATGCAGAACAACATCTTCAGTCTGCTATGAAAGCAGCAAGCAAAGAAAGGCAATAACCCCCCCCCCCAAAAAAAAAAAACAAAAAAAAAAACAATGTAAGTTGGTCGAGACCAAAGCCTGGAACAGACAAGAGATGCCTGGGCTGAGAGAGAAGAGAAAGAGAGAAGTACTATAATAACAAAAACAAAAAGAAAAAACATAAAGTGAATTAATCTTCCAATAAGTAAAGGGTACAAAAAGGCCAAAGAAGAAAGCAGAGAAGGAAATAGAATTACTTTTTTAGATTCAATAACGTTTCAGGACAGTGACAGTGACAGTGACACTGTTGGAGAATGAACAGGTAACCTTGCATTATTGATTGTTCACATCACGTTGAAGTCGCAGAAACGTGACTTGTCTGCACATGTCCAATGTCTGAAGGGACCACTTGGCAGAGTGGAAACACTGTCAGTACACAACCACATGCTAAAGCAAGATGGACCGGCAACTACAGCTATGCAATGACCTACTTACCTGTGTGACCTGCTTTGTTTTAGATTAAAAATGGATGACACAGAAGCCCTGGTCGAGAAGGAGGAGGAGTGCTTAGGCAGATGAGAAAAAACAGTCATTTACAAACAGGAGGAAGGCCACTAACACAGATTCAATCAATAATTTCTCCAAGGGGAGGTGGCTTATGTGTAGGGAGAAAGCTGCAATGCTCAGTATCAGGTTTAATTTGTAGTTAAAAAGGTCTATCACTGTGGGTGTACTGGGCAGCAACTCGCAGTGAATGTGTAAAGCTGTTTGACTTCCCTGTTCACAGTGCAAAAATGGCAAGTCAAATTTAAGTGAAAGCATTTTAGATATGAGTATTGTTACCCAGTACAGCAAAGGATTTTCATTTGATAAGATTTCTCAATATATGTCAGGATGTCTAGTAGTGTTGTAACGTAGTGTAGTTAATTCAGTTACAAGTTAAAGATATATTGTTTACATGTGATTAAATTATCAGACATTTATGGTCCCCAGAGGATGAATCACACTCACTGATTCTGGTGTTCTCTTGATTTTTCATCTAGCACCTTTATCAGGTAAAAATTTTAATTTGTCCAGTAAAATTATACATCAATGTTTCTTGTACTTTGTGTTTAACACTAACTAGCAAAGGTTAGCATGCTAATACTCTAAATTAAGATGGTGAAAATGTGTGGAAAAACACATTCCCCAACCACTCATCAGCATCTTAGCAGTGGCATTGTGATCACCACATTATCATGGTGACGGAGGAGCAGGCAGATGCAGTTGCCAGTAGCTCCCTCAAACTTGCTACATTTTAGCTTCAGTTTGTTTTTTTGTGTTTATTACTGAAGCATGCATTGCTTAAGACAGAAGCACACTCGACAAAAAAGCAAGCACAGGGATTGGGATTAGACCTTGAGACACATTGCCCATGCCATTTTACAACCAACCAACTGGAGCAGCTGGACAAAACGCCACCGTAGGCAGTGCAATTGCCCCTGGAAGAGGGGGGCAAGTGCCAGGCAAAGAACTAAACTAACCCAGCTCTTGCACTTAAGACTATTCCACAACCCAGCCCACTTCTGCCTAATGTCTGGTCCCAAGAAAGTAACATGGATGAAATAAGACTGGAAATCAGGGACTGCTGTGTCCACTAACCTTTCTCCATCACAACGTCCAAGCTATTGCACTCAACCAGACCTGTCAACCCTCCCATTTTTCCTGGGATTCTCCATATTTTACCCTGCTCTCCTGCTGAAAATATTTTCCTGTAAATCTCCTGTATTTTTAACCTTTCTAAAACAAACAAACAAAAGGCATAATTGTATAAATGCACCCAAGAGGCACAGAAACACGCTCCACCAATGACTGTTTTTATGCTATTTTTCTCATCCATTTTAATGATCACACTTTCCTCCTATTGTTTCACTTGCCAGTTGCCTCTCTCAAAATCGCAACTGAGCCATAATGTCTAAGTGACATGTATATATCCTTCAAATAATACGTACATTAACTGAAGTAAATGACTGCTGGAATTATACGCCCTTTTGTGTCTTCATTTATATAATGCATGGATGTCTACAGCATTTCCCTTTCAGCCAGGTATCTGATTCTGACCACCTACTACTAAGTAGTGAGTAAGTAAGTAAGGTGACTTTATAAAGTGCCTTTCAAAACTAGGGTTTCAAGGTGCAGTACAATGCACACATTGAAGCAATAACAGGGACAGGAAACAAAAATGTGAAACAATACAAAAACGATGCAGAAAGCAAAACACAGTAGTCGAACGTACAAACAATAAATACAGTTAAAACTCTAGAGAAGTCAAGTGCACATTACATGACAAAGTGCTTATGAAACAAGTGAGTTTCCAATCACTTCTTAAAACTGCCAACTGACCGTGCATTTTTTAAATGAGAGGAGGCCATTCCAGAGGATGGGAGCCATACTTCAAAAGCTCGGTCACCTTTGGTTCTAAGCCTAGATTTTGAGACTGCAAATAAGGCCTTGGTCAGAAGACCTCAGTGATCTCACTGTGGTCAGGGAACACAGTTATTCAGAAATGTAAAGTGGATCATAGGCTCATACAGTATATTGTGTATTATTTAAAAGTCTGGGGGCCACAATTTGGACCAACTGCAGTCGAGGCACAGAAGAATGAGGCACAGAAGAATGACAGTAAATAAATAATGAATGAATGAATGAAGTCCTTATTTCAAAAATATAACCAACAAAAATAGTGTCACGGATCAGGTTCAGAGGCCCAAACGCAGACAAAGACACAGCGGACAGAATAATTTTATTTACAAACACAAATGCAGAAACAGGGAGTCATGGTCAAAAAACTACAAAACAGAACTACCTGTGCTCACTAGCGACTAGGCGAAAAAACTACTAGAAAACAAAAATTAGAAACTGAGAACTGAACAGATTAACAATGCTAATAAACTAACGCTCCGACACAGGCTGGTGTATTCTCAGTGGCAGGGAAACAACAACCGGTCGGACCCACCAAGAGCTGAGGTGGAAAAATACTGGAAAGACATATGGGAAAGAGAGGCATCACACAACACCGATGCCCAATGGTTAGTAGACCTAAGAGCTGACCACAGCAACCTCCCAGAAAAAGGACCAGTAACCATCTCAATGGCGGACATCCAAGAAAGAGTGTCAAAGATGAAGAGCTGGGCAGCACCATGCCCCGATATGATCCATACGTACTGGCTGAAGAAGCTAACTGCATTCCATGAACGCCTAGCAGCACAGATGAACCAGCTGCTGAGGGATGGGACCCACCCAGAGTGGCTAACCCAGGGCAGGACAGTCCTAATCATGAAGGACCCGGAGAAGGGACCCATCCCATCCAACTATCGGCCGATTACCTGTCACTGTACAATATGGAAGGCCCTGTCAGGCATCATTGCGGCAAAAATTAGTAAGCATGTGGCTCAATACATGAGCGAAGCACAGAAAGGAATTGGCAGTAACACCAGAGGAGCCAAGCACCAGCTACTGATTAATAGAACAGTCGCCCGAGACTGTAAGACTAGACAGACCAACCTGTGCACTGCCTGGATTGACTACAAGAAAGCCTACGACTCAATGCCGCACACATGGATACTGGAATGTCTGGAGCTGTATAAGATCAACAGGAACCTAAGGGCCTTCATCCAAAACTCGATGTAAATGTGGAAGGCAACCCTAGAGGCCAATTCAAAGCCGACTGCCCAAGTCAACATCAAATGTGGCATATACCAAGGACATGTGCTATCACCATTGCTGTTCTGCATTGGCCTGAACCCCCTCAGTCAGATCATCATGAAGAGCGGCTATGGGTACCGATTCTGTAGTGAGGCAACAATCAGTCACCTGCTCTACATGGATGACATCAAGCTGTACGCCAGGAGCGAGAGAGAAACAGACTCACTGAATCTACATTGGTGACATAGGGATGTCATTCGGATTGGACAAGTGTGGCCGGATGGTCTCAAAGAGAGGCAAGATGATCAGGACTGAGGGGATTGACCTACCAGAGGGCAACATAGGTGATATCCAAGACAGCTACAAGTACCTTAGCATCCCACAGGCAACGGAAACCATGAAGAGGCCACAAGGAAGTCAACCACAGCCAAATACCTCCAGAGAGTAAGGCAGGTCCTGAAAAGTCAGCTGAATGGTAAGAACAAGGTCTGAGCCATCAACATGTACGCAATACCAGTCATCAGATACAGAGAGTTCGACCCCAAGTCAAGAATTGGTTGATATCAAGAAATCCTACCAGTGGATGGATAATGCAGGACTGACAGACAGCACTGAGGCACTAATCATGGCAGCACAAGAACAAGCCATAAGCACAAGAGCCATAGAGGCCAGGATTTACCAGAGTAGATCAGACCGTTGCTGAGAACAACAGGGCCAAGATTCTGTGGGACTTCAGCTTCCAGACTGACAAACAGCTCCTGGCTAACCAACCAGACATAGTGGTGGTGGACAAAGAGCAGAAGAGGGTGGTAGTAATAGATGTGGCGATCCCACAAGAAACTTAAGAAGTACCAAGGGTTGAAAGAGCAGCTGGAATGGATGTGGAAGGTCAAGGCTAGCGTGGCCCCTGTGGTAGTGGGGGCACTTGGGGCAGTAACCCCCAAACTGGAAGAGTGGCTCCAACCGAACAACATCTGAAGCCTCACTCCAGCCCCACTCGCTAGGAACAGCCAAGACACTGCGCAGAACCCTCAAACTCTCAGGCCTCTGGTAGAGGACCCGAGCTTGAGGATGACACAGATACCACCCCACCAGGGTGAGAAGGAGATTTTTTTCATATATACCTGCACACCCATAAACATACATATTTACACAAGTACATATTTACAAACAAATTAAATCATTGTAAATAAAAAAACAGGAAAATCCTTGAGAGCACCCTGTGATTATCAAAGCCCTTCTTCCTCTCTGTACCTCGTGAGAAGTTTTTGTACCGCTTTTTAAACTAGGTCATGTTTCAGCATCGCTTGAGCTCCACACTCAACCCATTCCACAGCTTCACCCCACATATAGAAATAGAAAAACTTTTTTAACAACCAGGTCAGTGAATTTTAATGCATTTGATTTTAAGAATAGTGAATTTGTGTGATCCCTGTAACCTGAATTATGAATATTGTCCAAACTTCACAAATTGTTTTCTGTTTCTTACGAAACTACTCACCCAGTGCAATACCACCCCCCTGTTCCCATACAGTTCCAGTTTATTGATTAATATGTTATGATTAATTGAAAAGCTTTTTTTAAGATCTATGAATATTCCAATTGCATACTGTTTGATCTATGCCATTTGTAATTTCTTCAATTGATTCAATTAATGCCAGTGATGTTTAACTGTTTGATGTGAACCCGTATTAACTGTCAGAAAGTAATTTATGTTTTTCTATGAATTTGTCTTATCTGTGATTGAATAGTTTTTTTATACAGCAGCAACAAAACATTCATTAAAACAGGTAAAAACAGTTTCTCATTAAACATCAGGTTTCACTAACACTATTTGCTGAACAGCTGTGAGTCAAGCTGATGCAGACAGTTACTGAGCTCATACGAAAAAGTTCAAATCCAGATGATAAATGACTAAAATCTTTCAACCAATGAAAAGACATTTTTTTAAAGAAAGGTCTAAAAGGTATTCTAAAAGAGGTTTAAAACTGTATAAAACGTTGTTTTGGGAAAACAACACCAACGTTGAGACATGCACAAAACTCGCCAGATAAGAAAAAACTCACACTGTTGTTTTTGGAGGCAAAGAAAGGCCTCTATTTTGGAAAAGCTTGCGTTGAATATGCACTAATGTAAAAGTAAAAGCAAAGTTTAGTTTTCTCAATGGAATTATTTGATGGATATCAAGTGAAAGTATGGACGTCAATATAATGTCGTGAGAATATACAGTATACAATGTAAAATCCTCTGACTGAACTGTTTCTCAATATCTTTACATCTCCTGTATGCATGTGACAATCAAGCAGAAGTCTAATCCATTGAGAAAGATGGCATAATCCTCATGTTTAATTGGTATCATACTGTCACAATAGCTTGCTGCTGTTGAAATCAGAAGAGGTTGTAGGGAGTTGGTGAGTTCTGTCTGTTGTGACCCCACCCTACCTCACTCAGGTATCATTCTTGCTCTGGGATAAATCCTTTTTGGGTTTATAGCTCAGAAGCCTGTTCCAGTCATTTGTGTTGCCCTGTCATGTGCTGAACTGGTATATTCCAAGCAATCTAATCCTGGAGCAAATTTATCACACTGCGTCTTGTCCAAGTCTGCTGTACCCACGCACCAGATTTGCAGTGTGGGGTTTTATTCATATTAAAGTTAGGGATTCACAGCTTTGGACTTTGCCTTTGGTGATTATGATCAGACAGGAGCTGCACAGTGTCTCTCACTGTACTGTCTACTTGCTTGCTACTGCAGTGAGAGGTGGACACATTCTGTTTGAGTTCCTGAAATCTGGCAGCCTATACCATTTATACTACACAGGTTTAGTTATAATATGGCTAAAAGAAAGTGTTGCTTTTTAGGGTTTTTTTTCTGATTAACTATTGACACAAAATTGATTTTGTTTTCCAGGAGAGCAAAAAATATTTGACACAATTCTCAAGTCAATAGACACACTGTAGCAAATTTCCCTGTTAAATACAGTATACCACTGGCAGCTACAGTTGCCAGTCAAACTGTTTTTCTACAGTGTACCTACTGTAATCTCTAAGTTTATTACTGTAAAAAATATCAGAGTAAAGTGCTGTATAATATTCAGATTTACAGTGGAATACTGTCAGCTGGTTGGTTACGTAACACTGTTATCCCTGTAATCTCCAGAAACAGTTATCATTATCCCTGGTCCAAATTGTGGGAAAATGTAAGCATTTTCCCACAATCATTATCATTATTAATTCCAGATCAAACGTCAAAAGTAGCCGGTTTTGATGCAGCCAACACAGGCAAGCCTGCCCCTTGTAGAATATGTCCTAATTGCTGCCAAGTAGATGTATAAATAACGACTGAAGTGTACACCACCTCCTGCATTTGCATTTAACATTATAGCGCACACAGCATTTTTTTCGGAACAGGAGACAGTCAGCATCACACACACAACGCTTCTGTTAGTTTGATAGTTGCTTCACCCTCCTCCCCAATGACATCTGAACTTGTGCATGATCGTGGAATAAGATGTGCTGTGATTAGCAAGAGTTTATGGCACTGTGATTGTTACATCTGACACGGTGACCATCGTTAAAGACAAAAGAAAAATTGTGTGGTCTGATCCTGGCATTAGGGACTGCATTCAATCTACCATTTGTTGTTGATCTATTTGAAGTTTTGTATGTGCCATGTTGCTTTTCTCCCCATCTAGGATGGGGGAAACTTGGAATCATGTTTCATGTCCCATAATAACAAAACAATTTATAAAAGTGAAATCATTGTCTCATGAGACAAGTGAGGTCATTATCATGAGAAAACATCCTAGAATTATTTATTTATTTATTTATTGGTGAATGCATTACGTGCAGTCTGATCTAGTCTAAACCCGGCCCAACGCAACTTAGTTTGCTGATTGCATAGAAATCCAATCTTGTGGCTTTGAAAATCAAACAAATTGACGGCTTACTGGTAACGTGGCTCAACAGAAAGATATAATATTTTGTTGACTCAGCAGTTAAAGGGGAGTACATCAGCTAACGTTTACTGAAAACATCTGTTAATCCAGTTTATGTCATTTCAGCAAAAAAGAAAAGTTAGTACAATGGAAATTCAACAAAAATAAGATAACAGGGTAACAATGACTTTGACAAAACTACAATTACCGTGTGAAGTAAAGCACAGGAGCAGGATGGCTGGCGCTGTGCCGTGTTTCCAGGAGGGGAGCACCAATTTCTGTCCGCTTCGGTGCTGACCTGTCAGAGTAGTTAAAACCGTCTTCAG
This sequence comes from Chelmon rostratus, assembly GCF_017976325.1. Lineage (NCBI taxonomy): Eukaryota > Metazoa > Chordata > Actinopteri > Chaetodontiformes > Chaetodontidae > Chelmon > Chelmon rostratus. The sequence goes on from NC_055662.1 coordinate 963,421, forward strand.
TTCATTCTCTTGTTGTTCTGTTCTTCCTTTTACCTTGAATAAAAGCAATGATCTACAATTAGTTTTGTCTATTTTTTAGTATCTTTACATTGACTGTATGTTCAGTGAGGTGGTGGGACTGGATGCAACATGATTTTGCTCAGATGAGAAATGGGCAAACTCAAGCAACAGAGTCAGATGCAACTTAACTAAAAAATAACATTTACACAGTTACAGTATTTCATTTTTTGTGTTAAAAAATAAAAACTGTCTCTGCATTTGCAGTGTGGTCCCTAGGCACTTTGGTATTCCTATGAACCATGGATTTGGCTAAATCTTGTGTATGTTTCAGGACCCAAATGCACTACCACCAGTACACTGGGATTTCTTATACAGACTTCAGGTTCAGAATGGGCAGTGACAGATAAGACACAACTGTGTCCACAGTCCAGTTTCAATGAAAAGTCTCTCAGCCTATTCGACACTGCAGGGCATTCAATGAGCAGACAAATATTGCTCATTTCAGTCTATCAGGTGGATTCAAAGTCTCTTGAAATGTCTGGTGAGGCCAACACCAAACAATCACAGGAAAACATGAAACCAGGGAATGCAGGGCAAAACTCATAGTCTGAGACAGAAGGCCGAAGTATTTGCCAGGGAGCAGGAGAACAGATGCAACATTAAAATGCTGCTTTTACTTTAATGCATCTGTAGTCACAAACCAATAATGTGCAATAATATAACACTGACAGGTGCGCCCTGCGTAATGAGTGCTTTCACTTTTGACACTTTAGGTACATTTTTTGATAATGCTTTTTTGATAGTAGGCCAACTTAGTTTTACCTCTGTAACATTTTGTATGCCTTGAAACAAAACGGATGCTGTGTAGTTCAGGGAAGACAGGGTGGATGGATATCATACGGCTGAAACCACCACCCTATCTGTACATTTATGTTACACCTACAGCGTCCAAAAGAATGGCACGACATTGATTTGCCCGATAACTAATAATAAAATGCAAGTTTACTTTATTTAAAACATACATCCATGTAATGAAGCGCATTTATCTCCTCCCTGTTACTGCCCACCCCTCACCTGCACAGGCCGTGCATGAGGTGGGCGGGCTGGCATCCCTCTCATGGTCTCGGTGTCCTCCCTGGAGGCGTCATTGGGGGAGGAGAGGAGAGTGCGGCGCACCTCACTCCGTTCGTCCTCCAGCAACACTGCTGCATACGCCGCATGTACAGCCTGCATCTCTCTGGAGCATTCAGCTTGATCCAAATATGAAATAATTCGTCGGCAATTGTTGGATACGGGTGATTTTAATTTCTCCGTGTGGTGATTTTCTTCCGTGTTTGGTTCCGTCGCCGGTCAGTCTGTGGAATGGTCTGCGTCTTCTCTCCTGGCTCGTTTCCTCTTCAGCATGGGAACAGCGGTGTCCAAAAGGAAGAATCTGAGGAGAGATGCGATATCGTCCGTGGCTGCCAAAGTTCGGTGAGTGTGTCCGCTGGGGTGCAGACCCCTGCAGCGGCGTCTGCTACTTCAAAATGACCAAAGTACATTATTACTTTAACATGATGTAAGACACATTTTGGTACGAAGTACAAGAGAACATTCAGTTCAGTTTACGCTTCCCAAAATGATGCATTATAATTACAGTCGGCTAATAATCCCACATGAGCGTGCTCCTCTGCTCTTTTCACACTGTTCGTGCTTGACTTTTCTGTCAGTAGATTCATAAAAAAATAAAGAAACTTTTCTACAAGCTCCTTATCTTATTTTTGTGATTTATGTGCGCTTAAATGAGGGACGCCAGCTCTAGCGTTCCTCAGGAAATTAGGAAGTGTCCTTAATATTTTGCGTAATGATAAACGCAAACATTCAGAATAGGTTTAAACTACTAAAAAAATACACAAAGCTGTTTGCTGCATTTAATATATCATGTAGGCTACTAGATTTAAAGTAATTATTGAACATGTTTGGCTGTTGTCTGGCTTGACTCAAAGATTCGTATTTGGGACAAATTAGCCGCTACGTTTTTTCTGCATTTTGACCTTAAACCTCTAATCACACTTTGCGCAGTAGTGTTTATGACATCCCCTGGGACTCTGGGAAACTGGACATTTGTAACTCTTTTCTGACGTTTTTTAGTCCAAGCAATTAATAATTTATTTAATTGAGACAAAAATCTGCAGCTTAACTTACAGCAAAAGTTGCAGTTACAGCCAGTAAGTTAACCTTTTTTTTCCCCAATTGTTTCACACAGCATTAGTTTTAGACTACACACCATTAAATAAAAATCGGCTTGTGTCAAAATTACTTTCTATCATACTTGTTGTAATTCATCTACGTTTTTGTATATATCCCTCAACATAATCACCTAAACATAATAATTATACATTTGAAATGCTCTCAAATATATAACATCTATCTGGAAAAAGGGTTGATCTGTTTGTCCTAGCATGCTGTATGTCTGTCAGCCTAATGTGTATTTCCTTTGCTTTAGCAGGCATGTCAAACTGATTCCATAAAGGGCCGTGTGGCTGCAGGTTTTCATTCCAACCAAGGAGGAGCACACCAGGCTGGAATCAATTAATCAGCTGATTTCAGTCTTCAGATGATAACTAAGTGATTCCTTGATGTTGATTGGTTGGCCTGGTGTGCTCCTCCTTGGTTGGAAGTAAAACCTGCAGCCACACGGCCCTTTATGGAATCAGTTTGACATATGTGCTTTAGTGATATGGTCATCCACGAATTTCCATCTAGACTCACTGGACTTGCGACGAATCCCGATGACATTTAGCGTTGAGTGTTTAAGTCATGCCATGAAAAGTCTTTGTGTCATGGGTGTCAGATCACTGTGTTCTCGGTCAGAAGACTGCGAGATGACTCATGTTCTGTGGTAGAAGATGCGGTCTATGCCACCCACTTACTGACCTTAGAAGGCAAAATACAGACGAATCAAGCACTTCTGCTCTCAGTTGTGTGCATACACCTACTTTCTTCCTTAAATGCTTGATACTGTGCAAAGACATTGTGCAGTGAAACAAATACACATGTGTTCAAGCACAGATCGTATGACCTTTGCATCTACTTACACAGTCATCACCACACTGCCTTATGCACACATTCTTCTACTTTACATGCTTATTACCTATTTCTCTACCTCAATCAACTTTTCATGCTTCATCTTTAGATTTTCATCCAAAGGAATCAGTGTGTGGGGAAATAATATACAGTGGATTTTGAAAAATATAGCAATATGTACACTACAGTAACATCTAGACTAATTTTTGTGGGATAGTTTTCATGGCCATGACATGACAAAAGGCAGCCAAGCTAAATCAAGTATAGCAATTAGAAAAAGGGATTCTGGTAGTCCACTGATCAGGTAGAAAATACATATGCACTAGGGTTGTATATCTCCACCACTGAGGCCGATTCGATATGCATCTCGATGCGCTGACACCGATACGATACAGTTACGATACACTGAAGCTCCCATCGATACAATGCGATACGATTCACTCCTGCTCACGATGCGATGCGATTCAAAAATGATTTGATAACGATATGACTTAACTATAAAAGGATGTTTCGATATGATGTGATCATTCAATACAGTTAGTTGCAGTATGAGAGAGTAATAGTAACATCAGGTTTTTTTACCTCAATAGCACAATTCTGCTTTACTCTCTGTATCGATTTGAGGGATGTATTTAATATTTGTTTTTTTATGGAGTAACCAATAAATCATATTTTAAAAAAGACATATTTCAGTAGACAGAGCATTCAATTGTATTTATAATTAGCACTCCTAACTCCCAATTATGTTCTCTGTCTCTATAATTATACAAAATGTATAAAACTTCACAGTTAAACAGTTTCAGAAAGCACAGTATTAACAATGTGCATAGTGCAAATAACATGACCAGCAACACATACTACTGTCTGCCAGAATGATCGTTTCAGTAAGTTGACTGATTTCTTACAAAGAATGAAAATCAAATAACAATGTTTTACAGAATCAAGTGTAAAAAAAATAAAACTATAACTGGCAGCCAGTAACAGCTGCTGTAAACAATACTCTCACCAAGGGGCTCAAATAGAGGTATTTCTTGTCCATAGTGCTCCTGTGTATTAGGAGGAAAACGTATTGGTGTAATTTCTATAAGAAACTGAACATGTAAATAAATAACATTTCCTAACAAGTCTTTCTTAACTGCTCACAATGTAAGCAAAAAACATCAACTACTGGCAATCAAACAATGCCATTTACTGCGAACACCTCACTGATTTACCTCATATGGCTTAGTTTCAGGTTTTTCTTTAGAAATATTAACAGGTCTACATGTTCTGGGAATAGCAAACTGCGCTGAGCAGTCACTATTTTTTTTTATTCTGCTTGTATTCATCTTGTGTTATTTGTGTTTTACCCGCAATGTTAAGTGTCACTAAGTGTTGTGAAAGGCGCTTCCAAATAAAATGTATTATTATTATTATTATTATTATTATTGTTGTTGTTACTATGCCACCAGCGGTACTGAACACTCGTTCAGAGGGAACGCTTGTTGCGTCGTGCTGCCGACGTACTTGATAGCCGCACGGCATTGTTTGCAAATTGCGTGCGTCTTGTCTCGCTGACCCCCTCGCTTAAAAAAAAACAAACAAAATATTGCCACACGTTTGATTAATGTGTCTTTTTTGATGCATTAAATATCTCGTCGCAGCTATCGTCTTTCTCGTTTGCCTCGTTTGTCTGTTGTGTACAACACCTGCTTGCGTCACTGCCTGGGGACGCGATGGTGCATTCAGGTTGCCTTGAAAATACTAGAACATAGATAGAAATAGTCGATTTAACAATGGGATTTGCCGGTGTAGACAGGCTAGAAGAGATGCACCGCAAATTCACCCGTAAATTATATCCGATGCACGTTCATTCTACCGGTGCAGTCGCATCGCAAACGTTTATATCGGACCACCGATACGAATCGGTGAATCTCCACATCCCTAATATGCACATGACTTTACACAACCTTTGGCGCCTCCAAGGGACAGGGAACAGGCAAAAATGAGAAATAACATCCAGTAGAGGGGAGGGGAACTTGTGGAGAACTGGTTAAGCTTCTTGGTGATTGTTGCTTAACGACACCTAACGCTGTTGCTTTGCTTCATAATGTTGTAACATTTATCCTTCATTAGGCAGCATGAAAACAAGTAGCTATCATTTAATACTCTGTCAGCCACAAGTCACATTACAACACCAAAATCTACAATATGTGTCTGGTGTCCTACCACAGGGAGAGAGAAAGGCGGGGTTTCCTAAAAGCTGCACTTTTTTTGCATTAGAGATGCAACAGTAAATTTATTTCTCATCTCTGCACAAAAGGCACGAAAGCAAGCATCATTCTTTTTCATGTTAGGAAAACTGTGCACTCAATGTGCTGGCAGCCTGAATTTGTGCAGCCTGCATAAGCACAGTATAAGTTGCTTCATGCAAAATGGTGAAATTCAAATCAAACCTAATGGACTTGTAGTGACTATTGGACAACTGCCCAGACATCAGTTGCAGTGTGAAGAAAAGAACCTTTTTTCCCTGCATTGCTCAAAATGCTTACTTTCCAGTTGAATTTTGGCTTGCAAAACAAATCAAGTTATGTATGTAATTTTCAAATCAGAATTTTCTACAAAACACAGAAATTAGGAACTGATTTCAACCCACACACAACTCTTTAAGCTGTCCAGATGAGTCTAGATGAAAACTTAGTGTGTGTGATCACCGGTAGAATTATCTCTGCAGAAGAAGTCACAAGTGCAATTTAAAGTGTCTTCAACAGCAGAGAGCTGTCTTTCCTGAGAGTGCTGTGAAAGCCATATTGGATTGTTTCCCTCTCTCATCCCTTTGCTGTTCTTTGGTAGACTGAATCACACACTAGCCAGGTGGCCAAACATAAGCATGTTATGAAGAGTTTACTGAGAACACCGCAGGATTTCAGTCTATTCAGCAAGATACTCAAGTTGGGAATTTTCAAATAAATCCATCTGTTGAAAACATTTGATGTTGTGTGAGCATTAAGAAATTGGCGTGCATCGTCAATAATCAGGCCAACACTTTCTTTAATACACCAAGAGGCTAGTGTGAAGAAAAAGGAAAAGGTTAAAAAGGTTGATGAACATCTTGTTAGCCTCCAGGGTCTCTTTGTCTTTTACTGTGCACTTAATTGTGTTCTTACATCTCATTTTTTAAGGGAAGTTTCTTTTCTTTTATGCACTGTGCCTGAAGCACTTAGTGATGGCCCAAACTGCCTCCCTGCCCCATTTATGACAAATCTTTGTAGCACACAGCAAAACCAGACTGTCTGCTTTGATCAGCCAGTTGATATAAAAGATTACAAGCACTTTAGGGCTGATGTCACAATTAATATTTCAAGAATGGTTGAGTCACATCTTACAGGAATTGCATAGCACAACAGTTTTCAGGCAGTAATAGTTTCCACTTTGGTGAATATGTGATTTCATGGTCTCTTTCCCACAAAACTGTGACCAGCAGTGACCTCATCAGTGCACAGATTAACAGCACACAGTCCAGTGTGGCTATCAGCTATAAAACATTTCTTCAGCCCCCTCTCTAAAACATAAACCTGTCAGAGTAGCCATGTCTGAGGCTTTGGCGGCTAAATATGACACAAACCGACAGTGCTGATGGATGATATTTAGTGTTTCTAAGTGTGTTATGGCATATTGGCTTTATTACAGCACATTTAACACAATTAAGAGAAACTTAAAAGATGAGAGATAGGTATGCCAAATGGATGCAGCAGACAGGATATAATAACATGGGCAATTCAGCCCAGCATACCCATGAATTACATAAACTTGTAAGGGAGCATTACAAGTTTACCACACTGTTGGTTAAATTCCTCTCACAGCACTGCAATCATTTTGCAGCTCAAACATTTGACATTGAATGATATTAAATGATTAAATTAAATTTAATGATAGTAAAACCTCCAAGATATCAGAGATGGAAGTCAGTTCCTAGTCTGCTTTATAAAGGATCATTAATTCATCTAGGACCACTGCCAACCTGCAGTGATGACCAGAAGGAATTGCAATGTCAGTGAAGCTCCACCGATACTGTCCCCTTGAGCTGATGGATCCTAACATATAAATGACATTTTAATTCTAGCCACAGCTAAAATATAAGTAGATTAGTGTGCATATTATAGAATTTGAAAATACCCATAGTTTTTGTGCTTGTCAGTGTGCGGGTGTGTGTTCTGTTTATAGGGTTTTGGGAGTGTCTTGAACTCCAATTGGTGACAAGAGAGTTGGGAGACAACTTTTGAAAGCCACAAAACTCATAACTGGCCCACTCTCCAGAGAAATATGTTATGGTCATTTTGTGCCAAAGGGAAATATGCCACTTACCTAGTCCCCCTTTCATAAAGCCAATATCAGCATAATATGTCAATAGATCAACAGAGGGGTCATGAGCAAGTATCCTGCCTCGTCTCTTTAGATGAGATACTTTACATGTATTTTTTTCCCCCTAAAGTACATATTGATGAACCCATTTTCAGCCTGATATTGCCTTTTTTGTCATTTGAGTGTAGTGGAACAAGCGGCTCTCAATGAAGTCATCAGCCAACCTTCCCAGTTTGTGTTGTGCAGAGATATGCAGTGATAGGATGGAGGAAGACACAGACAGATGATGTATACAGGCTGAATGGTGGTGTGTAAATCTTAAGTAGAAAACTGAATTGGTGCTGCCACTTGTTCTTTCCTTTCTTTTCCTTAGTCAGTTTATTAATCAACTGATCAATTAAGAGCAAATGAGTGAATGTCATTTTTATCATTGCATCATGCATACTGTATGCTTGCCTATCTTAACAAGACACCATAAAATCGTATACACTATGTTCAGAATGCTGCATATACATTTTCAAACAGCATAACAAACAGTCCAAAATTAAAGAAAACACATTCGAAAAAATGCTCACAATCTCATTTTCAGAAATTGGGGCTTACAGCAAAATTCATAAATCACTGATGAAACATATGCAGGATGATAAATTGTAATAAAGCTGTAAAAGTTGAAATACTGAAAGAAGTCCTTATTACACCATGGGAAGTGAGTTTAAAACAGAGTTTAGTGGCATTTTAGAAACATGAGCTATTGCAACGCTCTGTGACCTAAATGTACACATTAGAGTCTCATTAAAATACCCCCTCGTCTAAAAACCCTCTCATTTTGGTTTTAGGCAGAAATATGGGTTAGGAAGTAATATGAAATTATTCTTTGAACTGTTGTTGTATGTAATGAATTAATTATTAGGCAATGAATCTAACTGTTGTCCTACTTTTTAACAGGATCAGGTTCAGTAGAGTTTTACATTTTGATGACAAAAATAAACAGATGCTATTAAAGTCCAGTGAATTCAACTGTATTATTTGTACTACTACAGATATGTAGTTTTGAAGATGACTATCAAAACTACCCCCCCTCTCTCTCTCCCTCTCTCTCTCTCTCTCTCTATATATATATATATATATATATATATATATATATATATATATATATATATATATATATAGTGCTCACTCAGGCCAAGCACTAAAACTTTAGAAGCAGTAATTTGGTCCCTTGTATTGCACATAATCAAATTTACTAGTGTTGATTTTAAAAGATCCTTCAAATGAGGTCTGTTTTTTTTTACATCTGTCAGATGTGACATATTTAGATTTTTCCACATCTTTTAGAATTACTTGAATTGTTTGTAAACCAGTTTATCTTAAAGTCACCAAGAACCAGGGTCTCTGAGCAAGTAAGTCTGCTGATTTATTTGCACTGCAGATCAGCTGAGGGTGGTGTGTATATACCCACCATGTCAATTGAATTATCACTTGTTAAATTTGACAGCAGTACATTTTCAAAAAGAGGTATAGTGACAACATTTTAAACAGTTACAGATAATGTGACTTCATATATATATAGCCACACATGCGCTCTTGTACAGAACAGACACCAACTCTGTCTATTCTGGACAAGTTCAGAAGAATCATGTATACTCTGTTTAGGACAGTTTTATTCAGAACTAGGATATCAGGGTCAGTCTTTGATAACAAGAATTTTCAGGTCATCTAATTCATGTTGATTACACTGACTTGTGATATTTAATAGCATCAACCCCATACAGTTTCTAGATATGAAAGCATGTGGGTTGAATATGACTTGGCCAGAGTCACAGGAGGGCTTACTCACAAATGGCAACTCAGAGCTTGTTTGGAGTTTGGGTTTTATGATTATTAAAATCTCAGGGTTACAACTTGTAGAAATAGAGTGGCAGTATTTATAAGGGCCATTAGTGATCAGTACAGGAATGTCAAACACATGACCAGAGATTTACACTGCAGGACAAGATGGGTTCTGAATGTCGTACCTTCATGTGGTGAATGCTTTGTTTATCGATTTATCGAGATCCTACATGATTTTGGTGGAGGCAATCATGAATAAAGAGATCCTTTCTGTTGTAGAAGTGGTGAGGTTATTCACGTAGGGGATGTTTCTGGTACTGCAGCTGCAGCAGGTACTCCCAGTGGAAAGACCGGAAATCTCGACGGAAATAAAGAGAAGGAGAAGGGGATGCAGAGCTGGAGCGAAGAGCCAAGAGAAGAAAAGATGGTATGAACCATCCATACCATTGCTTACTATGGGGAGCATGAGATCTCTCCCTGATAAGATGGAAGAGCTAACGCTGCTAACCAGACTGCAGAGGGAGTGCAGCAGTAGCATCATGTGCTTCACAGAGACGTGGCAGAATGAACTCACTCTTTACACGCGAGTTACTTTGGACAATTTTCAACTGCTGAGAACAGACAGGAGAGCAACAGAGTGCGGTGAGAGGAAGGGTGGGGGGATAGCAGTGTTTGTGAACAACAGATGGTGTAACCCAGGACACATCAGTGTAAAGGAGCAAAGCTACATTAGAGACATAGAGCTGCTAGCTCTTAGCATTTGGCCATAAAACCTCCCAAGGGAGTTCTTGCACGTCATCACAGTAACGGTGTGCATCCCCCCGTCGGCTGATGCTGCAGCAGCATGCATGTCCTACACACTATGGTCTCACAGCTGCAGACATTGCACCCCCAGGCCCTCCTTCTCATCTCTGCAGACTTCAATCACGCTTTCCTGTCCTCCGCTCTCCCCACATTCACCCAGTATCTTGAATGCCACACCAGACACAATAGAACACTGGACTTACTTGTCAAATTAATTGTTTTTTTTTTCTTTTGTTGCTTTGAAGTGTATATATGACTGAAATAAACTAAGTAACTAAACTAAGTAGCTAAACTTACTGTATGCAAACACTACAACACTTACAGTTCTTCATACTTGCCCTGACTGGGTCTGTCTGATCGCAACCAATCTTTCCAAAATCTCCATTTTGCTCTTGCAACTTTTCCTTACCCTCCCTTTTTGCCTTCATCCTGCCTTTCCCACTTTATTTCCCTCTCCCTGTTCTACACTAGCTTTTGGGATGACACATACAGCAATAAAACCATGTTTCAGGGACAAGTCATGTCCCCATCCTGTGCTGACCAGCTGATCACACAGGTTTTCAACAAATCACTGGAGCTGTGTGAAGTTCCCTCATGCTTCAAAGGTTCCATAATAACTGGTGCTAAAACAATCCTCCATCTCAGGATTACATGACTACAGGCCTGTCACTCTGACTTCTTTGGTCATGAAATCCTTTGAGAGACTGGTGTTGACTCACATGAAGGACAACACAGACCGCCTGCTGGACCCCCTGCAATTTGCCTTCCAGACAAACAGGTTGGTGGAGGAAACTGTCAGCATAGGACTGCACTACATCATGCAACACCTCAACCACCCAGGAACATATGCAAGGATCCTGGTTGTGGGTTTTGTTTTTGTGCTCAGTACCTGACCTATGTCTGTGCTCAAGTGATCCCAGTTACCTACTCTCGTCTGTGCCCTGCCTGTCTACGATCCCTGTGAGCCCCCGGTATTTGAACCATTGGCATTTTAAGTGATCTGCTAATAATGAAACCTGTTTTATTGAACCATGGTGTACAATAGTGGACAGAAGGTGGAATAAACAGCACAGCACAAGACAACAGAGAGAGGCTCAGAGCGCTGTCGAGAGTGCAAACGTGTTCCTGACTGGCTAGCATGCTTGTGGGTAGCTGGCCAGCTACAACTGTTCAACAACTAGCCCCTTGTATGAGGTGGCAAATCGTTACATCTCATAGCTTGCAGATCCATGCTTAGAGAGCCACAGCAAAATACTGGCCTGGTGTATTGGCAAACTGAAACGCTAGTCCAACCTGAGACTGGGGCATTGCATTCAATACTTAATATCAGGACTGGGCAGTAATTAAGTATTATATCCAGTCAGTTTTTGTCACCAATCATAGCAAAACTAAAACTAACCAAATTTTAAAGTTTAAAGTTTTATTTGACGTATATAACGGATTTGGTCTCATGTAATGAGCAACTGTGAAGCACATTGCTTGACACATTAGTGTATAGCAGCAGGGCGGTAAAACTGCAGTCTTGATTGACTTTTTCCATGTAAGCTCTTCCTATACAAGTTCAGTTCATTTGCTTGACGTACTGCAACGCTTCATCCTCCACAAGCATGGCATATTTTGACATCCCTTTTCTCTCAGTAGCATATGGAAATTTATTTGGAAGGAAGCAGGAATTCAAGGAGATAGAAGGGAGATGATTGCATTTTCTTCCTTTGTGCCCTCCCTCCTCCTGCTCTCTGATCATCCAGGCTGGGAGGGGAGTCTTCACTGGGAGTGCTGCTGCTGCTGCACGTGCTGCCCCATATTTAATTACTTAGAGTGCTGTACAATTGTGGCATATAGGCCACAGCAACAGTGCACTGCAACATGTGCAGCCCCCCTGAGATTCAGCCCTGTGTGCATGTAGAGAGCATATTGTATGTATGTGTGTAGCCTTTTTTTTTGCTATGCACACTCCAATAATGTGAGGCTCTGTCTATGTGTGTGTGTGTGTGTGTGTGTGTGTGTGTGTGAGTGTGCATGCATGCATGTGTGTGTGTATGGTGTGTGTGTGCAGATGCCAGTTGGAGTGAGTGGGAGTAGAGTGTTTAAAGGTTTTGCTGTTGCTCTATACGTGTGTGTGATTATGACATGTATTGTAAAGTCTGTGTGTGTAGTATGTTTGTGTTTCAGCAGGCTGAGGGTTAACCGCTGCTCTTGATGTTTTTACAGAGCAGCCAGAGCGTTCGGAGAATACCTGTCCAGTACCAATCCAGATAACCACAACGGAGCAGGTAGGTTGCACGCATTGTGCGCGCGCACACACACACACACACACACACACAGTAGCAAAATTCCTGTCTGTTTCCCAGTATACATATTATCCTTAAAATCGGCATTAGAATATAACCTCACTTTTGGAAGGAAAACACAGTTCATGAATAATTATCGGGTACTATGTCAGCATTAAGGCCCTCGCACATCAGCATTTAAAACAGCAAAATTTCACAGTAAAATCAGTTCATTTCAGTGGAATCACACACTGAGCTGACAGAAGCTTGTGCAAATCTTTCGTGTTTAACAAAAATTACATAAAAACAACACCCACTCCCATGAGTTTACGCTTACTTATGGCGATCTTCCATGACCCTCTGTTTGCCAAAGCCCCTCGCTGAACCAGCTCATCAATTTCCAAATTCTTCTAATTATTCTCATTGCACTTTTCTATCATTCAGCCACCTCTCTGCTTTCCCTTCTAGTCCTCCAAAATGTTTTATGGCTTGCAATGGTTTACTACTCTCCTGTCAAAGCCTCAAATCCCAAAGCACAACAATCTCTATGTTGATTCACATTTATGTTTTAGGTGTTGTATTTGTCTCATACTGATTCATGAAACCTTTATAAATTATGGACAACGTGATTTATCTGGCACTTTGTGTTCTTTATTGGTACTTTTGTCCTTCTCTCTTTTTCTGTCCCTATTTCTCCAGATCATCTATTGTCTGACACCTTTGCAGGCCAGGACAGTGACTCTCCAAATGTTAGCCGCTTGCATAACAACAATCTGCCACCACAGAGCCACTGTTTGTCCATAGATAAATCCAACCAGTCCACCCAATCCAAATCCAGTGCGCAACCACAGTGTCAGCCTCAGGTCAGCACCCTTCAGGCTCAAGCTCCTTCGGGACCCTCCAAACGTCGACTCTCTGTTGAGCGCAGCTTCTCCAAAGAGGAACCCCCAGGTGCCAGTGACCCAGAAGGAAGCATCGTGGTGAAGCCAGCCAAGGTTTACACAATCACCAGGGAAGGGGGGATGACCCTGGGGGGCTGTGGCAGTGAGGAAAACCTGGAGCTGGAGGTGCTGAAGGTCTCCAGGGAGCAGCCTTTGTCCCAGGCTGCTGCCAATTACAACCCGTCCATTACCAGCCAGTTGTCCGCCACAGGTGCCCGCAGTAGCCATCACCGTAGTAGCCATCGCCACAGCAACCATCACCATACCCACCAGGATCACGTAGGCCGATCGTTATCTTCACAGCCACTGCAGAGCTCAGGCAGTGCCAACAATATCCGGGACTGGGGGCTGATGAGAGAGGGGTCACAGGACGATTACATCCCAGACTGCGTTGCCTGCATTCAGGCTCCCTGTCAAAGCCAGCGCTCCCTGGACCTGGACACCTTACCACGGGATGGAGGGAAGCACCGCAAGAAACTGGAGAGGATGTACAGTGAGGACAGAGCAGCTACTGATGACAGGGGTAAAGAAAAATAAAGAGGAAAATTGGTAGGGGAACGGAATGTATACATATGTCTTCTCAACAGATTTGTGGTTCCTGTCTTCACCTCTAATTTGTAAAGTAACAAGTGTAAAAAAATGATTGTACATGATTTGAAGTGAACAAAACTAAAACAAGGTGTATTTCATCCCATTCGCCTTCAGATGTTTCACTTCACACTCTCTTGTCATTATGCATTCACTAGCCTCCTCCGCTAATTGCAAGGCCCATGTTTGAATGCTCTGCTGGCTGATACCACTTCTTCCTTTTGTTTTCTGTGTTTGCAGAGGACAGTCATAATAGCTGGTTCCCAAAGGAGAATATGTTCAGCTTTCAGACAGCCACTACCACCATGCAAGCGTGAGTATAGCATGGAAATCGGTCTTCACTCCCACTCTGTACATCACAGTGTCTTACGTCACCACCACTGTGCTGATAGATAAGGCTCAACCTTTTCCTCCCAAGACGTACAGCTCAAATGTAGTGTTCTATTACAAAATGAGCATTCATACATTCCTCTCTTGGTTTCACCAAAACATGAAGTTCAACTTGATTTTTGAAGTTTTGATCAGTCTCTCTGAGTTATGGAAGTCAGTGGCTGCCAATACTGAAATAATATTTTCTAACCAAATTGAAATTAAAATTTCCTGCTGATTAAGTATGATGTATTTCAAAATAAATAGATAAAGAAAGAAATGTTCATTTTCATGTTTGTAAATGCATATTTGCTGAAAATAAAAATGAAAACTCCAGTGACAAATAAGTGTGTTTCTCAGCATTGCACTGCCATAATGGCAACAAAAGGTAATTTTAAATTGACTTTTCATTTTCATTTCAAACTGACAGAAAATGTGGATGTAAATGATGTGATGATGATTTGGAAGATTTATTTTTAAATGTGCCTTACTGTTCCGACCTCACTACGTGGATGAACAACACAGGCCCACTCGTGAAAACTAAAGTCTAAACAAAGAACTCAGGACAAAAGACAAGGAAATAGTACGAAAATCCCATTAGACCTTGCAAATCTAAGTGTAAGATTTGGTTTGAATATTGAAGGATATAAGAATCACCGCACCCCACTCTATTGCGACATCAATTTGCCACAAGAGGTGTACTTTAAGTAGCCTAGGCAGCAGTCCTTTAACTTGCCAGACGAGAAGGAAGACACAGAAAAAAACGTTTTCTTCAAGAAAGAGAAGGATAGCTTCTACGCCCTGCTCAGTTTTAATTGATTTGAACTGCACTTTATCAGTTAGACGACCAGTGCCATGGTTGACGAACTCTGACCTGGGTTCGCTCAGTGGGTTTCTATGTGTTAAAGGAATAGTAATCGTGTCTTTCTGCCGGGACTCAGATTCCCTGTGCTTTGCTTTCAGTGCCTCTCCCTCTTTTTCTTTTACCAACCCACACAAACACATCCACTTGCCCTCAGGCACTCTCACACACACTTTAAAGGCACATACATTACATGGTAATAGAACTCAGCTTAGCCTGTCACTCACATGATGTAGCAACTGGCGCTGCCATGTCCGCCATCTTGCCTTCTTCCTCTCCCCCTTATTCGCATGCACAAACACACACAGACACACAGGCATACACACACACACACAGTGTTGTGTCTCCATCATTTTTGCAGACATGGACTTCATTAATTTCCTGGAAAAACCTAACTTTACCCTAACCTTAACCCAAGTCTTCACCCTAAAATTTATTGATGTACATTATAGGGATTGGCTTTTTGTCCCCATAAGGAAGGCAATCCCCACAATGTGATTGTGTAAACACATTTATGTCCCCACAACATGAGTAATACATGTCCACTCATACAAACACACTAATACATCGACACTCACAGACATACTAATGGTGGCCGGGTAAGTGCAGTCGCCTGAGTGTCGTCTGAGCCAAAACCACACCCAGAATCAGGTCAGTCCAATGCAATAGAATACCTTTCAACCAAAAAGGATGACTCTTTGAACAGAACCACAGACTAGGAGTATACTGGTGGGGCCCCGCCCACCCTATACAGGAAGGTATAGGGCGCGAGATGGAGAGTCCAATCCCAAAATTCTTGACAGAAGAAGTGAAACCCGAAATTCTGGTTTCTGTAGGCCATGAGAATTTAGAGACAGGCATAATTCTCAATCTAACCATCGTAGAAGGCAGAACATATACCCACTGTAGTCTGTGTTAAATGATTGTTTTTGAAAAGGCAACACACCACCAACCGTCACCTACCATGATGATGACACCCCTCACTCAACCTCATCCCTAGCTTAAACATTCACACCATATCAGGAACACCCCACCAGTGTGATCGCCCTTCTTAGTGGTAGGATTATCATGGCAGTTATCGCACATGTCATTTACATTCAAAAGCTTCAGGCCAGACTGGATTCCCTCCTATTTATCCTACAATGCTTTGCATACCAGTCCAGTCTCTGCCTGCAGAAGGATGACATGAGAAAAAGAAGGATGGTACCTACACTCCTCTCTCTTTCAAATGAGTTGACTCTTCACTGTTTCTTCCCCCCCTGCAAGAACCAGCCTGTTATTACACCATAGACAAAGTGACACAGTAGTCCCATCATCATCTGAGCTCAGGGAAACACCACACCAGAGGGACCGAAACACATGATAATCGTTCCGAAAGTGATCTCAAGAGGCGTGTGTCCGGACAGAGACACTACTTACTTACACTTACACTTACTATAAGCTTCATTATTGTACAAGCTTTACTGTGTTGTTGTGGAATTAATGGACAGTCCCCCTTAATGTGCACCTCAACTTAAGGAAAGTAAACTTAAAACTCATATTTTTAAGCTTTCTTGGTTCCTAGTTAATGTTCTTATGGTTTTTTCTTATGGCACATTTCTGTCAGGATTCAATGTTTAGTGCATTTGTATTGCATATTTATGGAATATGCTATGTAAAGTTTATCATGAAAATTGGATTAAAATTGTTTTGTTTTAATTTTGTCCTATGTCATGTTCACACAAATGCAAAAGATTTCAAATTGATTGATTTGATTTTCTTAAAAATATTGGTGGCCACAGACTTGCATACCTTTGTCAGTTAATCAATTAATCACTATGTTGCTAGGGCTTGATAGTCATAATAACTCATTTCTATTTTCTCTCTACTGAGCTATCTGCTCCCTGGCATTCCCCCATTTTGAGCTCAGGACTGCGCATAATTTCATTCTTAAGTGGGCAAAACCTCTCTAATATAACACGTTTCTTTTCTTTTGTGGAGCTGTTAGTAGTCATAGAAGTAAGTGAATAAAGACACACAGCTAGCAAGCTCCTCTATTCTTGATTCTCTACCTCTCCATTCCCTCCACTTCCCACTGAAAATTGTGATATGTAAAAACGAACTTGACAGGAGAATGTGTATGCGCCCATACAAACATTTTGGACAAGAAAATTGGCATTGCAGATGGTGCAGTGGTGGTGTGAAGCCAGATTGTATAATGATGCCACAGATTTAACTAGTAATTATAGATCAACGTTGTCACAAACATTCAAACCAGCAGTGTTATTTGTAGCCTATTTGCACATGTAGTAAGCCATAACTATGCCATAAGAACCTTTCATTTTGAAAAGCCAACTCAAATCTTAAATCAAAGACCCCTCAATATTTCATCGGCACTTTTTCACCATCACATTCTCCAAGCCCAGAGCACAGAAGAGAGGGCTAGACTGTTTGGTAACTAAGTGGTGAAATTGTCATCACTGGTAGAAATCCAAAATGATATCTTGCAATACTGTGCATATCACCAAGTCCAAGTTTAGTTTTTACAGTATATAGTTTTTGTGTGTAAAATCACTGCAGGACTGTGCTGTCAGGCACACAGAATGTACTGGGGTCTTCTTCACACACACTGAGACTATATGCATTTTTCATTTGGCCTGAATGAAATGTTTGAATGGCCTACCACTCTATCCAAGCACTCACCTACCCATTCGCACTATACCTATGCACTGAATGTGCATCACTGAAGTCTTTCACAAGGCTAGGTAGATAAATTGCTAAAGCTATAGTGAGCTAGCACAAGAATCAGTGCTGCCAAAATTTTCCACTACTAACATGCTAGCTTGACAGCTGTGAGTAATAGCAAAGTTCATTGTTTACATTAATTATGATAATGTTTGATGTTTTCTTTCTAGGAGGGGTAGTTAGATACAGTTATCGAAGACAGTGATGCACCTCACTCTGTTACAAACCCCATGTGGGCCAACAGACTCTCCTCCAGCAGCTAACCCAGTGGCACAAAGCAAACACCCACAGCAGTCAGCATGAACCCCAAAAATCAACTGGGCACGTAATGTCCATGCTCTGTCTGCAGCGCTTATGAAGGAGCTGATCGCTGTCATTCTAGTTTAATGAGTACAATTCCTCCAGGCCATTTCAGAAGCGTCCCACAAGCCTATCTACACTCTGCTCTGCGAGGGTCTATTTTTGATGGGCATTGAATCAATTTGTACAGAATAGATTGAGCCAGACAGGAAGTCAGACACAGAAACAGTGTAGAGAATCTGGTAAATTTTCAAATTCAAGCACCATGTGCATCAACAATACACAATTAAAACAAAAAAAATAAACCATTTATCTAGGAAACCTACCTACTTATGGTAGAAGCGCAAAAATAAAGGGAAAATTACCAAATAAACACAAGTCAACAAAGCTTGGCAGACAAAACGCTTGTGCTTCTGTTTATTCACAGAGTTGTTGCTTATCTGTTTATTGAAAGAACAGGTCTTCTCATCACTACTCCTCTCCCCAACACTCTGTTGTGGACTCATCCTCCAGCAGCAGTCAGGCAGTGTGCGTTCATGTGTTTGTGAAGCTGCATACTTTGAAAATCTAGCTCACTCTTGCTCAGCTACAAACTCCAGCTTTAAAGATTCAAACAAAACATTATGATGTGAACTTCTGTTAAGAACTTTGGAACTGGATTCAGAAAATAGAGAATGTATGGTGGTGTAGTTCACACTGACACACACATACACACACACACACACACACACACACACACACACACACAGTGTGCTATCCACTCTTCATGACCAGTTAATTATCACCTATCACCCAGATCTTATAATTATGACCCTCAAACAGAAAAAGCTCACCCACCATGATCTTTCCCCTCATTTGTCCCACTCTCCCTCTGCTCTCTATATATGTCAACATGTTTCATCCTTTTTTCCATCTGTTTCCATCTGTCCCTGTCCCTATTAAGGTCAGACTTATATATGGGCCTTAAAATGATTGGCCATCAGTGTCTTTCACCTGTAATATGATGGTTTTGTTACAGTTTGTCTGTGGGCAGTCCTTAATCTGATTTTGATCAGATCAGGTAGGTACAGTATGTGCATTATCATCTATCCTGTACTATCCCTCACTTCTTTTCACCATTGATATTACATTATGTGTATAATTAGACTGACAAATATCCTGCCCTTATTCACTGGTATGAATTTATAGTCAGTTCTTCTTTAGGTGAGTTTCCTTGCTCATTGTATCCCCTGTGAAGGTGAGAACTGTAAAAGCAGCCTCTGATGTGTGCTTGTGGAGTATTTGGCTGGCCTTTTTGCTAACTTCTCTTTTATTTTGTCCTCTCTTCTCCCTCTCCTCTCTATGTGGCGCCTTTCCAAACCACAACTGTAGAATATCGTGAGTAACTCTTTCACTCGCCCCCACTGTTCTTCTTCATTGCTCTTAATTCTTTTCACTCTGTCAGTTAGTTGACATCTTCAACCCTTTTCCTCATGTGGGTTTCTGCTATTTCAGCTATCCTTAACCGCCTCAACCCCAGTGTCTGCTGGACTGATTGTTTGAAGTTATATATTTGCATAATAGTCAACTATGGTGCACAAAAGGTACTGTAGCAGGAATGAAATGAGAATCAGCAATACTCAATTCACTGATTGATTGCATAGGAGTAATTACACAATTACACATTCACACATACACTGAATAGTGGCAGTCAATTGAGTGTTCTTTCTGTATTACACACTGGCACAATGCAGCAGTTGTGTCTGTCTAGATCCATTAGCTTATTTCCATAAGCTAATGATTAAAACCGTATTGGCCAAAGCATAGAATTGCTTCCAGCATATTGGGCTTTTTTCCCGTTTTGGATTGAATTTCAGATGTTTTCAGGTGTTTGACGAATGAAATGATCCTGGCCTTGTTGCAAGCATGTTTGCTTTACTTCATAGAGTGTCCCTTATGGGTGGATTCATCCAGTCCCACCCTAAATGGATGCACCGCAATGAGGCAGTGTCAATTTAAGGATCTGTTGTGGCTCCATTGGTCATCAATACAACTGGCATTCTATTGGTTGGAGAATTATGACAGGGGTATTGCACAAAATCTCCAAGAGCAAGGCAGAAAACTGAGAGCAGACATTTCACAAGCACACAGAAGCCGCCTGAGTGCAAGGAGAAGGGCTGAAGCTGGAGCGTAGGAAACACATGCAAGCAACAACATATCTGAGTGTAAGCATACAGTTTGAGCAGAAGCAGAGCAAATCTAAGCACAAGCCGGGGCTATTTGAGTGGGAGGGCAGCGTTCTGAGAGAAAGCATCACAAAACCTGAACGTGCAATCAATGATTAATGCTCTCAAATTGAAATACCATGCTCTTGAATCAAGAGATGGAAGGAAAAGAGCCCCATATCAGCAAAGCCATTTTTACTGGGATTACATCTAAAGATCAACACAAGACATGCTGAAGAAGAGGATATGTAACAACATGTATTTATATAGGCCTATCGAGCACCAGTGCTGCATTTAGCATTATAAATTAGAGGATAATAATATGAAATTACAATATTACGGTAATTATAGAAAAATAGACACATGGCGAATAGGATTCAGATTAGCAATAAATAAGATATAAACAATTAATCATTTTAAATGGAAAGTTACATTTGAAGAAGTGCAACTTTTAAATCGCACGAGCTGTTTGTTAAAATAATTAAAGTGTGATAGATGAAAGTTTTTTCTTGCAACTGTGAGCATTTAACTTGCTAGTATAACAACTGTCATCAGCAAATTCACAAAACTGTAACGAAAGAATTTAATCCTCTGAGTCTAAATGCATGGCTGTTATCTGATTCTCTCAGGGCCAATGTGTGTACTAATTAAACACACCCAGAGGTGGTGGTTTCTTCAAAATCACAGAATCAGACATAATCAAAGGAACTAGCGCTTAATTTTCCAGTAGTAGCTGGTAGCTCTGGTTTACAGAAGCTTGATCTGTCAGTATGTAAAGCTAACGTTAGCTCAAGCAGCTACACAGCAAAACTGACACAGCATCATTAGTTAGGAGCCATTAGTCAGAAATTCTGAACTCTTTGAGTGGTCAGCAGACTATATAAATACAGTCCATTTACCATTTTAATACAGTCCAGTAATTTTAATAATCAAAAGTGGACAACTGCCACTAACTTTGCAGCAATATTTAAAAACAAAACAGTTTTGAATGTCATGATAATTGTTATTGAATTTTGAGTAATATATCACTGCGATACCTTAATATCTCACCGTGAACTAAACTAGTAATTTTCTAAATTATATTTTCAATAAAAAATAGTTAAGGTTACTTAGACATTGTTCCTACTTATTGGTTTGAAAAAAAAAAAAAAAAAACCTTGGGACAGGAAAATCAGTTGTTCAGCCCCAGCACTTAGCTAATATATCAGGCGCTATATTAGGTGCTGTTGTCAGGCTCTCTAATTCTGGTCATTGTCATGATTTAATTTAAAGTTACAACGTGGTCCTGTATAGAAAATGATACAGCCCAAGCATTTAAAAACCCAAAGAACATATTATAGGCTAACATCAGAAAGGCATTCCCATGTGAAGTCTGAGACACATAACTGCTCTAAACAAACAGGGTTTACCAGCCTACACTGTAGTGTCATTTTTTTCCGGTTGAATTTGGTTACAAACCTGCTGGATTGCTTTATGGTGCAAAAGTGGAAGACGGTTCTCATCTTTCTGCTGATAGCAGATGGTGGAAGGAAAGACAGGCTCAAGAAAGAGTCTCTTATAACATGTTCATCTTTTTCAAGGAGAGGGAACAGAATGTGATGGAGAAGAAAAATGATGTAATAACAGTGCAGAGGCAGAGCTATCAAGGGATGTAGATAATAAGCACTGACGATTGATGAGTTATTTCAGCTCCAGTTTGTCGTCCCTGAGCTCAGCAGCTGTCTGCCTGTCTGTCAGTCAAAACCAGACCGCAGGACATGATTTCATTTTTGACATATGTTGTCATAAATGATCTCATTGTGTCTGACATCCTGTCAGAGCCATTACCGTCACCTTTGGGAAAGGCACTTACCAACTTACAAACTGGCAGAATGAGGAATAATAGACATCAAAATGGGCACACACACAAAAATAATTGTTTAAAATCATTTAAATTATTATTATAAATTATATTAAAGCCTCATAGATCTTTACTACTGTACTAGAATGGCTAATACTGGTGACTTAATGATTTAGCCAAATCTTAATGATGTAGCTAACTAGTGATGTAGCTAATTGGCTAGACAGAATTTCTTGGCTTCTCCTCTCTTCTTGTAGATAACTATCTTGCATTGTGGTCCTGGTGCGTTTCGATATGCACTACTTGAGAATATCCACAATGTCAATTGACCCTGGTGGATGCAATGTCCCTGTGCTGCTAACTCTATCCACCTAGCAAATCTAACCAAACCTCTCACGAACCCTTGTGAAGTTAAAATCCCTCACATTAAACCCCTTTATTGTTGCCCCATCCCACCCCAACTGGAACTTTTTATTTATGCCCGAACCCAACTAAGCCAAAGGGTTTAAATCTGGTAATTTTTCCTAACCTTCATGACATTTCAATCAGGCTTAGTTTAAAAATCCCCCCCAAAACTCAAAACCAAAGTATGAGGACTATACTAGAAGCAATTTCTAAATAAAATCAGATCAGCTCTGTTATTTACCTCTTGGGTCAGTTTGGGTTCAGACAAAAATTTGTTGTTAGGTCAACCGCAGCTTAAACATAAAATTTTATTTAGCCACAAAACCCCTAATGCTTTGACATCCTGGCAGGGCTTTCCGAGGCATTGCTGAGAGAAAGAGGCGAAAAAGAGAGCAGGAGGCAGCCACCATGATGGAGAGGTACCGTGTCCTGGCTGTCCTGTCCTGTCCTGTGTGGTGCTAAACCTATTTTCCACTATTGCATTGCAAAGAAATACCCTTCTTGACACGTCTCATCTTAGTGAACGTTTTGGCTGATTTTTAACCTTATCTCTGTGTATGCTGTACATTTTCAGACTGTGACTGGTGCCTTTGTTTAACCTCAAATGCAGAGAGAAGCAGACCTTCTTTGTCTTTTAAATTATTATTTTTTCGCCTGTTGAGCCACTGTCAATGAAAGTGAACACTTCTAGCACAGGGTCATAATCTGTCCTGTTGCTGGCAGGCTTTTAATTTGAAACATTTATATTTATTGAGTTTCATTGACAGTAATTTAACATCGCTCAACATCTGACACTATTGTACAGATAGAATTAGTTTTTAAAAAATGTGCATCATAATGAATTTACCCTGTATGCTACAATATACCTAATTCCACCCCTCCTCAGTGTTTTTTACTTGCACTTCATTAGCGTTTAAAATGTAGCATTTATGTGACCTATACTGTACAAACACCATTGTACAATACCAATGTCACAGAAAATACTAATTTCTTGACTGAATATAGATAGATCGATAAATCAGTACAGCACATAGAGCTGCGAATGTTGGTGAATACAAGTGAAAATGGTCCTTGACAATTTGACTCACTTCACTCTGCAAAACCTACTAAAAGAAGCAAGCCCACAACAAAAAGTAAGACTACTACTAATGATAATATTCACCATTATCATTATAATCATTCAATCCATTAATGGAAGCTGTACCCATTAAACAACCAAATGGATGGATGGATAGATTACTGAAATACACATCAGGATTTAAGTTCTTTTAAGTTTTTGCTGAAATCAACACTAGCCTCCTAGCTGCTGTAGGCAGCAGCAGTGACAAGAGTTGTGTTTCGTCAGGCAATTGAAATGTGACAAAAAAGAAAAAAACAAAGAAAATGTGATTTGGGCACTTTTCCATAAACTGGTTTAAAGCAAATAAACTAGTCTAAGCAAAGCATAGTTTTGTCAGAAATTCAAACGCCATACTACAACAGCGGAAAACACTTTCTTCTTCTTCTTCTTCTTCTTTGGGTTTTGTAGCGGCTAAAGCTAAACAGCTGATCACTCCTGTGAGCTATGTTCACTATGTCAGAACTTATCCGTCAAAGGTGTTTCCGTCTCCCATTTAGGTCAAAAACTAGAAAACTATGCATATGTCCTCCCTACAATGTATCATGTGAACCCTGTCATGGAAGGCTTGGTGACATGGTGGAAAATGACAGGGTGCAAAGTTTTGAAGAAGAAAGACAATATGGTGGTGGTGATGTCATTGATTACATTAGCCAGTTTCTTAAAGGGGCAGTCACCCCATAATGGCAGGGTGGACAGCAATTTCAGGGACATGGTCAATGCAATAGTGGCTAATAATGCAGATTATGTGAGGAGACATGCAACAATGCTTAAGGTCAAGTTAAAGGCAGATTTTTACAGGGCTGCAGTGATTGACACTCAAAGTCAATGAATCAATCAATATTTGGTGATAAACCTCACATCCACCTACACATGCATCTGAAGATGCTTCTCCTGCATTCACCTTGAGTGAATGTAGCTTTGGCCAGGAGGATTTGATGTCGTCAGGTGGGTCCCAACGTTCCTTGGGTGTTTCAGCCCTCAACCACAACACCCTCCCGGTGGTGGGTTGGCAGTGGTGGCCAAGTCACTGCCCATCTCCTCCTCCTGGTTTCCAGCTCAACTCCTCTCTCCTGCTCCATAACCAGCAAGGGGATCTTTCTGCTGCCTCCCCCATCCTGCAAGCTGCTGCCTTTCTCTCTCTCCCTGTCAATCCAGTGGCTGTGAGCATCCTCCACACTGACTGGGCAGGGAATCCTCTACTTCTGACCTCAATCGGGAACAGCCAGGCTTGCCAACCTTTCCCTTTGCAGTCCTGTAGAAGGTCCTGGTATTTGGCATTCTTTCTTTCAAAGGCCTGTTTACATCCTATGAATGTAAACAGTCCCAATGGGACTGTAAGTTCTATGAGGATGATCTTTTTCGCCTCTTAAGAACACAATACATCATCCGGCCTCAGGGTTGTCTGGATGATCTGGGGGAACTGCTGTTTTCCTCCCAGGTTGACCTTTCCGAAGTGGTTGGCGTCTCCTGCTCTAAGGTGGCAGCAAGTGTCATGAGCACCTTGTCTTGGCGCCACCTGTACCTTCCTTGGATGAGTGCTGTTTTACACCCGGACAGGATGTGTGCCATTAGCCTGCACAGTGGGTTCTCTCTCATGCCCCACTTGTGCAAGTTTGCTGGGGTTGGGAGTGTGTCATATACTGATCTCAGCAGGAAGGAGATGCGGAATGGCTCCAGTCTCCATAGGTCTGCCCAAGAGTTCTTCCTCTTGGGGAGTTCCCATCTAGTCCAGACTCCTTGAGAAGCTAGCTCCACCTCCTCTTGGACCATGGCTCTCCTTTCTCTGGTTCTGGCCTTCCTCCACTGTTGGAAATGTGAGGTTCCAAGACCCTGTCTTCCTGTGCATGGTGGCCACCTCGCCTCCATATGGGCTGTGGTCGTCACGGTAAGGTTGTTCAGGTAACCTCTTATTGGGGGTTGTTGGATGCCTGCCCCAATTTTTGGACCCCGGGCTTCCTTTTCCGCAGCTGTTATTAGGAGGTTCATTGCCATGATGAAGCTGATGGGGGAGATTGTACAGCCAGTTCTGATTTTCTAGACTTATGAAATGGGCTGCCTTGAATCGTAGCTGGATTCCGCCAAAATAGCTGGTGATCATTCCCTTAATGTGCTAAAGGATGTGGAAACAGGCTTTGTCACCTGTTTTGAGCCTGGATCTCAGAATGTCCAAAAGCATCGGGTTGCTCGACCTCTTTGCTCTGACTGCATGAGTTCTACTGAGTTGCACTTCTAAAGCTGGGTACTAGCAAGAGACACATTTAAAAAGTTAGATCTACCCTGCCTGGTAAACACTGATGTCTTTTGAAATCCTCGCTTTCAATTTGTAACCCAGGCCTTCCTTCATAAAATCACTGGGGTTATTTTCTCTTGCTTAAGAAGGTTGCAAAAGAATAGTAGCAGAAAGTACAACTTAGGTCTACACTGGCCTGTTAGGAGTAATTCGATTGTATAATCAAATGATTGGTACCAAAGCTCACTATCAGATAGAGAGTACTGTCCTCTTTGAATGCTAACATGTTTAGCTTGCAGTATGCCTAGTAATTAGGCATTACTCAAAAAAATAACAACATTTGGGTATTTATTTCATATATGAAAAATTAGAAAGAAAGAAACCCATGTAGACAGATTTACGTGATATTTTTTTGTTCACATTATATAAATTAAGCAAGGATTTACGTAATTTCAAGCTACCATCATTGTTTGGAATAAGAAATACTCTTTTGACGGGCAAAAGGTGTGAATGTTTTTTCAGCCAAATGATTATGGTGTTGGTATTTTGTTTTCAGAAAAAATCATATTTTTAGAATGATGAGAGGCACAAAGAGGAAAAAGACTTTGAGGCACTCCATAGCATAATGTAAGCATGTGTGCAAGATGGAGCTATCTACTGGAGACTCAGCTGATTTTGGTGGCAAAACTCACAGCTCCGGCAAGTATTGAGAGTCACCTTTTGTTTGTGTTTTCTATTCATCTGTTTTTGTAAGTTGGATACATTTTTTTTTTCCTCTGGCTCTGTTCCTCCATTTTTTTCCTCATTCTTGATGTCTCTGTCTCTTTCTTCTCTTCCCTGAAATGGTAGGAATTTCCGCAAACACCTTAGGATGGTGGGCAGCCGCAGGATGAAGGTCCAGAGTAAGTCTTTCAGTGTATCTGTATGCATGTATGCATGTTGATGCAGTATGTTGTCATGCAGTCATGCTCTACAGTGTGTACTACCATGAGCGAGGTTCATCAGATTTTCTTTCTGCTTAATGCATGAAGCAATAGTTAGGTGCATGTGGAATGTTATATGAAAGACTATGTTTATGAATCATGTTTAAATGCTTAAAAATGCTTAGAAACCTTTTTGATGGTCTGTTGTGCTAAGTACACAACACACAATTGTTAGGACGTAGCTTTTTCTATGCGTTTTGGCCTTTCCTTCACATACAGTTTTTGGTCACTGACACCAGAGGTTTGGAAAACTCTTTCCAGGATATTCTGAAACTGCAATACTGACATATAGATATTGTAAATACATTTTGGCTTGTGTCCTTTGTTTGCCATTAGAGTGTGAGCCCTTATCTCCGTGCAGCGATTTTATGCGATGGCAGACATGGCCAAAATAGTGTTGATACTAACCTTACTAACAGGGCTTCTTGCATGTTTACACATAAATGTAGAGTTAATCTTCCACTTTAATTAAGGAACAGAGGCATCAGAATGTGCCACGGTCACCGTTACATAATCCAACATTCCCACAACACACCCCCCACCACCATAGTAGCATTCGTAATTTAGTGCTCTAAATTAATCAATTTATGTTTGTTTGTTTTTTTTAAGTTTCTAATTGCCCAACATAGCTTTAGGGTTAGTGTTATATTGCCACCTGTTAGCTCAAAGGTCATTTGTATCTTACACTGATGACGTGAGT
Source organism: Chelmon rostratus (assembly GCF_017976325.1). Taxonomy (NCBI): domain Eukaryota; kingdom Metazoa; phylum Chordata; class Actinopteri; order Chaetodontiformes; family Chaetodontidae; genus Chelmon; species Chelmon rostratus. Next base: position 990,998 of record NC_055662.1, read on the forward strand.
GCCATAAACCTCAACACTTCCATGCATTTGTTGGTTTGCTGTATCTTTGACACCTCTGATTTGATTTTAAATAAAACCTGTGGAGTAGTTGTTTTCTCACATGACACCATTTTTGTACAAACCAAGTTTGGCTGACAGTCCCGCTCCATTCAAAATGAAGATTTAATCTCATTTGGATAAAGGTCTGGATTATCATATCTACATATATAGAAAATATGTAGTTTTCGTACAACCATATATATATTTATACATACACACTGCTCACAAAAATAAAGGGAACACAATGTAACTCCAAGTCATTCACACTTCTTTGAAATCAAAGTGTCCACTTAGGAAGCAACACTGATTAACAATCAATTTCACATGCTGCTGTGTAAATGGAATAGACAACAGGTACAAATTATAGGCAATTAGCAAGACACCCCCAATAAAGGAGTGGTTCTGCAGGTGGTGACCACAGACCACTTCTCAGTTCCTATGCTTTCTGGCTGATGTTTTGGTCACTTTTGAAATCTGGCGGTGCTTTCACTCTAGTGGTAGCATGAGACGGAGTCTACAACCCACACAAGTGGCTCAGGTAGTGCAGCTCATCCAGGATGGCACATCATTGCAAGCTGTGGCAACATCCTCCAGCATGACCGGTTTGGCAGTGGGTCAGTAATGGTATGGGGTGGCATTTCTTTGGGGGGCTGCACAGCCCCCCATGTGCTCACCAGAGGTAGCCTGACTGCCATTAGGTACTGAGATGAGATCCTCAGACCCCTTGTGAGACCATATGCTGGTGCGGTTGGCCCTGGGTTCCTCCTAATGCAAGACAATGCTAGACCTCATGTGGCTGGAGTGAGTCAGCAGTTCCTGCAAGACGAAGACATTGATGCTATGGACTGGCCACCCCGTTCCCCAGACCTGAATCCAATTGAGCACATCTGGGACATCTGAGGAGATCCCTCAGGAGACCATCCGCCACCTCATCAGGAGCATGCGCAGGTGTTGTAAGGGGATCATACAGGCACGTGGAGGCCACACACACTACTGAGCCTCATTTTGACTTGTTTCAAGGACATTACATCAAAGTTGGATCAGCCTGTAGTGTGCCTTTCCACTTTAATTTTGAGTTTGACTCCAAATGCAGACCTCTGGATTTATGGATTTATAAATTTGATTTCCATTGATCATTTTTGTGTGATTTTGTTGTCAGCACGTTCAACTATGTAAAGAACAAAGTATTTAATAAGAAAATTTCATTCATTCAGATCTAGGATGTGTTATTTTAGTGTTCCCTTTATTTTTTTTTTTGAGCAGTGTATAAATAAAGGTTCTGTAAAATATTTTAGGCACAAGGCACTCCTTCACAAATTCTCTTTTGTTTCAGCTTCATAGCTATTAGCTCACTCGTCAGGAAACTTGCCTGCATGACATCATTTCAGTCAGAATGTGGTGTTGTGAAAGCTGTTTGTTTGGCATCCAGACTCCACCGAAGAGCACTATCTATATCCAAGCACATTTGTCATTGCAACTAATCCAATTTAGCATGTTTCAGATGTAATAACGCTTGAGAGTTTTCCATTATGGCAAGCACGTTCCCCCAAATTGACTTAGGCACACTGGCTTGCCTTTTACTTCAGCAAAAACAAAATTGTTCGTCCATTTCTTTTGGAAGGCCCAACACTCCATATTTGCTTTTGTTTTTAGGACCGTCACCATTATGCACTGACGTGATATCAACCTATGTGTGCATATTGCATTTGGGGGCCACTCGGAAGAATGTGTTAGTCTACTATTTCATGTTATTTTCTTTACTGCTGAAAAAAAGTAGTTTTTTTTTTTTTTTTTGTATTTATGAATTGCCTTACAGGCCCAATCAAACAGTCTCACGGCAACAAGGTGGGAAATGAAACAATGAGAGGCCAGCAAAAATCTAATCTGGTATTGACTTGCTCTTTTAAGAACTGTTGTTTAATTTGGATTAATAATTAGTCAGGAATCAATTATTGGACAATAGAATGTTGGAAAAATAAAACAGCAATTGCAGTATGTCAACACAATACCATTTCAATGAAAATCAATAAACTTTTTTTGAATTACCACCTAGCCCTATGTTAACATCAAGCACCTGTTGAAGTCCAGTTATCTAACAGGGGCATTTAAGTCACTTGTTCTATGTTCTACAAACACATAGGCTTCTGTTGATGATGCTTTAAAGAGTGTGTTTGTGTGTGAGTGACGCTCTCCCCCTTGGTCCATCAGCCTTCGCTGACCGCCGAGCCAAGAGTTTCAGCCGCTCCTGGAGTGACCCAACCCCCATCAAGCCTGACTCACTTCATGACTCCAGAGACAGTGAGTTGATGATCTCTTGTCACTTGCATTTTTAATTATGCACACAGAATCCAGTAACGTGTACTCAAAAATGTGTACAGAAACGCATACATACAAATTTACATGGTGAAAACACACACCTAAAAGCACACATACTCCTAGCATAGTGCACTCTAAGACATACCAAAGCTACAGACAGACATATGCGCATGCATGTACACTTGTTCTCACATAAACACAGCCAGACTGACAGAGTCTGATACACACATGCATCATACATCATTGTAGTTTTTAATGTCACTGTGTGTCTACAGTTTATCTGTTTACAGTATGGGCTGCCTGCATCTCCAGCACATTCTTAGCTGTTCTCCTCAATCCACACAGTCATCCTCATCTTTCAACCTATTGTCCATCTGCCCATCTCTTGGGGTTGTAGCAGCCTGGGTCTGGCTGGGCACATAGAGAGTTTATTATGTCATTTTGTCTCGTCTGCTTTCTGATTTTAACTCCTCAGTTCCTCCCCTCTGTGCTGGAAAAAATAAAATAACAGGTGCATGGCTTTTAAATGGAGCACCCCTCCTCTCTAATCTTGTTTGTGTGTTATCCTTTCATCTCGCTCTTTGTTGTGTGTGTGAGACAGGTGGCGAGCTTCAGACCTCCTCAGGGACACTAGATGAAGGGCTGGATGAGGATGCTGACTGGGAGGAAGAGAGGCGTATGGAGAGAGCAGCATGTGATGGAGAGGATTTCATCCCACCTAAAATCATGGTGAGGATCCAGACAGTCAGCCTTTAAATTGGCTTTGAAGTTAAACTAAATATATCCATCAAGTTCCTTATACTGATGAAGCTAAGCATACTGAGGTGTGTTTCCTGTTTGCCACAGCTGATATCCTCCAAGGTCCCAAAGGCCGAATATGTTCCCAACATCATTCGAAGGGATGACCCCTCCATCATCCCCATTCTTTATGTAAGTGGCAGCCAACCTGCTTTACACCACCATTGTATTTGGTTTCATGGGTAAAAAATGAGTTATTATTCAATAGTGCTTTTCTTACATTAATACAGTAGCAGAGACAAGGCAAAGATGTTACAGTGCCCATTTTAGGACACCTAGATTCAGTCTGCCAGACTTAGCAGTATAAGTCTAATTGATTTGAAGTACAAAAGTACAAAAGCTGCTTACTAAAATTACCCACAATTACACTGAAGTGCATTAAGTGTAATTTGAGTGTAACTTGCACTACCCAACCACATTTTATGTGTTATACATCAAATGACGACTGATTAATATGACATGCGTCAGTGTTGACTACTTTTTTGCCAAAAAATGAATTTTTCTGATGAGAGGAAAGAAGTCATTCATGTGAAATGATGTTTCTCCTCACTATTATATAGACTCATTGCAGTCTGGCTTTGATGGTCTGTTAAATGCACCCTGGTGTCTGTTCAGATGAAAATATAAAGACTGGGAACTGCTGTCCTAGAGAATAGAGACAAATTTAAGTTTGAATTTATTCTGCTGTAAGTAACCCTTCTAATGAACCATAATTGTGAATGGGTAAATTTAGCACCAAGTGAAATCTGATTCCATTAATGGTGTAAATTACCTGCATTTCTTTGTACAAAGTCAGAGGGTTGTTCAATTTGATCTCCGGTCAGTCAGGTCTTTAATGAAATAATTCTGTTTTAATCTTCCATTTAAAGGACCATGAGCATGCCACGTTTGACGACATACTCGGTGAGTGTAACATGTTTTCACTGTTTTTTCACTTGTGTCTTGAGGGACAGTCAATTTATGTGTCCCACCATTATAGCTGATTGGGAAAAGTGACACCCATCTCTCTCTGTCTGACTATCCCTTACGCAGAGGAGATAGACAAGAAGCTGACTGCCTACAGAAAAGGCTGTAAAATCTGGAACATGCTCATTTTCTGCCAGGTGAGTGACAGGAGACAGAGAAATATGATGACATTATTGGGTCACCTCTTCCTTTAGATTAGTTTTGGGTTGCAATAAATCAGGCTACAGTTGTACTCAGTAGTAGTACTGGTATTAGCTGCTAAACTTTTGTTAGCCTTTTGTCCTTCCCTCTCAAAAATGTACACATTTAAAGTTTTATCGAATATTTTGTGACAACTATTGGCTGCTGGCAACTTAAATGAAGAAAAAGTTGTTTTTATTTTTGCCTTTCAGTACTACGGGCCAAAGCCACAGTTTAAGACTGTAGTTTCATAGCAGTAAAGTGGAAGTAACGACCAATAACACCATGGTGGTATGTGTTCTCCTGATGCGCTAACACACCCTGCCAAGCTGGATGCGATCCTGATGAGGATATGGACATTCTACCTTCCTATCCGTCTCCGCTTCCATGCTCCCTACGATATTTTACTGATACAGTTATACTGATACAAGGTCGAACAATGTGGAAGTGTTGAGTATTAAATGCGTAGGTCTGTTTTTGTCTGGTGGGTATGGATAACTTATGGATAGAGCTTTGCTCTATTTATCTACAGTAGATAAATATATATGTGTTAGAGTAAAGTAAAAATAAGGAAATAATGAAAATACAAGAATGTAATATTGCACAAGGTATTGCATGTATGTGATAGCAGGATGTTAAACAACAGTAGTGCAAGAAACAGTACGTGTGGACACAGTGCCAAAGTTGAATAATGTGACGGCTGTCGGTATGAAGGACCTGCGGTAGCGTTCCTTCTTACTGAGTGGAGGTAGCAATCTGTTGCTGAAGGAGCTGCTGAGGGGCCCCACAGTGTCGTGCAGGGGGTGAGAGGGGTTTTCAGTTTCATAGATGTCAGCTTGGCCAACATCCTTCTCTCGCCTACTTCTCCAGTGGTGTCCAGAGGGCAGTCCAGGACAGAACCAGCTCTCCTGACCAGTTTATTTAATCTTTTTAGTCTGGTGGTTAGACAGGTGCCTGCATTTGGTGCTTGTCAGCGATGTAGCAGTCAGCACCCACTGGGTGAAGGAGGGCGGATATGGAGTTCTTCCACACCGTTCAGCAGAAACGGAGGTGGGTTTGGGAACAGAATAGAAGACATTGACATCTTCAGGAGGCTTTAAAGGGGGGAGACCTGTGACAGAACTGGTTGGTGAGTTATGAGCATATTTGATCCATGACAGGTGGAGACCCCAGGGTGCAGGGTTAGTGGCAGTGACACAGTAAGGCTGACTCCAGATCTTGATTAGCTCTTTCAGACTGACCCCAAAGTCCAATGTGATGTGTGACCAGGGTGGGCTGGGAACTGTGAGAGACTGGAGCACACCCGTGGGAGGATGGTGTGATGCTTTGGCTCTAGCACACACCGTACAGGCGAGACAAACTTCCATATGTTCCATGAAGGGCCAGATGATATACCTTTTTAACAGGGTTGACAGGCAAAACGTGAATTGTGATCTCAATGGAGAACTTGAAACCGAACATTGTCGGGAATGAACAGACAGTTTCAGGGCCATTACCGGATCGATCTGGTCTCTCTGCACTTCCCTCACCAGAGCCTTGATGTCCCACGTGCAGGATGGTCTCGGGACTGGAGGAGTGATCTCTGTGAGCAAACTGGTGAGAGAGAGCATCTGGTTTGGTGTTGCAGGATCCGGGTTTGTAAGTGATAGGGAAATTGAATCTCCCAAAGGAAAGAGCCCAACCAGCTTGGAGAGAGTTCAGCTGCTTGGCAGTCTGGATGTATGACAGGTGTTTGTGGTCCAACCAGACCACAAAAGGGTGCTCTGCTCCCTCCAGCCAGTGCCTTCACTACAAGGCCGGCTTGACGGCAAACACTTCATGGTTCCCCACATCATAATTCTGCTCTGCAAAGGAGAGACGGCAAGAGAAGAATGCACAAGGGTGAAGTTTCAGGTCAGGACTAGAACGCTGAAACATTAGTGAAAGAGGATCAGAGCCGAAATGAACAGTTTCTTTAACTCAGTGAATGTCTTTGCGGCTTCAGGAGACCAGACAAATGGGACAGAGAGAGCTTAGTGAGAGGAACAGCGACTCTACTGTAATTTCTGACAAACCGGTGGTAGAAGCAGGCAAATCCCTTGCTGAATTGCTGAAGTTGTTTCTGGGTCGACATTGGCCACTCTACCACTGCCTGGAGTCCATCTTTACTTGCCCGCTTTTGATGTTCCCTAGAAATTTCACTGAGGGAAAATGAAACTCACTCACTCCAGAGCATGCTAGGGACTCCTTCATGAGTCCCTAGCATGCTCTTTCGGGACATGTGAGGTTGTACAGTCTGCTAACAGGCAAGGGTGCTCCAGGAAGCAGATCAATAGCGCAGTCATAAGGATGGTGTGGAGGTAGGAGCCAAATCATGGTATTCAGGGTGTATGGTACACAAGTTGGGAGGCTCCATACTGGGACTGGGCGGATGGCCACAAGGCAGGTGCATGGCAGAATGCAGACAGGTGGTGTGACAGTAAAGAGACCATTCGTTTATGCTGCCCCTGGACAAATCGATATGGGCATTGTGGAGTTTTAGCTTAGGTAATTTTAGGGGTGACCAAACAGAATGGGTGTATTGGGGGCTGGCATGATTTGAAATTGAATAAATGGCAAATGGACTGTATTTATATAGCGCTTTTCTAGTGTGCTGACTACTCCTAAACGCTTTGCAACACAAGCCTGCATTCACCCATTTACACATGGTAGCTAGGCCACCTGCTCATTACAAGCATTAGCAAACTCAAACACCGATGCACATAATTGGGAGCAACTTGGGGTTCAGTATCTTACCCAAGGATACTTCGACATGTAGACTGCCAAGGCCAGGGATCGATTCTCCAACCTTCTGATAACCGCTCTACCTCCTGCCACAGTCGCCCCATAATGATAATGGATCATAACATCTGGGTCCGAGTCATGTGATTCACAGAGAGGCTGGCTAAGGAGGCATGGAAACCTCAGGAGCCATGCTTGCAGCAGGACTCTGGAGAGAAAGCTTGGAGGACAATTGAAGGATCTTGTGGGTTAATTGAAGGAGTTGGGTTGACACGGCCCAGTTATTGTCAGACCATATCATACCAGATCTGAAATCCAAGATGGCGGCGCGTGCACACGCAGCGGCTTCTCTCTCTCTCACTGTGACAGAGTTTTTGTGTTTTTCGTCGTGCGAGACACAGTGTCTTTGTTCGTCTTCGTCGCGTCTACCTGTCTACAAGCACACGTACAGTCGGGAGTTTTTACTAAATGTCGACAGGACCAGTTTTCACAAGTTAAACCCCGTGCAAGAGGAAGAGCTACGAGACTGCGGTCTGCTCCGGAGGCCTACTACAACACCGCCCCCCAGTCCTGCACCTCGCCCACAGTGGAGGCGACACAAGCGGCGTCAGAGGAAGCAGAAGCGGGGTAAGCGCGGAGGTATCCGAGCCAGGCTAGCAGCTAGCCCACACAAGCCGGCTATCCCCACCATCATGCTGGCCAACGTACGCTCTTTGGACAATAAACTGGACTACCTACGCCTTCTACGGACAACCCAGAAGTCTGCGGGAGAGTGCTGTGTGTATGTTTTCACGGAAACTTGGCTCAACAACAGCGTAACGGACCACGCCATTCAGCTCGAGCGGCTAACCTGCTATCGAGCAGACAGAGCTCTCGCTGAGGGAGGTAAGACACGCGGCAGGGGACTCTGTGTTTACATCAACAATGACTGGTGTCGTGACACTGTTGTGATCTGCAAGCACTGCTCACTACTGGTGGAGTTTATGGTCATAAAATGCCGACCCTTTTACCTCCCGAGGGAGTTTACAGCCATACTGCTTGTGGCTGTTTACATCCCTCCAAGCTCCAATGAAAACATCAGGAGCGAGGCATTGAATGAACTGTACCAACACGTCAGTGAGCAGCAGACTGCCCACCCAAATGCCTTCCTCATCCTGGCTGGGGATTTCAACCATGCAGACCCAAAGAGGATGTTTCCGAAGCTATACAAACGCATAGACTTTCCAACACGTGGACATAACACATTGTGTGAGAGAAGACGAAGGAGATTGTTGTGGAATTCAGGAGAAGACGCCCCCAGTATGCCCCCCTTACCATCAATGGTGCTACGGTGGAGAGGGTAAGCAGCACCAAATTCCTGGGTGTGCACGTCACTGAGGACTTCTCCTGGACCACCAACACCACATCGCTGGCCAAGAAAGCGAACCAGCGCCTCTACTTCCTCCGCAAACTGAGGAAAGCTAGAGCCCCGGCCCCCATCATGCACACCTTCTACAGAGGCACCATTGAGAGCGTCCTGACCAGCAGCATCACCGTGTGGTATGGCGCCTGCTCCACGTCCTGCAGGAAGAACCTCCAGTGCATCGTGAGAGCAGCTGAGAAGATCGTCGGTGCTTCTCTCCCCTCCCTCCACGACCTCTACACCTCCCGCCTCACTCGCAAAGCCCTCTGCATTGCGAGAGACCCCACCCACCCGTCACACAGCCTCTTCAGCCTGCTGCCATCAGGGAGGAGACTGCAGAGTCTGCGGGCCAAGACCAGCAGACTGCGGGACAGCTTCGTCCACCAGGCTGTCAGGATGCTGAACTCTCTCCCTGCCCTCCCCCTCCTCCACACAAACACTCAACCTGGACTATAACTTCCCCCCCAACACACACACACACAGACACATACACACACACACACTCACTCACTCCCTGGCTGGACACTGAAATACCCCCCCACCACCACCACCACCACCACACACACACACACACACACACACACACACACACACACACACACACACACACACACACACACACACACACACCCTGGACTCTAAATGCCCCCCACCACACACACACACTCTGGACTCTGATATGCCCCCACCACACACACTCACACACACACACACACACACACACACACACACACGTATACACCCTGGACTCTACAAACTCTCACTGATGTGAACCCCTCCCCTCAGGAAAACAACACACTGTCACTTTATTCACCACCAGTTGTTAAGCTAATTCTTTTTGCACTACCGTTTACATTTGCACTATTACATTCTCAATGTTTCATTGTTTAGTTTGTACAATTTTTACTTAGTTTGTACAGTTTTTATCTAGATTGTACAGTTTTTACTTACTAAATTTGTACAGTTCTTATCTAGATTGTACAGTTTTTACTTGCTTAGTTTGTACAGTTTTTATTTAGATTGTACAGTTTTTTTTATTTATCTCTTTTCTAATATATGTCCTGTCACAAAGGGTTGAAGAGTAACGCAATTTCGATTCTCTGTTTGTCCTGTACATACTGCAGAATTGACAATAAAGCTGACTTTGACTTTGACTTTGACTTTGATACTGGCCAGAGTGTTCTGAACTCCAATTGTAGAACACAGACAAAGGAGTATTGGAAAGATAAAAGACATTTATTGACACCAAAAATGTGGATACTGCTCACAGAGAGAAGATCCAAGTAAGGAGCAGGCAGGTAGGTGCAGTAAATCAGCGTTTTCTTCAGGTGGTGGACTGGGCCTGGACAGAGAGAGCAGAAAGAAAAGAGACAGAATCGTATTAATCATACAGACAAGGCAAACACAGACGCCAGCAATGTGGCCAAGACTTTGTAGGTCAGTTTAAGGACAGGATTGTGCTTGTTTGCTCTTTGCTCAAGAGCAATGAGAAGACAGGTGCATGAAGAAGAGGATCCTTGTAAATAGAGACTACTAGAGTCTACCAACTCTTATCTCTGTTAGTGAATCACCTCTGTTTTGTTCTATCTATCTCTGTTGTGCTTGGGCCTCTGCCTGGCCCTCTGTTTTGTTCTATTTTTAAAAAAATACCTTTGACTTGGCTAGACACCAATAAAATACACTAGAAGTGAGATAACTCACTCATGCCAAGTGTGAACCAGGTGCTGGACATCCCCAGACTCCAATAGATATGTTCCAGGGGAATGCCAGGGGAAAAACCCAGATGACAAAACACCAATAGAACTGAGAGAAAAGAAGGTAAAAAGGTAATATAGGGATGTGGCCTGACCTTGTAGCCACGTCCCGACAATAGTATAAAAGATGAAGTTTCCAGTTTGTTTGGCAGAACTTACTCGGGCTTTGTGATCTGTAAAGAGAATAAAGCTCTCTGGACTCAACTCTTCTGGACTCCGACTCTCCCTCCAGACTCTGTGCATTTTCTGAACAGCTGACTTCTCCTGAGATTTTGAATTTTAAGATTAAAGCGATACAGTTAAGACTTAAGAATTAGGCAGAGAATCATTATTTGAACCTCATCCAATCAGAATCTGGTCCGTGATGGGTCAGCAGAAACTCCATGTCAACTTGTGAGAAAAAAGCAATAAGAATGACTAATGTAAAATAAAAAAGAATGAAATGAAATCTGAAGCAACATTTTATTCTAATGAGTCCAGTCGAGTTGAATCATTTCTGAAAGTATGTCAGAAATAATTGTCATTTATATATTTCACGCAATTTATTGTTGTCATTATTTATTTATATATTATTAAGTTTTCTTTTAATGCTTTTGTACATGTTGACAGTGCTTCTCACCCTCACGTTCCTCTCATTTGCAGTCCTCTTGAATAATGTAACACATCTTCTGCTGCCTGGGTGAAATATATTAGGCACAATCAATATAAAATATGTACTGCTTGTTATTCTTACGCACTCATTCTTACAGCCACACTTATGTAGTTTCAAACTATTATCAGTCCTTCAGACCATTTAAATTCTATAGCATTTGAAGAAATGACGTAACTTTTATACTTCACAGAACAGTAACATAAGAGAAGAATAGTAACAAACTCCTTTCCCCAGGGAGGTCCTGGACATCTGTACTTGCTGAAGAACAAAGTCGCCACCTTTGCAAAGGTGGAGAAGGAGGAAGACATGATCCAGTAAGACTTACTCTATTTTGGAGGTGTTAACAAAAAGTATTTGTTCAGGGTTGGGCTCATTACCAACTACAGGAGTTAAATGTTTTTGAAAAAACTGTGGCATATGTTGTGTGAAACTTAAATTGATATACCCATCAGCCACACAACCACAGTTTAAGAGAAACAAATGGACTGATGCAAGGAAAGAAAAGAAAAGCAGCTCTTTCTTTTACCCTTTCACACACTAAATTGGGAATTACATTTAAAAGATTGTAGGTGGCATAAAAGCATGCAACGAATTTATCTAACCATAAAGTTCCTAGAAAATTGTGTTTTGATTTGTGACTATCATGCGTTCACTCATATCTCTCGTCAAACTATCATTCAGTTTTGACCTTAATGCTCTTTCGAAATTGCTTTTCACATTTTCTTTGCTGCTCTTACCCTTTTGTAACCTCCCACCTTTCCCGTGTGTCCAGATTTTGGCGGCGGCTCAGCAGGCTGATGAGTAAGCTGAACCCAGAGCCCAACCTCATCCACATCATGGGCTGCTATGTGCTGGGAAGCACTAATGGAGAAAAGGTAATTGTCTTTGTATTATTAGTCATGCCAAGCCACAAGAACAAGACTCCCACTCTGCACTGTTTAGTGAAAAAGTTAATTCAAAATGTCTGCGTGCATATGCATTAGGACGATGAAGAAGATACACATTCAGCACTTTGAAATGACACCCACTCAATTAAGCCACACACACACACACACACACACACACAGTCTGCAATTATATGATCACACTTTTACTGACACACCCGTCCCTCCTTCGGTACCCCTGCCTTCAACCTGCTATATGCAGACACACTCACATTAAGCTTAACAGCACATGAAGAAGACCAAACACTAAAATATTCATACTTTCCCATGCAGCCACATCTATAACCACTGTGGGGCAAATGTCTGCATGTTACCTAATTTAGATACATGCAAATAGCACCAGAGCACCAAGACCCTATACTGCACGACACTTTGAGGGTGATATGACAGTCGTACAGGGTTATTTTTTTTTCTACTTCCGCTTTTCACAAACAACTAACAACTAGCCTCTCTCTGCTTTTCCTGTACAAAACAGACATAACTTCTGTTGACTGGTAACTAATGCTTTTTGTTTGACTGACAAAATCAGAGCAGCCAGAGCTTTATCTTAAACCAAAAGGTTTGAACACATCACTCCTAATTTTTAGTAGTAAACAACGGACTGATTGTAAAATACTCAATATTTGTAATGGCTCAGCTCCTTCCTCTGTCATCAACATGCTCACTGCACTGGACAGATGCATTAGATTAGAGGTTCTCAACAGTCCGGGAACAATTGGTCATGACAAAATAATATTTAATCAAACATTCTGTATTTGTGAATTAGGAGCTGATAGCAAATTCTCTGGTGGACCATTAATGTGTGAACTCAGCAGCAACAACAAACACTCTCTCCAGCAGTTAACGTCACCACGACAGCGATGTCAACCATAGGGAAATAAACCACATTAAACCCACAATCATCTGGTAACAGGATGGCTGTGAATGATCTCCGGCTACACTGTATATTCAGTGCCTAACAAATTATTGGTCAATAGTGTATTTATTTCAAAATAGAAAACGTTACACTTCATAATGTAACCTTTTCCTAACATGAGGTATGGCAGGGTTCCTCAACTGCATTCATCCAGTGGCCAGAATCTTTCTGTGGGGGCTGGAAAATAAACACATTTGGGCCTAATTAGACTCTTATTATTAAAAGATTTCACTTTCTTACAAAATTAATGTTATTTATATCAGTGTGACCAGACTCCTAAAAAACATACCTAGACCTAGAAAATGCTCTCAGACCTCCACCAAGGAGGAAGTCAGTGCTCAGTACAACCCACAGTTCAATCAACTACCAAGGAATGACACCTTATCTCACCTAAAAACTCCTCTTCTAAGACTCAATACAACTGTTTGACAATGAAAATAAACCCAAGTGACACCTCCTGCATCTAACAGACAAGCTTTGTGATTCTCTGTGACTATCCACTGAGCAGTTGACCAATAAAATACAGACTTTTTGGCTTGTTGCCAGGGATTGGCAAGATGATCGACCATCACTCCCAGGATGGACTGAACCTGGTCAGTAACATGAGATGCACGCATTTTCTGAATTCATTTATTCTGCGGACCAAATGGGAAAGTGGTGGCCTGGATGTTGCCCACAGGCCGCTAGTTGACAATATGGTTTTGGTTCAGATTAACTTGCCGTTTGGTCTGGTGGACCGAGGTCCAAATTTTGAGAAGCCCTGCCTTAAATCATCAAGTAAAGGTCTTACTATGCCTAGATTAAATTCTACATCAACTCATGATGCCTACAGTCATGGGTCATTTTTAGGTCTTACCTGAAAGGGTGTGGTTGACAGGTATATGTTGTGGTAAAACGTTTATCTAGAATCAGTAATTTTACTCTGGTATTATTCCCTTTTAAAAGATGATAATAATAAGCCTTTCTACTCCTGTTTTCCCTTCACTTGGCAAATTACCACAGTATCTTTCATGTGTTGTTAACTATAAAATATGTTTGCACTGCACTAGGTCCCTAGACTATTTGGCTGTTGAAGATCACCATGTCAATAATGAGACAAGGAAACTGGCTCTAAAATACTATGCATCACACAAGGCAAGACAAATGTACTATAACATTTTATACATCATGGCAATTTGTGTGCTTTACTGGGTAATAATAAGACAGCAAAGGTGAGAGATTTGCATTTTAAAAAGTGTAAAAGTAAAGGCAAGGGATGCAAGAGATACAGAATTAAAAAGTAAGCTAGTGCAGTTTAAATCAAGTCAGAATAAAAATACACCCAAATTTAGATGTACAATTAATTTAAATTGCAATTGGGTCAAGGAAAAAAAACAGGAATCAAACCTAAATGCAGACCAACAAAGGTGGAGCTGGTGCAATTCAATCAATTCATTTACAAAAGACGCAACCAAACAAAGATTTACGGGAGACTGAGGCTGGTGAAACCATAGCAAGGAATCTATAAGGCAAAGAAAATCCAATAAAAAGGGAACAGAGTTCAAATATCCAAAAAAAAAAAAAAAAAACAAGCAAGGTCCAGCAGAAAAACAAAGCAAAAGTCCAAACACACATGATATCCAGGGAAACACTCAAGAACAGGGGACGAACTTGTAAAGACTGTGGGGAACATACAGACTTAAATACACTGAGGATGGAGAACTAATGAGGCACAGGTGAAAACAACAAAACATAGGAAGTAAAGTAAAAGATGACACATTAGGTAAATTTTAACATAAAATAGGAAGTAGCAAAACAAAACACTCAGAACCATGACAGTGTGCCCTTAATTATGGGTCAACTGGGCATTTTTGTGATTAACATTATATATGTGTCAGTCAAAATAACCCGTAATGACTGGACAGTCAAATGATGTGTAATTGAAAACATCTCAGTAAAAACATCAAGGAAATGTGGCATACCTGTCAACACTGGAAAATAAAGGATACTGTCCTGCACTCCACCGTGGTGCCATCCCAATTTCCACATACCCCCTACCTTGGACAGGTACACAGTGAATCCTGAAATCACCAGAGCAACAAGGATTGGGTTAACTCGTTCCTACATTAAGTTAGTGACTAAAATTAGGTGGTCATAATCAGGTACCTGGTCGAAAGTAAAATAAGATAAGATAAGACAAAACTTTATTAATTGGATGGCAGGGAAATAAAACTGTTACAGATGACAAAGAATAAAAGAGAGAGACATAGAAAGATCAATAAGACAATAAAAAGGGATGCAGAATAAGACATACCCACACTGGAGGAAATTGTCTGGAGTCACAAAAGCTCAAACATCAGGAGCACATGGGGTTAAAGGAACTTGCCAATATTTTCATCAATGCAGTCAACAGGAGGAGGTAATGGATGTGCATGTGGGACAGTTAGAGCATTCGCCTTGTGGAAATCAGTTCAGAACTTCAGACTTCCATCAGACTTTGTATCAAGGAGACAAGTGGAACTCCATGGGCTGGAACTTGTAAATCCATTTTGCACAAGATAGTCAACCTTCTTTCTTCATGACTTCTTTCTTAGCTGGATCAACCCAACAAGTAGGCTGCTTGATTGGTATGGGGTCACTCAAGACAACGTCAGAAGCAATGACAGAGTTGGGAATGAATGTCATTAAACAGACCTGACTCTTCATCTGGGAACAGTCAGGGTTTCTGTAGCCAAAGAGCGAGCCTTTTTAATCTTTTTAATTCACTAAATCACTTGTGTTAGTGTAAATTTCAGATTTTATTTAGATGTAACCGATGTAATGATATATCTGACTCAGAATTAAAACTCGAAGGCTAATTTGAATGGCTTCAGGAGGACGTGAATGTGGCAAAAGAGCAACTAATGAGGTTTATGGGAAACTTAGTTTTAATTAGGGAAATCATGAGCATGAGCAATTCTATGACC
The DNA here is from genome assembly GCF_017976325.1 of Chelmon rostratus. Classification (NCBI taxonomy): domain Eukaryota; kingdom Metazoa; phylum Chordata; class Actinopteri; order Chaetodontiformes; family Chaetodontidae; genus Chelmon; species Chelmon rostratus. The sequence goes on from NC_055662.1 coordinate 1,006,670, forward strand.
TGGCTGCTATTAATCTCCTCAGGGTCTTATTTGTTTAAAGTGATAACAAGTCGGAATTCGTTTTTAACTGTTGCATTAATGTTTCAAAATGCTGCTTGTAACACATTTACAACAAACTCCTTGTGCCTTGTGCCCCTACCTTATTCAGTATAAACAAGTCATACCAGTGCACTGTGACAGTCATTGTGACATTTGGCATCTTCTCCACAGTGATTCGCTACGAGTCACATAACGAGAGGGACGGACAGGGCGAGGGCTTATTCACTGCATTTAACAATTTTCTCCCTGCTGCTGCTTGTGTGCACTCCTTCAAGCTCAGCTGGAGAGCCACTATTAATAGACTGACTGAGCTACCTTCAGATGGTGCTCTGCTCCACCCAGCATAACTCCTTACAGCACAGCTATCAGCCATCTTACACTGCCAATGTGATAAATAAGAATCGTTTTCTTAAAAAAAGGGAACAAAATCTCCCACATATTTTTTTGGTTTTTATTGTAAATCAGGCTGATATTAATAGTCTCCTGTCCTATATAGCTAGACTTCAGTTGAAGGTATTTTGCTTAGCAACAGCTGATGTGACTCAGACACAGTATCCCATGAGGACTGTCAGGTCGGGACTCAGATCAGGACTCAGACGCAGAGATTAGAACACACAGATCTTTACTGATGACAACCCAAGATCCACTTCAATGAGTGTTAAACAAATAGGCTATATAATTATATTAGGCCTAAGGCTATAACTATGACTGTCAAGAATGAGAAAATAACAAAGAACTGAAAACGCTCACTAAGAGGAATAAATAGAATTCACTATGATAATAAAAGAAGGAACAAAAAACACTCCAGAAGGAGGAAAACACTATAGGCTATAAATACAGGAAACTAACGAAGCTAGATATGAAAAACTATGAAATCAAAATACACTCCTAAATAACGGAGGATCAAGAAACTAAGCACTAAAACAGAAACAACAGAAAATCACTATACAATGAGGAAAACAATTCGGCTGAGGACTAGACTAAGAAAATAAACCAGAAACTATGATATCAAACTTACAAACAAAAATCACTCACAAGGAGGAAACAAGAGCTTACGTAACAAAGACTGTGGCTGTGGCAAGGACGAACGGGGAAGACAGGCTCGGGTGAATCGCCGACGGACAAAGACACACTGGCACAAGACAAGGGAGACGCAGACTATTTAACATGTGGAGGGTAATCAGGAACAGGTGGAAACAATGGGTAATCTCTTGGCATATCTTGGCAAGAATGCACACAAGCATATTTCTGAAAATATCACACTCTTTGAAACCTTGTAAGAAAAAAATATTTTGTACTGTAGAACAAAATCTGCACTTCAGTATTCCCTCTCCATTTGGATAAATGTATATGTCTTCAAAACTGAACATAAAAGATATTAAAGGGAAGTGCCCCAAAAATATTCAGAAATATAGTCATGATTCCTGTCCAGAGTTAATTCCTCTATGGTAAAATTGTAACGTTGAAAGTTTAACGAAACATTTTTTTGCAAAATGAGTGTTCCGCAGTGTAACAACGTGTGAACCCAAATGCACAACACATGAGCTGAGACAGGGAGTAGGAACAAGGAATTTATTAACAATCAATGTTAACTGAGTGACTTGGATAGGGGAGAGCATAAGCTGAACTGTGGGCTGCAGGCAGAAAGAAAAGAGAATTACCAAAATCTTAACCAAGCAAAGAGACTCAGAAGGCTGGAACGGAGGATGTACAACCTTTGTACAACATTTCTGAAGATATCAAGTGTTAAACATGAGAAATTTCATTGTTGTTGAAAATGATTTCCCCAATTAGAATTTGGTGCCAGCAATGTTTCAAAAAATCGATTAGAGCTGCTCAACAGTTTGGGGGTCTCTTTTGATGTATTTTACGTTTCATTACGTGCTATACATTTTAAATGGGTGACAAGTCAGGACTACAGGCAGGCCAGTTTAGCACCCAGACTCTTTTACTACGGAGCCAGGCTGTTATGCAGAGGATGGTTTACCATTGTCCATTTGTCCTCCCCTACCTACCTCTATGTGACCCCTCTCTGCCAGCCCTTTGGTCACTATAGATTCACTCCGACAGTTATATCTATATGGACTGGAAACATTACCAGAAGTGCCGTCACTTATACTCAGCTATTCCAGTGTAAGTGGCACATTGACCTTTTCACATACATTCAACTGCAGTGCTGCATGAACAGAATCAAAGTGCTGCAGAGCCTCCTCCTGCTCGCTGCATACAGCATCATCGCTGGTTTGTATTCGCTCTCTCTAATCCTTCCTCTCCGTCTCTTTCCCTGCAGCTGATTCAGACTCTAAAGAGGCTTATGAGACCCTCCTTAGTGGAATTCAAGTCCCCACTAGAGTTGTCTGCACAGGGTGAGAACAGTGCACAATTCTCAAACAGTTACAAACTCACACATGCTATATTATTGTTTTTTTGTTTGTTTATTTGTTTTGCTATCTTAATACAGGTAACACATGTTTATTTCAGCTGTGCCACAAAAGAGTTGCACACACCACAACATGTAGATACACAAAAAAAGATACTTAGAGCATTTGTATATTGATATTCAGTCTTGTCTGTACTTACTGAATGTTAGTAGTGGACATTAGTCAAGGACAGTAATCCATTCAGCAATGAAGTAAGCACATTGGGGAGTATGAACATACATACAGGTGTGAACTCTCAAGGCATCCGTCATCATTTACTTTCATGACATCTATTAATGCCATACTAATTATTTCTCTATTAAAATATCATTATCTCTATGTGTGTTTTTCCATCATCTACTGGCCCATCATACTCTGCACTGTGTTTTTTCTCCATGCATACCACCTGTAGTGCTGTGAAGAATCATTCAGCACTTGTACTTATTCAAATGATGCAGGATATAGAGAGACGTGAGAAAAAATTATGAATAAAGGCCATACAACAGGTCAGAGGTCAGCATAAACCGCCGTGGTTTGTTGTTTGTGCAGTAGCTTTAGTAATAGTTTTTTTTCAGTGCAATTTGCATGTGAGATTATTGTTTGCAGTGCAGATTGCTTTAAGCTATTTGAATAGTTAACTGAGTGTATTTTGTATTGAGGCAAGTGAAGCACTTCCTTTCTAGGTCATAGATCAGAATTATTTAGATTAGAATTTCTGAAAATGAACATTCTGTTTTTTATACTTTTTTAAATTAAACTGTATCATATTTTTCAGCTCAATTCAGTTCTCTCTTGACATAAATATATATATACACACACACACACACATATATCTGATTTGCTGCATATAATATAATACATATATAATATAATATGCATATATAATATGAACTGGTAATGCATAAAAATGCATCTGGAATAACAATAGTGAGCAGAGTTTGTTATGATATGCGAGAATCATTGAAGGTGATGCTAGATGAGGACAGGTTTTATTGGCAGTGTACAGTTTTGTCATTTTAATCGTGTTTTCTTTGTGTACCCTTCTGGCCACAGGCAAAGAGATGATTGAGATGTACTTTGACTTCCGTCTGTTCCGCCTGTGGAAAAGCCGTCAGCACTCGAAGCTGCTGGACTATGATGACCTTGTGTAACTTCGCCCACCTGCTGTTGGCTTGTTGGCCGATTATCTCTCATCTGAACGTGCTGTATGGCGACAGGGCATTTGGTTTAGCGCCTCTGAAATGCTCTTCAAACAGCTCTGTGGCAGAGCTGGAGAAGCAGCGGGCTAGGGTCTTTTTTGCTTCGGAAGAGACAGGGAGGTCCTGGAAAAAAGTCCTGGAAGTACTTTTTTCTCACTTTCTTTTTCCCATTTTTCCTTTCTGCCTATCTCTCTAAGAATGGAGAAAGAGACAGACAAAAAAAGGAGAAGTGAGGGACCGGTCATCCTCCTAAATGTGTCAGAAGAGACTGCCTAGAGTTAGATTCCTGAGCTCAGTGAGGATGTTAGAGAAGAGTGACAGCAAAGAACAGAAATAACTGCTCCTTTCTAAGTTTAGAGGGTGACAGATGTTATTTTCTTTTGCCTTTAGCCGACCTATCTGCTATTTTAAGATGACGGCTTATATAAGGATGTATTTCTTTGTGAGGTGTTATTCACAAGGGGATTAGAGTTTATAAGCAATTAAACAAGTGCTTACAGGAGCATTAGACTTTACAGCATCTCTCCCTTTGCTATCATGTGAAAATCTAGACATTTAATTAGTCTTATTAAAAAATTGAATTGTCTATTTAACACAGCTTTTTAAACTGCAAATAAATGTATTAGTATTTTGTACAGACTGTTGTATTAACTCAGGTTAAATCCCTTGTTAGATACTAACGGTTGGTAACATACTGTAGATCAGAATCTAAGGCCTTCATACTCCACACAGTCATCTTCAGTGGAACAATATGACCGTCAGGGATGTCATAACCCAGTGTGTGTGTGAAGGGTGGAGGTTTTCTACATTTTCACAGCCCTTAAAGTCAACTGACAGATGTATCCATGCATTACAGCACCAGCTATTATTTCTTGAATTGTTGCTTCGCGGGTGCTGATCCTTTTTAGCTAAAATTGCATGCGTGTGTCCATAATGTACTCACATTTTGTCACTCTACAAAGGTTGCCAGTGGAGACTATGATGCCAGACTCTTAACACGATGGCAATGACTTTACAAGAAGTAGACAAAAACAACATACATATTGTAGATTTAATTTACTTCAACAATTCATTTACTCACATTTTTTGATTAAATTAGAATTACCTAGTTAAGATTTATGTGTAACTTGAATCACTCAAAGCAGCAGTGGAGTGACAGAGGCGATACTGTCCTAGGAGTCATTTTTGTTTCTCCTCACCACCAAATTGTTGTTTGTTGTTGTATCTGTGTTAACATACTCTCAAAAGCATTGCACTTGGCAAGTATTTTAAGTGAATATCACAATATCTAGGTCTGTCTTAAAATGGAGTCCATGTCATACCCATTTCTGGCATTAATATCCATTTGAAAACATCACTGCTAGAGTTGAACTGACATGTACATTTTGTGTTAACATAAAAAAAATTAAAGGGGCACACCAGCTATTTAGTATTGCATTTCCATTATGTAACATGACTTGTAGGAGACAGATTGCAAAAAGAATCCAATCAATACCCTGACTTTTAGTCACTATGGTTCCACCTCCAAAACTACAGGGTCCTACATTTCCCATAATGTGACTGAATAGCATGTTATAATTATTTTTCTGCTCATTAAACCTTTGGAGAACTCATGCTGAGAAACCACAATGCTATCATCAGGCACTATGAGATCATCAGGGGTATTTTCTCCATGAACTGATCTTTATGTACACTGAATAACTTTAAAACTCGCCCTTGAAACTTCACCAGGCAGATGTCATTAAAAGTCTTACACTTACACTGTCCTTCATTTTACCACACTTGGCCTATTGTTACCCAGTAGGCAAGTAATATCCATACGCTGCATTTTTGGCTTAACCTGTATTTATTACGAAGGAATCTTTTAAAAGCAAGGGCTTACCCCATTGTACTGTGTAGCTGAAAGAATACTCATGCTGATTGTAAATAACATAAAGTGGTGAGTATCCTCTCTCCTATCGAGGGCCATTTATCATCCTTCGAGGGTCATTCTAATTAATTACACATGTATATCACTCTATCTTCTGATGCAATGGTTGGAATCGTTTGTCTTTGGCAAGGCATCTGATGTCAGATGGTAGTGATAATGATGATCCTGCTAGCAGCCAGTTCTCCAGGTCTGGGTGAGTCAGTCTTGAGAGGAAACGAATCTTTGCAAGAGTCAGTTTTGAAAAGAACTGCACACAGGTCAGGCACATCAGGTGGTTCCACATGTTCAGTTCCACTTGTTTACTTTTCATGTCTTGAAACCTCGCACCAAATGCCCAAAGGAGTTTTGCACACTCACTAGCACCAACCTTCTGAGAGGTGGACGACCGCTCTACCTTCTGAGCCACAGTCGCCTCAGTGATTTTAACTATTTCCTTTTATAATAAACAAAACAATTGCTGAGAATTTCTCTGCATTTATGAACTGCTTTGCGGCGTACCGCCTTAAGGCCAAACATTAAGCACCCCTGCTTTAGACTAACAGTAAAAGTTTTGAGGAAGTGTGCGGTTTTAAAAGTTATATCAAATTTGGCAGCAGTATATTTGCTGGTATCGGTGCTGAAAACTGTAGACCTCCTGTACTCCATCTCAAGCTTGTACTGGGTTGACCATGTTCATTATTATATATCCCCATGCCAATATGCAACTTTATCATTTGATAAAACTTCCTGTTCTAGTGTTCTGGAACCTTCTTTCTGCAGACCAAATGTCCTCACAAAGATAGAATGAAGAGAATCCACAAAAAGCTAAGATTTCCTAGTTCCTCAATTCCTCATTTCTTCATTAACTTGGCTGCAGGATCAAGATTAGATTTTGGATTTAGATTATAGTTAAGGAAAAATTCAGAGGAGGAATTTCAAGAATAGTAACACAATACAGTATGTGTCATTCATTCAAATATGCTTCCTAACTTTATATCCATGTAAATGTATGTGTGGCCATGACCATGGCTGATTTAGCCATTTCACTACTTATGTGTACATACATTGAAACACTTGAGTGGTTGACTAGCTCTTAGCTTGCAGGATTGGGGGATTCAGATGCCAACACTATTATTGATCTTAATGCATTATGGGAGGAGAGCTACTGTCCAAAATGGGACATCTAGGTATTTTACTAGATACAAGATTGAAGTGATTACAAGTTATGTATGTGATGTATAAGACTGCTTAAACATTCATACTGTTGTCAACTTATCATGATGCCACAAAGTAGCATGTATCACTAGATCACTGTCAAATTGTGATAATTTAGTATAATTACTGTCAACTATGACCATATTGGCACACAATATCTCAAACAAGACAAAAGTTTTGGTGATACCACTGCCATTGGCTCAGTTTGTCAATAGTAAACTAACAGATTCCTTTAGCACAGGTTTTAGCATCTTAAAAACAGAGCCATCCTCCTGGTTTGTGCAACAAAACAAACCAACATAAAGAGACAACTGGGCCTTTATTTCTAATTTCCCTTGTTTTATAGATATAATTTATTGTATTATACAAAGAAGCCTTCCTGTTCTAATTTGCTATTGATGCTCAAACTCAACAATTCTTCCATGTTCACCTGTTGTGCTGATAAATTCAGGATATCTTTCACTGCTGCTTATTTCTTATTCTTATTAACAAAAGCACTTTTTTATGTACTTATTATTTCCAGTAGCTTCCAACTTGCATTTTATTTATCTTCCTTAAAGTACCATCAGTGAAACTCCTGTGCTTTGGAAACGCATTTGTATTATGCTGAATTTATCATGTGAACTAGTATAGGTCATTCTGTCCCTCCTCAATTTTTCAACCAGCCTTTATTTGTTTGACTACGCAGAGAGACTCAGCAATTACTTGAATTCTTATTAACACTTTAAGATTCCCTCTCTTTTTACTCATGTATTGTAGCCCAGAAGTTTGCGTTTGACAAACATTATATTTTGATTGCTTTGAATTTATCATGATGGCCTTTGCTGTCTTGTGCACTCATTTATCTCTTTGCATAAAGGTAGGATCTGACCTTTGTAATTGTAGTTTGCTTCATGAACACCATTACCTAATGTTCAAACCTTTCTTCTGTAGCAATATACTGTGTTTGAATATTTCTGTATTTATATTTGTAAAACCCTAACACCAGGATAGGGAACATTGTTCAAGGTATTGTATTAGTCTGTAGCATGTATGGAATTTAGCGACATTTTTTACAGTACTGTGGATGATTGAGCAGGGAGTTCAGCGGGGATAACTTCAGAGAGTATACAGGGACAGTCTTGGCAATCTTTTTTGGGTGCTGGCAGTTTTGAGACAGCAGACAAACACCAGCCACACACACAACTCAGATCTCAGATGTCAAGAGACTCTTAAATGAGGACTTCTCATAGTAGCACAAATCTACACTGGAGTTGCGCACAGTTTGACTTGTGTTGATCCAGTGAAGCAGCCATTTCTACTTCCTGAAAACCTAATTCTAGATGATGATGATTTTTGAATGCCTCCTCACTCCTGTTATTTCCTAAATGAGACAATGTGTCACCAGTGAGAGACATTTTCCCCCAGTTTGAATGATTGATAACCATTGTTGTGCCCTCCCTGCTGCTCTTGCTTGTTTTCTATGAAGATTGCCAAGATTTCCTCAATTGGGAGCATGATTGAGTGAGATAGGGATGATGGCTTGATGGTGCATTCATTGCTCTGACACCTCCAGATGGGCTGTGATTGTATTTCATGACGACTGGGAAAAATAAGGTGTTTATGTAACGTCTGTTTCCCTTTGCATCAACTTCTAAGGCATCTGACCATTACATTTTGGAATAGCTTTCACTGTAATTCAAACACGCAGTAGAGCCTGTAGGATAGATAGCTGGTAAAATTAGGCTCAAAAACAGGTTTATCATCCATATGTCTTTATAAAGAAAATCTGTTTTGTTATGAAATGTATAATAGCAATTAACAATTAATTACTGTATCTGGTGATTTAGATACTAATAAAATTTAAGAATATGCTGTATCTGAGGAGCTTTTGGGTTCTTCCTTAGATTAGACATCACAAGTGTAAAAAAAAAAAAAAAAAACAAAGATGGCAATTTAATGTATTTGAACTTCTAGCAAAGAAATGTTGCATAAGGTTAGTAGCATCCTGTGATAAACCTTAGTGCCACATATCTTGTTTCATTGTCTTGTTATTTTGTAACTGTTGAAAAGCTTTATTAAAATCAACAACAATCACCAAGACATTTTGGTGTTCATCCAAACACTATCATCAGTTGTAAGTCACATGATCAGCACATGACCTGAGATGTAAAAGTCACATGACTACTGAAATGAAGTGAAGCGTGCTTGCCAGAGGAGATGGTGGTTCCTCTCCTCCCTCTGGTGAGGTGGAGTAAGCTGGTTCATGCATAAAACGCCGAGGAATAGTTTTTAGCACAGCATTGTTTGCTAGGGACAGGTGGTGCATCAAACCCCCTCCTCTGTTTAGTAAGGGTTGCTCCACTTTGATATACATGGCCTCCTTGACACCTTTATTGACACATTTATTGTAAAAAAGAAGCATGATAACAACAAATGAACAAATCTGAAAAACAAAAGTTAGCTATTTACAAATATCGTTTCTTTAGGCCAGCACACATCTGGTGATTTTATTACACCATCATGGTCTGCCAAGACAAACTGCTTTCAGGAGAGTAGAAGAAGGTGTAGAAGACCTACCTCATATTACAGGCCTTTCTTGATGCCCAGCTGTAATCATCTGTTCTCATTCTGCACATTTCACAATTTGATCATTTGTCGATTTTTTTCACCACCTCTGTCTCTGAGTGCTGCATTTGGGTCCTAGTTTTTTCAAGACACGAGAGTCAGCATCCACAAGGGCCCAAAGCACTATAGAAAACATCTTCTTTTAGTTTAAATACTAACTTCTAAGATACTAACTACTGTGCCTTGTGTTGGCCTGGGTAGGAAATGCCTCATCACTTTTTCAATGGCTGCATACACCAAATGGACAGAGTTCATTACAGTTGTGTGCCCTAGGTGATAGGTAAATGCAACCAGTCAGTCCCAAGAAGCCACATACCTGTGAAGAAAACAAATATAAATCACATGTGAAGTAATCTTAGTCTCTCTTTTTTGTTTCAGTCGAAGTTTGTAGGGCAAGATGGAAAGTGTTACGGAATGCTTTTGTGAGACACAGGAAAAGAAATAGCATAGTATATTAATACTAGAGAACTTAGAAATACACAACGACTGCAGAGTAAAATATCAGGCTCTCCAGTCCAGTTTACTTTCCAGACCCACAACTGCAGGGGAGAAAGAAAGGCCATCCAGGTCCCATTGCCCCAGAGAGCAAATGTCTAAACTAGCAGTGATACGACGGGCGACAAAGGATACAAGGAGGAGGAAGCCAAAAGCCACGGACATGGAGGAACTGCTGATGTCCATCCTACAGGAGCCAGTTTTCAAGCCACATGTGTCTGATGATGAACTTGATGAATCTTACCACTTTTTACAACACCTTGTGCCAGTCTTGCACAGACTGGTCAAGGACAGTAGGCAACAGGCCAAAATAGAAATTCTGAACACTGCATAAGATGGAAAAAAGAGGCTACACAACAACACCAAGTTACTGTCCCCCCACAACATACAACTGGTTGGCAACCCTTTCACCCACCACACACATCACATCCTCCCCCGACTCAGGAAATCAAAGGGCACGATATTTATGAGGATGAATGTATTTTTTTTACTAAAACAGCCACAAATCCTTGATCAATGCTTGATCTTTGGAATCTCGGGGTTAGACCCCTTCATAGCTAGGCCGCGTCAAGATGTTTTTCCCTTAATTGGCACTTCTTTAGTGGAGGTCATCAGCCTGTCTTTATCAACAAGCTATACACCTCAGTCCTTTAAAGTAGCTGTAATTAAAAAAAACGCATTGGATCAAGATCCAGCGGTTTTAACCAACTATAGACCAAAGTCTAATCTCCCCTTTCAGTCAGGATTTAGTAACATATGAATCACTATCTGATTGTTGGGTTTTTGAGACTATAACCCTTAACAAATACCTGGATGTCTTTAACTTAAGATTTGAGGCCATGTTTTTCAGGACTTTAAAAACTGTTTAATAACTATTTTACAAGTAAGGTCAGAAAATGATATTTTCCAAACTTATGCTCCTATAATATAAATAAATCACCAATTATCCTAAACTGTATGGAGCCTAGACCCACAAGCTGTGTGCAGAGATTGCATAAAGTCCTCCTCAGGGGGTATAATTGAAGAAATTCCAGCTGAGTCCAGTCACTAATTTGCACTCTTGATTGCACTGCTCGTTTGTCTAATCAGGCTGTTTTGTAATTGCAACAGGACGGGACAGGCAGAAAGGAGGTGGAGGTGGGGGTATGACAGGGACTGGCATGGCAGAGAAAGGGAGCACAGTGTGAGGAACACAAAGGCTCTGGCTCATGGGGCCAGACAGGTTCAGCCCTGCAACAGAGCTTCAAGTCCTCACAGTGCCATCCGAGAGGACTGATCCTCCAGCTTTTCACTCCTCCACCCATCCTGTTGAAAAAGGAGCAGTTTAATGCTACTTTGGTATGCACACAATGAACTGCAACAAACCTATATGACAGATATCTATGCCAGATAGTGTATTTACTGTATAAAGTATGAGATGGGTTTAATTGGGTTTCCTTCAGTTTTAACTGCCAGATCAGACTTCGTTTCCAGCTCCCAAGCAGCTGCTGCTGCCACCACCTGTGCCTTTTGCCTGCCTTTTTTATTAAAAACCCTCAAACTTTGCACCTGTGTTGGTCCAGTACACAGACTCATTCTTAACAACTTCTCCACGCATCCCTGATTTCTTCTGAGCAGGGCTGGTACAAAACCCTGGCCATACACAAACATATGCAGCCTGGCCCTTCCCTTTACATCCATTGTCACACCTACAAATAAGTGAATCAACAAGTCCCCACATGAAGCTGCTGTTATTATTATGCTAATCAGTACTGAAGTATTTCAGAAAGATTGTACAATCTAAAGTCCCAGCATAGTTCAGCACTCCTTTCTCAACATGTTATAATAACTGTGTGACGCTATTCCTGTCTGGTTTTTTAGGTCTTCATTATGCCCTGGGCATAAGACAAAGGCAGAGAGCCATCTTACCCTGACTCCTATACTGAGAAGAGATTACCAAAATACCTCTGCTCTCTGAATCTAAATGATAACGTTATTTCTTGATCCCTACATGGTAGTAGTTTTGAAGTTTATTATGTGAAACTAATGTTTTCTCAAAATTCTTTTAGTAGGCTGAAGCAGCTGTTTCAGAAAATTGCAACATAGTTGTATTGCTTCTTTGTGATGCAACCATGACTAAGGATTTTTTTTTTTTCAACATTGACATCTTTCTTCAAAGGAACACTTTGTGATTCATTACCATTTATAAAGGGTTTATAAATTGCAAATATTGACACTGACTCTAACAGTTACAAATAATCTGAAACTTATTTAAACTATTTATAAAGAGTGCCTCATGAGGAATTGGTACCACTTTTTCACTTTTTCAGTTGGTGCATGGTAACATTACTTCACAGGTGTTTTGATCAACCTTCAATGTTGACTGGGCGATTGGATTGGGATTGACAATTTAAAAGACTTTTTATAAAAAGAAATAACCTCTGATGACATCTTTTAACTACTCCTTCACTCAGGGAATATAATCAGACACAGAAAGAGGGCGTCATCACATTACTCCTAAAACAAGATCCAGAGGAGCATTAAAAAGATCCCGTATATATGAAACAGTGGAGATCACTGACACCGCTCTGCTGTGATACCCATATCATGCATTGCCTTGAGATTAATTATTGGTGGTATAATAAAATATGACTCTCTCTCTCCTCTCTCTCTCTCTCTCTCTCTCTCTCTCTCTCTCTCTCTAAAAGGAAGTTTGCCACCATACCCAACTGCTGGATCATTGGGGTATTTTGGTTGTCAGTACATTAAAGAGGATGTCCTTGTCATGACCCGTGCCATGCACGCCGGTTTTGTTTAGTTTTCCTCTTGATGTTTTGCCTTATTCAGTTTGTAAGTGTTCATTGTAGTGTTCTTAGTTCATGTTCGTTTTCTCTGTTCAAGTCTGTGTATTCCTAATTGTCTTAGTCTATAGTCATGCCCTGTTCTATGTAAGAGAGTTTTGTATTGTCTTAGTCTCAACCCTTGCCTTGTCTTGTTTGTATATTTGTTAAGTTTCCCATCGTGTCTTGTCTTTGCCTGGTTTTGGTTACTTCCTGTTTTATTTTGAAGGTTCATGTTATGTGTATTTGGTTTACTTTACTTCCTGTGTTTTCCCTCCTGTGTGATTGTCTGATGTGTTTCACCTGTGTGTCATTAGTGTTCCTCCCTAGTGTATTTAAGTCTGTGTCTTCCCCTTTGTCCTTGTCGGGTCGTCGTCAGCATTACCCTGTCTGTGTCTCATAGTCAAGTCCACGTATCCTTGTTGCCCATATTCCTGTTATAGTCCTAGCCTGTAAGTGAGTTTCTTTGTTCATGTCTGTGCTGTGAATTTTGTGATTGTGTCCTTGGTTTATCTCTGTCCTTTGTTTGCCACAGTTCCCGTAAGTTTGTTTCTTGTCTTGTTCTTGTCTTTGTTCCTGTTTAGGCCTTGTTTTATGTTAGCGCTCCACCATCCTTGTGTTGTCTGCGTTTCCCTTGTTAGTTTAGTTTCCAATCCATAGCCCTTTGTCTTTTCCTCCTTCGGGAGCGATTTTGGTTTTCTAGTTTTGTAGCCATAGTGTTTAGTTTTGTCATGTTTCATGTATGTGTGTTTCTTGCCTTGTCTTAGTCGTCCCATGTTCTATGTTACCTCCAGTTGCTAGTCTCTGTGTCTTAAGTTGTCTTGTTCTAAGTTGGTTAGTTCTTGTGCTGTCCCTGTTTCATCCATGCCCCATTGTGTTTATTGAGTGTGTTAATTATAGTTTCCTTAGTTGTACATTTTCGTTGTCTCAATAAATTTATTAATTAGAATCTAGCATATCCCTTGGTTTGTCTGTGTTCATGTCCTGATTGAGTTTTCCTTTTATTGTATTGTCCATAGTCTTGCCTTGTGTGTTAGTGAGTTCCTTGTGTTGCCCTAGTCTTGTCTCGTTGTGTTGCGTGTTATTGTTAATCCATGTTCCCCGTTGTGTCTGCACCTGGGTTCAACCCTTAAGTTCACCCCTAGTTCCCCTTAAGTCCCCACCTTCCTGACAGTCCTAGACCTGCTCTATATACAATGGTTCATGAGATGAAATGGATGAATGAGAGATGAATGGAATACCTGCCAGACAGGCTAAACTTTTGTGCAAATCTCACCAAAAGTTGGGGTGAAATTCAACGTCATTCTTTTTGTAAAATATGCCACACAGTAGACGTGCAGAAACATGCTCCACCAATGACTGTACTCTTACTATCTCTCCCTTCCATTTTCATAATCACCCTCTCCGACCAATTGTCTCACTTGCCAGTAGTAGCAGGGTTTCCTCTGTCAACTGTCAAACTTTAAAGACCCAATCAGCAAAGCTGTAGTCCACAGTTAATTGTTCAGTTTATTTAAATCCAGCGTTATCATGGAGTAAATCTATTATATTTTAGCACTAGTACTTCAGGAAAGTTAAAAGGATAACAGGATGATATTGTTTACCATGATCATTTTGGTCACAAGAATTGCAGCAAAAAAAATTGATACTGGTACATCCCTACATGGCGCCCGGACCAACCAGTACCAACACAGCTTATAGTAATGGAAGCAGTAAAACCCCTATCATAGGCAAGAACTTTACTTCTGGTCCAGGCCAGCTCAGTAGGAATGAAATCACACTACACTGGATGATCCCACGCTTCAAGCCCAAAAGTATGGCTGTGGCGGTGGTTTTATGATAAAAGTTGCCATGTACTGATATTGTAGGACTTGACTTTTATCAAAGAACACTGGCACTCGCAAAAAATGTTATCACTGAACATATTCCAGGACTTTGCAGAATCTTCCTATAGCAATGTTCTTGTCTGATAAGACGCTCCCACCCATTGTGTGGTGTGGTCTTCTAAAAGGAAACTTCATCAAACTGAATTTACACAATGTTTGTCAAGAGATAATAGCCATGTTTGCATACGCATTTTGAAGTATTGCATTCGAAAAAGTTGATGGTAATGGCAAAATCTGAAAAACGAAAACCTCTCCAATATCATAAAAGTTTGAGTGGGTTTTGCCTTTTTCGGAAAATAGTCAATGTGCTTAATAGGAGACAGAAACACCATTTTCAAATAAGTTCTGATGTCGTGAACATTTAACTCACATAACTGATCGACTGTTTCCACTCCGAGAGAAGAAGAGGAAGCTGTTTCTGCAAATTAGAAAGTCTCCTCATGCTCCTCATTACCTCATCTGAACCAACTCCTAATAATCACAAAAAAGTAGTGTAGTCAGACTATGTCCCTGTCTCCTAGTAAAATGGCGACAGTCACAATCACCACACACTATCTGTGTGCCTCTGGGGGTGTCCTGTTATTCCTCCCATTAGATCAGCCGCAGAATTTATTGCTGGATCACATCAGTGCCACAGACTCTCTTTGCAATCCAGTTTAAGGACATACTAAATTAGTTACACAGTACAAATGAGGTGCACTACATGAAAAAACATAAAAGAATGTGAATTTTGCTTAAGAGTAGATCTTCCCTTTACTAACATCTGAAACATAATTGATAGACAACCTTTTGGTTGAAAAAGTCTTTTCTTCTCTCCCTCCACCATCACATTCCTCCTGCTGCTGCCACTTTTAAATCCTTCTTGCCTGGTCTTCATCACTGATTATATTTTCCTTGCTGGTGACCTTGTGCTGGCATCCAGCCAGCTTTGGTTAGTGGTCAGTGGATGACAAACGACTCTGTCACTGAGGCCCAACAACAAATTGCTGCCACTCTGCCAAACTTGATCTATCTTCAATCATCCACTATTGGAACAGCAGTAAATCCTCCGTCAGTGGACACATTCCAATTACAGAAAACAACAGTAATGATCAACCTCCTTTACACCTACTGAAAGCAGAAGGAGAGCTTTCCCAGAATACAGAGGAAGCTGTTATGGTGGGGGTTGAGGATGTGGGGATTAGGGGTGGGGATGTTATCTGTACCTCTAGGATTGGCCAGACTCCCTCTTTGCTACCCCACACCTCTACGTTGCTGTGCACTTTATAGATATGTCCTTCCAACTATCCATTACCGGCAAGCCTTCACAGTCAGGCATTCACTTTGCCTTCCAGCTCTCTCACCATTTTATGGGACAGCCATTTGCAAAGAGATAAATGAATAGCCCGGGCCCTCACAGGACCACTGAGCCATTAATTGAATAGCTGGTCTGCTGAGGGGCTCAACACCAATGACTCTCTCAGAGAATATTGGTCAGTGCCTTGATAAACCTTATTCTAAGAAGTTCTTGCAAGACAGATCCTGTCAATTAACTCTGATTGAGCTTACAGTTGAATACAAGCATACGCACTGATACATACTGTCTGTCCTTGCTACAACATGTCTGTTTTTTAGCAGTGCACAGTGTTTTAACGCTTTCAGTACAGTGGACAGCTCCAGACAGTTTATGTAGGAATGGAGGATTCTCCCATCCTCCCTACACCATCTCACCCAAGCAGGAGAGAGATGCATCCGTGTACACCAATATGTTTGACAGTGCTTTTGTGTTGCTTTTAAGGCATAATCATGGGTGAACTTTTATTTTGACAAGGCTTTTATTTTGGTAAGTGGTAGTCATTACTTCTTGTCTGCCATTTTGAGGAAGCTGGCTGAATCTGTCCACATGACTTCCTCTAACATCCACACTGTAAATGCCACAGAAGCAGTATTGTGAATACATAATTTCATTGTCGTACTTTAAGTTATTGTTAAAAATGTTACACGAAAAAGCATTCGATTTGTTTGTATTTTTAAGGGACAGGGTGCAACCTGTCAATTGAGCCCCGATAACCCATTTCATACAGAATGGTGACCCTCTGTTTTTCAAAAAGCATTTCAAAAAAATGCAAGCCACTTTATGTCAGCCGAAGACTGCTTTGATGAGTTGTATGTGGCTCACCAATCAATCTGGCTCCATAAGGAGAAAGCGAGCATCAGAGAAAGTCAGCAGTGTATCACACTGACTTGAACGAGTCTGCAAAGGCCTTTCTCATGCCAACAGCAAGCCACAGTGCACAGACGTCTGAGCATTTCGCACAGTAGGCTACTTAGCTCGGCGTGATCTGGTGAGTTCAAGTGCTACCTGTAATACCCACATTTCCCCAGCGAGGGTTTAATAAAGTCTTATCTTATCTTACCTGAGAAGAATCCAGTCAGGCTGCAGAAGAGATGTTGGGACAAGCCATATTCAATCACACTGAACATCACAACAAGCTGTTGTCTTCATCAGAAGATCAGATCTTCTTGAAAATGATGGATCAAGACGTCATAGGAATGATTTGCATAGTTGGCTTCTAACAACCAAGAACAAGCAGTCAAACATTTTGCATGACTCCAATGAAGTCTGAGGACTTCAGGAGGCCAGAGGTGCAACAGCAGTATGTGGCCTTCATGGGAAAAGTATTTGAGAGCGACCATGGTGCACATTAAAAATGTATGATTCCGCATGGTCTTACTCCACCTTCTCCGTAGCCACCTTGTCTGTCTTCATAATTCACTTTTTTGAATGCGAAAAAATGCAGCCATCCTCCATTAAAGGACTTATAGCGAGTATTCAATTTCATCTGCACTGTTTGGATCCATCTATCATCAGCCTGCTTGAAAACCCATCCGTTCGTCCTCTGCTAAACGGCCTTAAGAGGGAATAACCACAAGGCAATGACATACGTCTGCCTTTTCACTCTCCCACTCTTAAAAAATATCACTTACTTAAAGAATGGGTGCTCTAGTCCTTATCCAGATTTACTATTAGAAATGGTTCTTTCTCAGGGGTGGTGAGTTTACTACACGCACACAGCCTTTTGATGCTTTGCAACACCTCACCATAGCAGATTTAACAATGCTCATCACTTCCCTATTCTTAAAGCACTTTAAGTCTGACAGGAATAGGAGAGGATCTTCAATCCTAATTTCTGAAAATAACTTTGATTTTTTTCCCTCTGCTTTCTATGACTGAGGAGGCGACCTCCCAGGCTTGGTTTGCCTCTTGCCTTCACCTCCTCTGCCAATCCCGTGGGCTTCCACCAGAATGCTAAACTGCTTATTCTCTCCGCATAGGAGCAACAACTGCAGCATCTGTAGCTCCCATTCCGACTCTCAAGACTATGGGCCGCTGATCGTCAGCTGCCTATGCAATATATGGCCTGAAGCGCAAGACATATTCTTTATTCAAAAAGATATGAGTAACTTGTGATTGCTAATTGTTCCAATAAATGTTATAGGTTAACCACGTGGACTCTTTCAAAACTTATTCATGAACAACTCAATTCAGGATTAGCTTTGTTTCAACTCATCTAGCTGCATTCAATTTGCCTAATTTGCTCTTAGCACCTCCAACTGGCGAGAGGGAGAGGGAGGTTTTGCCTGTATGGTTGTTTGTGGGTCTCTGCTGCTGCTCTCCCTGCTTATAGCTGTTTCATGTAGGCAGAGAGGTGCTCTCTCTGCTTCAGGCTTTCAGGCAGAGTTGTGTGTGTTGGTGTATCACCAAACAACATTCAGAACCTTCTGATCAACTCGATCAGCTCAGTTCTGTGTGTGACACTGGCAAATAACTTCCTCCCAGTCCCTTCCCATTTCCATTCCGTATGTCCACAGCATGGAGTGTCTGATGAAACCTCTCCAGTGGCCCCAGGATCTGTGTGGGCTAATGCACAGTTGGGGCTCACCCCCAACTGACAGGGCTTTCCCGCAAACTGGCAAACATGGCACAACTTCACATATTTAGCAACATCTCGCTTCAAGCAAGGCCAAAAGAAAAAACGAAGCACATGGTCAGAGGTTTTCTTTATACCCAAATGGCCACAAGCATCAAGTGCATCCAACAGCAACACCACATAACGAAAACAAGAGGGCACTACTACCTAAAAATGCCCCCCCCCTCTACAAAATCACCATCACAGGGCACCCGCTTACACACAAGCAAGTCCTCCTGAACCAAATAGCCCTGGGCTGCATCTCTGACCTTCTCAACTGGCAGCACCTCACCCCACAATGCAGCCAGAGAAGGATCAGCCCTTTGGCTATTCATCCAGTCTTTCACCAGACACGGACAATGGAAGATCAGGCGGTGTAACCACATATTCCTTGAGCACCTCGCCTTCACAACCCCCTGACCCAGGTGAGTCCAGAGATCATTCTCTACAGCTCTGTGGACATGGTGAAGCACAGTCTGGAAAGACCTCTGGCAAATCCAGACTACTCTTCTCTGACCTTCTAGTACCTACAGGGTTGGAAACAACAGTTGGTGGCGGAACATCAGCCCATACACGGCTGCCAGCCAGATCATTACCCAAAACCAACAGGAATTACTCCCTGCACCAACTCAGTCCAGTCCAGCTCTATGAAATGACGTGGGACAGGAATCAAACCCATCTCCATCCCCCTCATTAATATTCTCAGACGAAAAGGGCAAGACTGAATCCAAAACAAAAGATTGCTTTTGCACCTATGTCATAGCAACTCAATATGAGGTTGTCACTACCGACCAAAGATACAACAGCACCAGCAATGAATGGCTCAAAACCAGGCTTAGGTTTTGGCCTCAACAATAGACACTGGTCCTTCCCCCTTACCCCGACAGTAATTGCACACACAATACCTTTAGCACTACCCCCAGAGCGCACCTTGACAAAACTGGATTCATGTGTCAGCACAAAGTCATCAGTCAACTCGGCTGCCTTTAATGCAGTGGAGGGCTTCTGCTCTTTCAAATATGCAGCAATAAGCAGATGGGTGACATTTTTAAACTGCTATAGTATATTGAGCTCAGTAAGACTAGCAAAAGAATCCACTTTAGCAGCAGAGCACCAAAGTTGAAAATGAGAAGACAAATCACGGACAGACTCTAAATTGGTTTGCTTATCACCCTTCGTCCAGCTTTCTGATGATAATCAATCAGCTTAATGAGGCAGTCACCAGAAATGGTTTTCCAGTGGTCTTGAAGGAGCTCCTAGAGGTGCTGAGCACTTGTTGGCTGTTTTGCCTTCACTCTGCGGTCCAACTCATCCCAAACCTTCTCATTTGGGTTTAGGTCAGGCGATTGTGGAGGCAAAGTCATCTGACACAGCACTCCATCACTCTCCTTCTTGGTCAAATAGCCCTTACACAGCCTGGAGGTGTATTTGGGGTCATTGTCCTGTTGAAAAACAAATGATGGTCGAACTAAGCACAAACCAGATGGGATGACATGTCGCTGCAAAATGCTGTGGTAGCCATGCTGGTTAAGTGTGCCTTGAATTTTGAATAAATTACCAACAGTGTCACCAGCAAAACACCCCCACACCATCACACCTCCTCCTCCATGCTTCACGGCGGGAACCAGACATGTTGAAACAATCCGCTTACTTTTTTTGCGTCTGACAAAGACATGGTGGGCAGAACCAAAAATCTCAAATTTGGACTCATCACACCACAGTACAGATTTCCACTGGTCTAATGTCCATTACTTGTGTTTCTTGGCCCAAACAAGTCTCTTTTTCTTGTTGTTCTTCCTCAGTAGTGTTTTTTTTTTTTTGCAGCTATTCGATTATGAAGGCCTGATTCACCTCTGAAAAGTTGATGTCAAGATGTGCCTGCTACTTGAACTCTGTGAAGCATTTATTTGGGCTGTAATCTGAGATGCTGTTAATTTACAGTTTCTGAGGCTGGTAACTGATGAATTTATCCTCTGCAGCCTAGGTAGCGCTTGGTCTTCCTTGCCTGGGGCAGTCCTCATGAGAGCCAGTTTCATCATAGCGTTTTTTCCAACTGCACTTCAGGATACATTTAAAGTTCTTGAAATCTTCCGGATTGACTGACCCCCATGTCTTAGAGTAATGATTGACTGTTGTTTCTCTTTACTTAGCTAAGTGGTTCTTGCCATACTATGGATTGTAACAGTAGTCAAATAGGGCTGTTAACTGTGTACCAACCTTACTTCTGCACTACACAACAGATTTTCTCAAACACATTACGAAGAGACACTCCACAAATTAACTCTTGACATGGCACACCTGTTAATTGAAAACCATTTCAGGTGACTGCCTCATAGATAGATAGATAGATAGATAGATAGATAGATAGATAGATAGATAGATAGATAGATAGATAGATAGATAGATAGATAGATAGATAGATAGATAAACTTTATTTATCTCAAGCTGGGAAATTGCAGTGCAGCAGCAGCATTACACACAGTGAAATAACTGAAAAATTGTGAAATAAGACTATAAAGAACAAACTACTAAATACATAATAAAATATCAAAATAGCCAGCAGTAAAAAGATTATATACATAATAATAGAATAGCAAAATAGTAAACAGTAGTAATGAACAGGTATTGCAAAAAAAAAGAATATCTACAGCCAATGGCAGTGTGTAGAAAATATAGTGTACCGTGACTCTACACACAGTGAAAAAAGTGAAAATTTGTGAAATAGGACGATAAAGAACAAACTATGTATAATAAAATATCAAAATAGTGAGCAGTAAAAAAATATATACATAATAATAAAATATCAAAAGCTGATGCTGATTGAGAGAATGTCAAGAGTGTGCAAAGCTGTCATCAAAGCAAAAGGTGGCTAGTTCGACGAATCTAAAATCTAAAATAAATTTATCAGGGCCGGTTGGGCTCGCGGGTTTTCAGGACTCAAGTGCAGTAACTCAGTTCACCCAGGCAAGGTTCAAAAACATGAGTCAGTATTTATTAACCAAAAACACAGATACAAGGATCTGGCAAAAACATGACTGAAGTTCACAAAGTAACAAACATGAGGTAACAATGAACAGGTGGAAACAATCAGGGCGGGGCAGACAATCAGACAGGCGGGAAACATATCAGGAAGTCAGGGTCTGAAACAAGAGGAGAGTAAGGGTTACAAACTAAAACAGGAAGTGTATGACAAGACCAAACACCAGTGAACAAAACAGATCAGCAGATTTGCAGAGACATTACAATATTCTGATTTGTTTTACCTTTTTTAGTTAACTACATTATTCCATTTGTGTTCCTTCATAGTTTTGATGTCTTCAGTGTGAATCTACAATGTAGAGAGTTATAAAAATCAAGAAAGACCATTGAGTGAGAAGGTGTGGCCAAACTTTTGACTGGTAGGGTTGAAAATGATATGCTTGGTCAGGTTAGTCATTTTTTTCCGGCCTACTTCAGTAAAAACTTGCAAGCTACTGGGGGCTACTGGGAATGAGAGAAATGGCAGCCTTAATGTGTGTATTTTTTTTATTAATTTATTGTATTTGTATTGTTGTATTATACTGTGTTACTCATTTTCATTATCGTCACTGTGGCTCTTTGACAGCTGTGCCTTAATGTAACTGTGAAGCTATGGTTGATGTCAAATGCAATCAGGAAAAGCATGTTTGAGTGAAGTTCATGGTTAGTTCTTAGTTATTGTCATATGATTGTCACATTTCAATATGAAGCTACCAACTGTGATTGTGTGTGTTCTGGATCTATCATTGTGAATATTGTGATTAGGTATTTGGAATAGCACAATAGATGAACAGACTGGCTTAATATAAAGTTCTAAAGGTTAAAGCAACACTGACCAGATGTGGGATGTGGTAGCCTACACATCAAGAATGTACACTAATGAATGAACTGTAACTGTTGAGTTGAATAACTTCATTTACAGGAGCTAAAAGTTATTTGTCATTCCAGCAGTTTAAAATTTTAACACCTGTGATTTCAAACTGTTTAAATCACACTTGTTCGTCACAATGAAGATTATTTTGAACATAAAGTAATTATATCATGAAGAAGTAAAGAGGAAAGAGCTAATGACAGGATATTTTGGAATTTATACTGTGCCTTAAAAAAACCTGTTCATCCCTATCGAAAAAAATCTAAAGAGTTTGGAAGCATGCCTCTGTGATCACATTTCCAATTTAGATGGGTAAGCAGTTGGCCCCCATGGTGGTCTGGTTTCCTGCCCAGTGGGGTTCAGAGCTAGACAAAAATGCACACATTACTAGCCTGTGAGCTTCCTCAACCTGACATAAATGCCCTTCCAAAAATCCATCCTCCAAAATCAATTTGTGCTTCATTCTTTGATATTAGGTCACCTTTGCTCATTCCCCCTCTGCAGATGAGAGAGTCTTCCCCTGGCCTACTTCAGTCACACACACTCACAATGCTTTGCTTTGGTCACTTTTGGGGACATCATGCAACTTACATTCATATCCTAGATACCTACCCTCACCCTACTTATAACCACTACTTGCCTAATACTGACCTTACCCACTGACCCAAAAAGCAGTTTTTGTCCCCAAGCCGTCCCCCATTTACAGGTCTTTTGTTTCCCTGAAAGAGGCCTATGTCAAAATTATACACGCACACACATGCAAACGTTACACCTAAAGATGAACACTCTGCTATCTTGGCTGTTAATGGAAACATAAAATCTGTCTGTGACACGGTCCTGTCTTAAATATGACCGTGAAACACACTTTCATACTTAAAACATTTCAGTTCATAAGAAGGATACATTCCTACATTCTAATCAGCCAGTGACTTCTTGGTCACAGTACACACATCACTACAACAAGCATCTTTTTTACCCTCAGCTGTTGATCAAAAAAGCCATCTCCCACAACAGACTTTTATGCACTATTTCACAGACAACCCATCTGACTGAATCATGCAGGTCATTCATTGTGAATCTGCAGGGAAATGATCTGATGTGGCCAGATCCCACTGTATCCCTCTGGCCTGCTTTCTCCTGCCCGGGGTCTGACATTTCCAGGCTGTTCATCGATCAAAGGCTCTGTATGTTGGTTGAAATGTTGGAAGATGCAGGCAAACATTGACAGAGGTACAAAGACTACAGAAATATGTAAATGAAGATATTCAATTTGTAGAATTTGTCATTTTTACATCTGTAAGACATTAAAGTGCAAATTGTGTAAGGAATACAGGGATATGTTAGTTCACCTGCTAATGCTGGATTTTATCAGTTTTGGCAGTGATTGTTGGTGAGATTAAAACCTAATTGTCAGTGTTTTTTTGACTTAGATACACACAATTTTATATCACCATTGGGCAACACCTGGCCTCGAGGTCGTGTGCAGTCCATGAGACTGTGAAGCAATTCATGCACTAAAACAAAGCAACTCAGAAATGTTCTTCTGGGTTGTCCCTGAATGTAACATACGTAGCAGTTATGTGTGATGATGACATGCATCGTGGAACAAGGACATACAGAATGTTGCTTTTTTAAGAGTAATGGACAATTGTTTTGGAGATGAGCTTCCTGTGATGAAAAATACAAGTATTACAGCTCCAAAACCTACTAAATTGGATGAGTTGTAAGGACAAATGCACCTGGATAACATTGGCACTCTTTGCTATCTGACAGAGACAATGTTATGCAGACAAGTTTCCCAGTGAGTGAGTTAAGAATCTGAAAGCTCATGCAAAAGAAGAGTTTGTGAGGGAGTGCCTTGTTGCTGTTGCAGAGCTGCTAGCAAAGTTAAGCTAAATTACAGTTGTGGCAAGTGCAACTGGAAAGAGGTAATTCTGTGATTTCTGTCTACTCTACAAGAACAAAAGCCTTCTATGACATCTGAACATGACCAGCAGAGAATATACTTTCTGTGATAGCTGAAGAAGTTCAACCCATCAAGGACAATGATGGCGTACACCACACACCTCCTCCATCAGCATCTGGGGCGCTGCTGCCACCAGTGTTGGGAAAGCTACTTTGAAAACATAGCTTTGCAAACCACCAACTTCACACCAGAAAAAGTTAAACTCCAGCAAAGTTACCGTTGGCAGAGATCTAGTTTGGTTTACTAATGCTACTTGGAAAAAATAGTTCAATATACTTTGAAAAATTTTTTTAAATGAATAAAATTAACAATATACATCCATCCATCCATTTTTTTCCGCTTATCCGGGGCCGGGTCGCGGGGGCAGCAGTCTAAGCAGGGATGCCCAGACTTCCCTCTCTCCAGACACTTCCTCCAGCTCTCCTCTTGAAATTGTTTCAATTATAAACTGTCTCAAGGACCTTCATAAATGGATGACCTAAAATTTTCCCCAGACCAACTAATAACACTCAAATTACAGAAACTCAATAGATTCATACTTTGATCTCATTACTCCACAGTGTAGAAACCTTGTTGTTTTCTTTTACATCAAACTCCCTCTAATCCAGGATTTTAACAGGCACCAGAAAATGAGAGCAAATTATACCTATCGTTTCATCTTTGCACTTCCTGTTAGTTTTAGAGTTGATTTGCCATCAGGGCAAACATACTTTTAATGGACGCAAAAACTTTTGTACTTATTAGTCATTTAGACCCCTAAATATAATTCTTAAGACAAGATAGAGTATAGTTATAGTGTACTGCAGACACTACTATTGCCCTGACATTTCTGTCCCAGCAGCCTCTCTTCACAGCAGCTGAACCGTGGAGTAAGTGGCACAGAGGCCTTGGTTGAGGAAACACTACCACTCTGTGGACAGTTGCCATAATGTCTGGAAACAGCACACTGTACAGTATGTGAGTGCTGTACTTGCTTCAAGTTTCGTAGTAGACTTTAACCTCTTAACAGCATTTCCCATTTCCCTAAGAGAAGCGTAATGCTTGTTAAATTAGAAACTGATTGAAAGGCTGATATTAAAAGGCACTTTATTAGATTCATCTTTTTCTGTGCACTAAACTGAACTGTGATTGGTTTGCGATCAAGGGGAAGTTTCCATTCTTAATTAAGTGGAAAGTAATATCATACCATGAAGCCTAAGTCAGTATTGTAGTGTTGTAATGTTTTACTTCAATGCTTTTGTTGTTTTGGTATTTCAACAGCACACAAAAGCAGGCAGGTTAGTAAAACAAAAAGCAAGCTTTAAGCTATTAATGACACAAAAGCAAAGAAACACAAACAGACACAAACTGTGGGAACAGGTTGAGGACTAACCCAAAAACACAGAAGTACAGAACCAATAACATACTGAATTAAAGGGATTATCTTGCACCATTTTTTGAATTATTTCTAGATAATTCTGCATAATTCATGCTCATTAAGCCATTCTTCATATTCTAGTGTTGTGGGGGCAGGACAAAAGGAGCATGCTGTGAAAACCCTGAAAGGAGCTGTTGAATCTTTCATGATCTTTTGATGTGTTTGTGTGGTGCCTTTATATCAAGCAGGCACTATAAATAAGCATGTTGGCTGCTGAATGACTGTGTGTTGGGGGATAGAGTGAGGGAGGCTGGACAGTCTTGAGAGGTGGGAGAAAATCTGAACAACTAGGTGTTACATAACAACTCAAAGGGACACCTGGCTTTGGTTTATTAACTGGAACATTTTCCATATTGTTTCCACACTGATTATGCCAAAAAGCTTTGCTTCAAAGACAAGTAATTATCATGGTCAGCAGCTCCCACGAAGGTACTAAGTGCTCCAGTAACAACACATGAAAGCAGTTTGCCCACAGCTGCTCCAAGAGATATTTGTTAGATCCCAACTTCCAAAAAATTAAAAGAGCAAACATAGTAGTTTAATATACTGTATGATTTGTAAGTAACGATTCATTAAACGAATGATTGAAGAAGGTAATTTGGTACAGATGCTATTGTTTAAATTGATTTCATTTACAATCTGTATGATAAACATTCTAGAAGTACATGCTGATAGTCAAGGCTAGATTACTTACCAGGCACAGGTGGGCAGCTGCACAGGGGCCCCAGGACCTCAAGAGCCATAAAAACACAAGGCTGACTGTGTGTTATCTGGTCTTTGGGAATTTTAAGTGACTCAGTGAGAAGTTTTGCTCTGTTGTCCAAACTGAGAATATGTTTTGTAGAGTTTTCCATAGTCTTTTAAATATTTGGTATAACTTATTGTCTTGTTGCCAGCTGAGGCCAAAGCTGGAGGGTGTTATGATATGTTCAGACATGATGGAATTGGTTTGGGTTTGTGCTGAGAAAAGTGCAGCTCTGGCCTCAGTGTGTAGCAGGTGCTTCTATGGCTGGTTTGTGGAGCAGCCATAACATGAATTTACTGTGCAGAGAACACACACAGATATTTGGTAATTAATGCATCACACATCATACATTTCACTCTTTTGTTGTTGTTTAATGCCTAATGTTACTACCCTGGTGTCAAGCCTCATTTACTCCCCAGAGTATATATTATATATACAGTGTATCTGCCACTGTGAGGGCCACACCTGCTCAATGATTTGAATTTTGGAAACCCTCATGCACTCACACATCATACTTTTGTCTATAGCTTACACTGTGCATAAATACAGTTCGACTGATCACAAGTTGTCCTGTGCCTTTGTATTTGTTGCTTGGCTGTTAGAGTTTGTTTCTACAATGGTCTGATCAGCCATTATATATGTTTCCCTTTGGCTTCAGTTTGGGACATCTAGTTTAGTCTTTACTGCCATAGCCCAAGTTTAGTTCTGTTTAGCTGACTTGTTTTATGGGCCCAGATACTTTGCTGCATATTTTCTAAACTAATTCTTCTTCTTTGGCTTAAATGAAACTATTTTTTGAGCTTATATGGACTTGAGATTGTGTCATCTCTTTTCTTCCAGTAGGAGGCACTGCATGAAACCTTAGGTTCCCTAACAACAGCCTGAGATTGTGAGATTGAGATTGTTTTAGGGGCCTGCCTTTCAACAAAAGGCATAAGAGTACAAATAACCCTGTATAAAAGCTTTTAGAATAAAATATGAAGCACACCGTGATATTAATATTGATATTAACATTAGCAGTAACATTACAATGTTTGTATTTGATTTTTATTATTTTAATTTTGATCAGTGAAAAGACCATATGACTTATCTGAGACATATTTATAAAAAAATACATAACTGACCTCAATCAACAGCAGAACTTCAGCAGAAAAATAGCGCATGTTAATCTAACAATGTCGTTTAGCAACTTAATTTGATGTGTCACGTGAATGATCAAGTGGACATTCAGCCAAGACCTTGTATAAGTTTTGAAATGCTTCTACGAATGAATTCCTAGTCAACTGAACTTTCTAATGAATTCCCAGCTAAAAATTGCACAGTCTCACTCTGTGCAATTTTTTTTTTAGACCTCATTTCTGCCTAAGAACAGAAGTAACTTTTTATTAGCAAAGAGTTGTCTCCCACATCAAAAACACTGATCTCTCAGAATCACTGAATCTGAGAGAACTGGCTAACAGTGGCAAAACATGGTTGTCTCTACCTGATGATGAGACGTGATCACATTGAAGACTGAACACTAATATGGAATGTGACTGAAGAACATTTCACAATGAATTATACACAGGTTTTTATATGAAATGGGACTGAATCTTTATTTTTCTAATTTTATTTAAGTAAATAAAATGAAAATGGTTCCATCAGTTTTCCATTGTGGAATGTGATAACTAAAACAGTGACTTCAGAAAAGCACCATAAATGCAGATTAATATTTTACAGTCACTCTGAGCAAACAATGTATTTGTTTGGTGAAAACTGCCTGCCTAAACAGGAAATTAAGTTTAAGATTATTTTAAATGTATGCCATTTTAGCCATTCTTCTCCTTGGTGAGTCTGTTTCCCAATTCAGATATATTTCTGTATGTGAAAACCTGCCAGTGTTTCTGTGCCACTTATATTTCATTATTCTTTTTTTATATTGTTTCCTGTTTTAGCTTTTGTGTGTCTGTGCAAGAAAACTAAACCTGTATCCCTGACATTTGAAAAATAACTTTAATGTTCCCATCAAAAAATATCAATTATGAATCCATCCATTGACTATACTCGCTAATCCTTTAGGGTCACGGGCTGGATCCCAGCAGACATTGCAATTTAAATTTAATACAACAAAAAACAAATGTGGCTGCTGTAAGAGTTCATTTTGTATTGTAGCTGTCTGAAAAATCAGTGAGACCAAACGCAAAAGAATGTGGACCCTTTCAATTCCAAAAAAGGTGTAAGCAGTATCAAGCAAAAGAGAAAAGCATAAATATTTACATGCACATGTTCAGTTCAAAGTAACTTAATAAAATCTGACAAATAACAATAAAATATGGTTCTAATTCTGCTTGAGGTTTATGCCTGCAAAAATGAAGTTTTTCCTCGCCACTGTCTCCAAGTGCTTGCTCATGAGGGAATTGTTGGTCTCTGTAGATATAGAGTTTGGTCTGTACCTGATCTATATGGAAAGTGTCCTGAGACAACTTTTATTGTGATTTGGCGCTATATAAATAAAATTGAATTGAAAATATGGCAAATCAAACAGAGATGGGGACACTGAATTGTGCATATCGCTTTTGAAAACAACCATTTTCTGATGAGAATTGATGGTTCTTTTAAGTAAAACCTACCACACAACTCAAAAATTCAAAATCACGATGATGAATAAAGACTAAAGGTCTAAAATATTCCTGTTCCTGAAAAGCTTGGAGGTGTTCAGGGTTATTCAGGAAAACTGTTTTTGGAAATAATATCTAAGATCAACATTAAAGTATATTTTATTGCCTTAGTATATTTTCATTCTGTTATATTTTTAATTGCTTTACAAATATCTTTATTGCATGTTGGTTTATTTTATTTTATTGTAGTTATCTTAATTTTATTCTTTCTAGTCTTCTTATCTTTCTTACTATCTGTTCCTAACATGGGGGTTGCAATGAAAATTTCATTGACATGCGCAATGTCAATAAAGACTCTTGAACTTCTTGAAATATAATCATGAATACTGGATGATTTGTGAACCTGAACACAAATCCACTCAAAGTCTACAAGACAGCTTCAAATCTCTTCAGCTCCTGATGTATTATTTGTCGCATGTATCAAGTTGAAAGTTCTTTCTCAGTCTACAAATGCAATTTCCTGTTGGAGAAGCGTTAAATCTATCCAGGTCTGTAGAGTCAAAAGGGACGTATGAGCAGATAGAAGAGGCAGAAAATACATCACCAGACTTGATCATCCGTGTTGTTGGTTAAAAACAAATGATTTACAGAAAGGAGAAGGAAGTGAAGAGAAGAGAAGATCTTTGAGTCGAATAAGACGCAATTCAAACTACTATTCACCTGTACATAAACGGGTCAAAGCAAGCTGTCCATGATAAGTCAGGAGAGTTTCCGCTGCCTTCCAAAAACACATCTGATATGTCTGCTCCACCTCAGTTTAGAGAAGTTCAGCCACGCTCATGTGTTGTGCAGTGGAGGAGGGCTGAAATATTCAGGTTTTTGTTTTTGCTCAGGTTCAGTACAGTTTCCTGTCCAAACAGTGACGAATAATTGCAGACACTATGATCCTGTTGCTGCATCCCAGACTGACGACTCAGCTTGTGGTCACATCAGATTTTGCTGGAGGCTCCAGACTCTCAGCAACTTCTCCCAACTCATCCAGCAACTCTGTGAATGCTGGCCGTCTGAAGGACTCCACCTTGAACGAGAGGAGAGATGATGTACTTCTGGAAGTTTGTTTACTGATCAGTATTTAATTGATCACTCAGTGGGGGCAGAGGTATTCAGAGTCAGAGTAAAGCTTAAGTAAAGCCCATTACCCCATATATTTATATATATACATTTATATATGTGTGTGTGTGTTTGTGTGCATATATATAGATGAGATGCAAGGGTAGTCGGATGTTCACTCAATAAGATGATTCATGGCATGTATTTAAACATGGCTGGCTTAAGCTTGCAACAATGAGCAGAATTTGATTACCACAACCATTAATATGATAATATAAGGCAACGCTACATGTAATATACTCTCAGTAACCAGTTTATTAGGTCTGCATGGCCCAGAAGCAATGCTAAAGTAACATAACTCAAAACAGAATGCAATCATTTCCCCATTTTTCAATTAACTGTTTAGCTGCAACAGTTTTGAAGTAATATATTTTTTGCAGTCATCCCCAATGACCAACTATCATGACACTATCACCTGTTACCAATCAACCTGTTTACCTGTGGAATGATCCAAACAGGTGTTTTTGGAGCGTTCCACAACTTTCCCAGTCTTTTGTTGCTCTTGTCACAACTTGTTTGAAACATGTTGCTGCATCAAATTCAGTATAAACATATATTTTGAAAAATCTCTGAAGTTGATGAGGTGACCCTTCAAACATATTGTCTCTGTACTGTTGTCAGTTGACTATATGTCAAAAAGGATTTGCAAATTATCATACTCTGTTTTATATGCTGTATGTTTTACACAGCCTCCCAACTTTTTTTGGCTTGCAGGTACAGAGACCTTAAAACACATTAAACTACCTGCTATTACATTATTACTTAATATTAGTTTTCTTCATTTGGTGTCACACAAACAAACATAAGAATCTCATACCAATTTATCCACTGTGTTGTTCAACAATGCAAGAACTATGCTGTAACCTTGTTTTTGTACTGCTACTGTATTTTTATATGTAAAGTCTTCTGTCTACCTACCATACAGCAGCTGGCTGACAGCTCCAGGAGACGCTGAGGACAGTCAGTTACCAGCTCCCTGAATGCATTCACATCAAGTCCATAGTCCTGAAATGCATTAACAGTCATTATAGCACTGTACACATCTAATTCAGACTCAGGCTCAATCCCACCCCCAGGACCTACCACTTGACCCTAATCCTCTGTTTTGCATGTGGGTAGAGTGTCCCATTTTGGGGGGGGGGTCAAGGGGTCATGGTCATCTAGCTCTACAAATGGCCCTCCAAACAGAGATGCAGAGGCCAAACAGAGTGCTAGAAGAACATTCCCAGAACACTTTGCAAACCATTTTACTCCAAATGTTTTTAGACCGGCCCCCAGTAAATTATATGAATTCAAACCTACAATTGGCAGATACTTTATGCCAATATTGAATATTCATACATGTTCACATTTCCATCTTTCAAGCAATAGACTGACATTTTAAGAAATGCATTTATCTGTCTTCTTAGGCAGACTTGAGAGAAGAATCTAGCTTCTCATTTGACTCCCAGCAACAAACCAAATAAAGTATTTTTCATAATGACAATTCCTTTGAGACTTCCCCTGAGCAACAGGCGCATTTATCATCTACACATTAAATATATATTTGTTTTCTTAAAAAGAGAGGGGAGATATCATCTATTCTTGGAGTGAAATGGAATTTCAGAGAAATTTAAGATTAGCATCTTTAATCTGTGCTAAAATATTCTTAATTCAACTCAACTCTTTTTTTCTGGAGCTTCTGACTGCAACATTAGAGACTAGAGCACTAAAATGTCGCCCATGTATCCAGGACTTTGATCCAGGTCTGCATCCCTTTTCCTTCTCCTTACCTCCACTGGGACCTCCGGTCTTTCCACTGGGAGTACACTCGTGTTGCACAGCGCTAACAGCTGTTCATAAGTGTAAACAATGGAGTCATGGCTAAATGGATCTCCCAACGTTGTTTTGAGAAGTCCAGAAAAAAGTAAAAAATCACGAGTCTCACCAGTTGTACATCTGAAAGTAGGCACAATCAACTGAGACTAGTGACGGAAAAACATGAGAAAAACACAAGAAAACACTAAAGCAGAGCGGTAAAGAGCGGTCGGAGCTGCTGTGACTAGCTGCCACTCGTGCAGCGCCATCTTGGTCTTTTTGTGAAATCTTCTTGTTGGGCATCCAATTTCTGCCGGAGTGTCAACTTTATCCAAGTGCACTTGTCCTTGGAGCTCATCCAGTTTAACATGTTTGTAGCTATAATGACTCTTCAGATTAGCCTCTTTAATCACAGCGAGCGCATCCCCACAAATGAACTTAAGACACACAGTGGTTTGCCTGTTACTTCAACAACAAGTAAAAAACTCAATTTCGCTTGGAAAGGACAATGCTCCACATTTACTTTTGTTTTGTTGATAGTCAGCATGATGCATTGACGTGATATCAATTGCTACTTGTATGTTGTATGTTGAGGGAGAATGTGTTAGTTTACTATTTAATTCTATTTTCTTTTATCACTGGAAAAGTAATTGATTTTTTTTGTCAATGAATTGTCTAAAGATGGCCCAGAGCCTGGAGGGTTTCCCATACATGCTCTAAAATGTAATGATTTGCTGTTTATCTCAATTTTAAAATATTGTTTAGGTTATGAACGGTAGCAAGCAATGTCTGTGACCTTCAGGTTTGGGAAGCTGTGATATGTTCATCTGTGTTTATTATCAGCTTATCCCAATTTGTGATGAAGACATTAATTAAAAGTAGCTGGAGCAGCCTTAGTATCAGGCCAATAATGATAATGATTCTTACTGAGCTCTACCTGTGTTCTGGGTAGTATCTCTGGGTCAGCAGGGATCCTGGCAAGGATTTCACAGAGCACAATGCCAAAGGAGAAAACATCCACCTGGAATAAGTAAGACATGATGCAATAATTTAGGTTGTTACTTAACAAATTCCAGACATACTGGTTGTTTTGAAATGCAGCAATCCAAAAACATATTTTCAAAGAGTAACATACCTAATAAGATGGGTAACACTCAGTCTTAAGATTTGTTGGAATTGAAACTAGAAGAATTTATATCAGTGCTAAATCAACAATTTTGTTTGTTAGTTTTAGGTTCCTGAGAATCAGCATCACAGAGAACATGTCATGGACATCACACATGAAAGAAAGAAAGCTCAGAAATGGCTGTATTTCTTAAGGAAACTCAAGACCGGTGTGTGTCGTGTCAAGTTCTTTTTTAACTTTCACAGAGGAGCAATAGAAAGCATCCTCACTGGAAAAATTACAAATTGTCGGTTTGTGCAAGGCCCAGGAGTGTTCTGCAGCGGGTGATTAAAACCACTCAGGACATCACTCGTACCCATCTACTGAGCATCAGTGATACAGTGAAGTTATTATCATTAGTATTATTATTTTTTTATTTTTTTATTTTTGTTACTTATCATCTTCTTAATCCATTGACATAGTTTTTAATAATAATTGAGAAAGTAATTGTTAGATTATTGGATCATGAAAATGATCTGATCTTAAATTGCTGGATTTTTATATATATTTTATGACTTGATACCTGCTTATATTCGTATTTAAGAATTATGGTGTAAATGCATGATGATGCTGAAACCATACTTGAAGTACATTTAACTTTCTGTCCATCTCTTGTCAGATATACGAAATGTGACAGCAACCATGTGATTTGTTTCCAAAGTTTGCAGCAGATTATGTCACAGAAGTTTATGTAGTACAAACAGGATTCTGTAACCTTGCGGTCATAAGGTTCTCCTCGGAGCATCTCGGGGGCCATCCAAAAGGCTGAGCCCACCAGTGACAGCTTCCTGCCAAGGTCTTTGACTGGCAGCTCCACCACCTCCCTGGCCAGGCCAAAGTCAGTCACCAGGGCCTCCCGACCCCGAGACGTCACCCGAATCAGACAATTCTAGAGAAACAAAAATAGGGGATACAAGAAAAGAATCACAGGAACGTGGGTTAATACAACTGCAGCGCAGTATTTTGCCAGTAGAGGGAAGCGTAAGGCTGCTATCTGATGAAGCAGGCCACATTAACAGTTTTTTTGTCCACTTTCTATTTTAATTTAAATTTTGATGTTTGAATGTGCTTCCTTTGAGTAAGCAATTGCTCCCTGGAATATGAACAGAAAAAATGTCTCTCTTTAGTCCCTCCACTTGATCTGTTGTCAGCACCTTTCCAGTACACTAAATTATTACCCAGACCCCTTGTGAAGAGACTCAGTGTACGACAGGAACTCGATGAGACTGTCTGTGTGGTACTGTACAGGGTTGCCTGCATTACTAAGAAAATTAGAATCTCCACAGAAAAAGACAAATGCTTCGAAGTCATGGTTCATTGATTTTACAGGCTGAGAGCTGGAGGTGTGATGAGAGGCAGACAGTGGGAGAGCTGTAGTTGCATAACAAAAGTGGGTGGCCTGAAATGTGCGTATGAGTGTATATGTGCATATTGTATATGTGTGAGTATGTATAGAAAGGGGTGTGTTGATGACTGCACGAAATAAGTGTGTCTGATAGAAAATGCAAATATGAAAATGTAACTAGTGTGTTTGCATGTATATAAAACTTGTGAGTTTCTCTTTCTGTGTGTGTGTGTGTGTGTGTGTGTGTGTGTGTTGGAAGTGACGTCTCAGCATCTGGCTCCGATTGTACCAGAGGCCTTTTCAATCCAGCAGCCTGTCATTACAAGGCTCTCATGGGGAAAACTTCAGTGCCAGACTTCACCGCTAAATTTAGTCTCAGCCTCTCTGCCAAGGAAAGCAACAGTTTTTTAAGAAAAGTGTTTGTAGATGCAGAAAGGAAGAGAAAGCAGCTTGTAGTTCCTAAGTAAAGGTGCCTCAACTTTTCCAGGAGCTTAAACTCTGATTCCAGTTCAGTTGCAGAATGACTGAGGCATACTCACAATGACCGTCTTGGCTCAGGGGCTCTGGAATGTAGTTTGCCCTTTGGATGTTCTAAGATGTTGGCGACAGAAGCTTCACACGTTCAACCACTTTACTGGATTTGCAGTGGATGACTTCATCCCTGTTAAAGTTTCCTTCCCCAAATATAAAGAGCAAAACAGCTTTCCCAACTTTTAGGCCAGGATATGACATGGTCTTTAAAAGAAACATAGTACACGTTGTCTGATTAGAATCCTGTTTATTTAGGTGGGTATTTGCCCACTTTTTTGATTGATAACTTTATATGTTGGTGTTCTTGCCAAATCCTGTAACAAGTACTTCTTAGGAGCTAGGCTTTGTTAGCATGAGGATGGATGGCTACATCACTGTGCCAAACCTAATGAGATCAGTGAGGGGTCACGAGAGCAACAAGCCAATTATATCGTATGCTCCTAAAATTAATTTTATTCAAACAGCAGGCATATTTAATGTACATGTCCACATGTCCATGACACCAGATCACAGGAGAGCTTGGCTTTAAAAGTTCTTCATACCAATGCAGAACTGGGGAAGGCTGGTGTCCGAAATACATATATATATATATATACACACACACAACTTTGTGTTGGATAAAAAACGCAATCCAATTTCTGTAGCCAGAGCATGATGCAGCTCTGTGTGAATTGGGACAGAGCCAAATCAGTTGCCTCAGGGTGACGTGTGTGATGAGAGAATTTAGTACATGGGAAGTGGTCCCCATTTCCACACCAGTCCATGCGGGTATTTGCGTGCCAACAACTTATGCATGCACCAACAGCACTTAGCTAGCAACCATCTATTAGCATGACAACAGAGTGACAATAGAGCAAGGGGACATATTGTGTTGACCCTTTGCATAACTGACTGTTTCTTCAGTGAAGCCTGGCAACCAGGGGAGGCAGACAGCCCCTACACACTGCACACACACGCACGCACGCACGCACACACACACAGACACACTAATGTTAAAAATCAAGTATAATTTAAAATATAAACTCAACACAGACGAGATGAAAATGAACAAGATGGGAAGAAGCTCTACAATACATAAGTAATTAGCAAAGGGGGTCGATACTGCATGTAGAACAATACACTACCACATCCACTTTCTAAAGAAAAGATCCAGGGAAAATACAAGTGTGATATTTTATTGCACAGATTCAACAAACAAATTTTTACTGACATGAAAATATTGGAGGATCAGAGACCAGAGATATTAAAGCAGCTGTATTGAATATTTTTCTAATAACAATGTATGAATTGACATTGTAAAAGGTGTCTCTGGTAGTGATGAACCTATTACCACTTGTATCTGCAGCTCCCCTCAGTGTTTACTGAACTTTATACTGAGTCCCAGCTCATTGTTTATTTATGTGGCCCACTATTTTACTGTTTTGGTTCACTTTCTGTGTGTTGTGCTGTTTTAGTTTCATTTTCAGCCATAGCAGGCAGCTGTTCTCAGTGAAAAAGCTCTACAAACTCACTGTATATCATGTTCAGCAGGCACAGAGAGAGACTAGCTGGTGAACATAGTGGAGCATTTATCATCTTAAGGGGCAGATATTATCCCTCAGGAGTTGGTAGAGACCAGAAACAGAGAGAAAAGAGTGAATAGTGGACTTACTTTAATCAGGTTGACACAAACACAACTCCAAATGAATGATGATGTTGCTCTGTAACTGCTGGATGTGTCCATAAGCAATAGTCTGCTAACCAACATTAAATTAATGATATGTCAGTGTTGCTTTTGCTGAAATCAAATGTGGTAAAAAAAAAAAAAAAAAAAAATCTGTGGCAAAAATTAAAGGGATTGAAAAAAGATATTGTAGGCCTGTTTTTATGTATAACTTGTGTTACATGTGTTAGGATTATATAAATTTACTTACATTATATAACATTACATTTATTTCTGATCCAAACCTTACATGAATCTGTACTGGACTGGCGGCATCACCATTTTTTAAACTAGACACTGTTGTGTTTTTTTTATTTGTTTGTTTAGTTGTTGTTTTTTTATGCACATACAGTATATATATTCTATGCCTTGTTCAGTGTCTGTTCTTTCTTATTTTAATATTACACATTTGAGCCTGCTTAAATCATTACAAATATTGTATTTTCAGTTGTTTACTCAAGATTTCAATATAAAAAAACAACTGTCCAGTAATAGAGAATATTGCAAATCATTGCATTTCATTTTCTGAAAAGATGGTTGAGACTTACCACACTCATATACGCTGTGTCAGGTAAGATGTTTTTCCTGTTTTTACTGTACAGTACAGACCACTAACAAATCACAAATGACATTTGTGAGGAAAAAAAACATACAGAGAGAGACTCAAGTGAGAGGCCTGCACGCTCTTAACCCATGGTCTTCCAGTTATGGGGGATTCAAATCCAGAGTGAGACCTTTGTCACTTAAGCTGACTTTGAGAACATGTGCACTTCCTACCGCCTTACAGAGACACTTTTCTGCTTCTCTGCTGATGTCCTTGTTTTTTTTTTGGGGGGGGGGGGTTGTCAAAGGGTTTAGAAAATGGGTCGTATATACTTAGAAATCACTGGGAAATATATGAAAAAAACATATTTTTAGCACTTTTATTACCTCTACAGTACTGTGTCTGTGGCTGGATCACAACAGAGACAAGATGGCAAAACCTGTGACCTGTGAGTAGGAGCGGCTGCACAGCTTGAAAAGAGCAGCTGATATGCTGCATCAAAACCATGAGAATGAGCATTTTATTGACACTGTAGCAGCTACAAGAGGCTGAAAACAGACAAACTTGTAGATTTGGCTGACATGCTGCTCTGGATGTGTAACACCACTGGATCAGCTGTTGAGACTCCCAAACCAGCCTTCCCTATTGATGCTTCTTTACTGTCACAGCATTTGCACTAGACCAAAAGCTGCAACTCCCACCAGGACCTGGACTAATGTTGTCCAACATTAGGTCAAATCCAGATAACAGCCTGAACTCTCATTGTAAAACAGGTATAACTCTGTTCTAACAATGAAAAGTGTGATAATACTATGTAGAACGCAACTAAGCACACCAGTAGGCCAAAACCCAAGAAGTAGCCCCAAAACCACTGCTAAGTCGAGGGCCAGAAGAAGCATTGCTAACTTCACACCTGATAAGCCGAGGGCCAGACGAAATACTGGTAACCCCACACCTGGTAAGCCATGCATCAATCTGATTGGGGACTCTATAACCATGAAAGTAAGAATGGCAAAGACCAAAAATCTAACTGTGATTGGCACATCTATCAAGGCGCTAACAGGGCCGTTAGTTACTCTCTCTAGACATCCATGTGACAGAAATATAACCTTTCACACTGGGGTTCTTGACATTGTATGATGTCCTAAAAGTTCCTAAAACTTTTGTCTGCTATCAGAGAAACTGAGTGGCTGTTGGTCGCAACATATATTCATATCAGGCCCCATTCCAACCCACAGAAAGGAATCAAATCTCTCAGCAGACTCTGTGACTGTGACTTGAAGCGTATGTCTATTTTCTATTCCTTTTTTTTAACAATACATGCGTAAACAGGAGGTTTACACACACTAAAAAGACAGTGAATAAATACATTTTCTATATTTTGCAGCCTGGGCAGAGCTGTGTGTGCTGCTCTCTGGACACAAACACACACACACGCACATACACACACCATCGTGTTTCCATCATGTTTGGGGACATTACATAGACTTACATTCATTTCCTGGAGACTTACCGGAACTATGACCATAACCAAACACTACTTGCCTAACCCCAGTCCTAACCTTACTTTAACCTAAACCTAACCTTACCGTAACCTTAACCCAAGTCTTCACCCCAAAATTTAATGATTTCTTTTACAAAAAGTGTAAAAGTTATGGCTATGGCCCACATTTCCCATCATGTCGTACTGGACTGAGTAGTTTGTAAGTTTTCTGCTTTACATTCCAAAATACAAATGTTGCTTTGTAACATTTGTGGTTGCACAATAGTGATTGTTTTGTTTACTTAATTGTAAAAAATATTACCAGAATGTTTTTTGCAATGTCTTAGGTTACTTATTACTGGCTAAGGGTAATTTATTATTATGTTTTTTAAGGCAGTATCCCCAACATGTTTGAAATGCCATACAAAAACAGGAATGGTCAAATAGACCATTAGGGCAAGATGATGGCTCTCTACATGCAAGATTTGTTTAAAAAGTGCATTTCCAACTATCTCATATTTACATATAAAGATCTGCACATCGATAATACAGTTTTGAGGACTACATTGATCATTTGGCCATTCATCTTTCATGGAGCAGTCAGGGATTTCTCTGAGATAGTGGCTGCCAAATCAGTTCATTTTGTTACAGACAGTTAGAATTATGCCTTCGTAGCGAATATGATGGATCCCAGCAGAGGAAAAATTACATGCTATGCATCTACACTGAAAAATCCGTGCATGAAATCATAGACTTGTACAAAGAATTAAACATAAAATCTTGATTTTAATTACCACTACAGGAGTAGTTGCAAAGTTTAGTAAAAGCGAAGTCTGTCCATTTAAACAGAGAGAATTACAACAGACATGAGGTACTCTGACAAATCTTATCAACAATAGGCACAAAACATAAAGCCGAGGCCATGGCAAACTTGCAAGACTTTGTGAAGACAGGCATACGTGTGCAAAGCTCTGTGACTGCAGATCAGTTTAGACATGAGATATGTCTATTCATAGATTGTGTTTTCAGTTGATCGCTGTAGTGCCCCCACTGACAGACTGGTGTCATTTTAGTATTTTCTGCTCTGACGAAAGTACTACAGACTGCATAGTTTCGTAAAGGTCAACTGGGCTTTCTGGGCAATTTTGACAGATTTACAAGGGGCAACAGAAGTAGAAAAATGTGTTACTATGTGTCTATGCACATTCATGCTTTGTCCTCATAAATAATTAGAAATACAATAAGGTGCCTTCACAGCTTTGGTGTTTGGCCTAATTATTCACACAGGTATGGGGTGTGGGCATCAGTGTCAGTAGTGTAGGCAGTGTTGGATGTATTATTCTCTAGGCGTAAAAAAGGGGTGAGTATATAGGTACTGCAGCTACAGATAAGGCAGCAGGGGCCGGAGTTGTAAGGTATCATCTAAATGAATGACCCAAAAACATGGAGGTGGTCATCGTTTAACTCGATTGGGCTCTAACAGACTTGGCAATGTCTGCTTTATTGTTGATCTCAGCCATGCCTTCAGATGCCTCAAAGTGCTGACACTTCGGTCTGCCTCAGCTGAGGCGGAGAGAACAGCCATCAACAGTCTCAAGAGAACTTGCTTGAAAAGACGTTGCACCTCTGGCACCATTTCCTGGAAAAAGTCCACTAACCATGAGGAAGTTGTATTCATGTATTTGGCCTGCAACATTTTTATCTACACTTCAAATGCCATGGCATTCAGCACTGGGTATTAATCTAGGACTGCATCAATCTGGCCAGAGATTAGTATTTAAGTATCATATTCTATCTTATATTTGCAGCCCTTGAAGCCCGCCCTGGCTGAAATGCTCAGAGCACTGCGCCACAGCAGTCTCACAGGTGCTACGGTACTGCATTCTGTAGTATGTTTGGGAAGAAGAATGACACTGTGGTACAGCTGGACTACCAAAGCACTTCGGAGGCATCCGTGCAATGTGGCTCACAATGAATAAACACTGCAAGAGACTGCTCTTTCTGGAGATTAGCTTGCACACCTTGCATCCTACCAGACCACCTTATTTTAAGCTTAACAGAGTAGCTGTGATAGTGAAAGATGTAGGCAAATTAGAACACATTTTGCTATACTTGCTATGTTTTTCTCCAAGAGTGGATATGACCTGATAAAGCAGGTCATATCCAAGACCTGATTTTCTTTTCTTTTCATAATTAAAAAATTGCAGTGGTAATGTGCTGCAGTTTATATTTGGACTAATATAGCAAAAGAAACTGTCAAAATCGAAAATAATCCAAGGGACACTCCCTTGTGTGACAAAGGTAAAAAGCCTCTATTAAAGTGGCTGCTGCATGACAAGAATACAAAAGCACCAACATGTTGCAACCAGCAAAATGTCTCCGGCTTGTTGTCTCATGTCCTTTTGAAAACAAGCCTTCCAGTGAACAGCAATATGTTACTTTTCCAGTTTCAAACAGAATTTAGTCCATTATAAGATGTTACAACACTTCCTGTGATTATAATAAGCTATGACATCAACAAATCGATAGTTACCAAAAGACACCAGGGCAGAAAAGTTCAAAATACTGCCTCATAAATATCAAACTGCTGTGTGTTTGTGTGCGTGCAGATGTGTGGAGTGGTACACATGTATTGTTTTTGTTATGATTTGTTGATGAAAAACTAATAATATGTTTTTTGGCTGTAAAAAAACTTCTATAATCCAGAAAAAAAAATTTTAGTTTTACATGGGACATTATTAGAAATTACACAACAATCGTAATTATGATATATTATGATATATGTCATTATTAATACTATTAAATATAAATGTAGAAATGCAATGAGTCAGGAAATAGCTCACTGTGTAGGTAATATCTGAGCCAGCAATAGATTTAGTTTCTATTTTTTTAGACACAGCAGTTTTTTTAAGTGTGCAATTTTGTAGTGAAAGTTAAACGAGACCTTTTTGGCCACAATGAGCAAAGGTGTGTTTGCAGAATAAAGGGTGCAGAATTCATGAAAAGTTCACCTCTCCAACGGTTAAGCACAGGGGTGGATTGATCATGCTTTGAGCTCGTGTTGCAGCCAGTGGCGTGAGGAACGTTTGAACTGATTCAACTAAATACCAGCAAATTCTGGAATCACTGTCGATAAAAAAGGTGAAGAGGAAAAGGGAATGGCATTGACAAAAGAATAATGAAGGTTTTGCCATGGCCTTCACAGTCCCCGGCCCTATCATGACGGAAATCTGTGGGTGGACCTCAAAAGAGTGGTGCATGCTAGACCGCCCAAGAATCTCACAGAACTAGAAGTCTTTTGAAAGGAAAAATGGGTGAAACTCCCCCAAACAAGAACTGAAAGACTTTGGGCCCTTTTCTATTTCTATTATTTTAAAACTGCAAACGATGGAAATGAAAAAGTAATCTCACTACATCAAATGTATCATCTTAAACTTTATGTTGTTTGGAAATCAGGTCATATTTTACTCTACCCAAACTTTTGCATGCCACTGCATACATATGAAATACATATTATCATATACCACCATATATTAATGTATGAATATAATATAATACATATACTACCATATATTATTATTAGTCATATTTCTATTATTGCAACTGTTATTACTACTATGCTCATTGCTGAACATTTAGTCCTGTTCACGGTTTCTGCCTGTTACCTACTATTACCACTGTCGCTGGGAGAAATGTTGGGTGCAGACCTGCAGACCTTCTGTATGAAAAGTGTCATGAAATCATTTTTGTTGTGATTTGCTGGTATATAAATAAAACTGAAAAATGGAATTGATTTGCATAATAAGTACTTTTATTTTGATCCTTTAAAGAAACTTTGCTGATAATACATACTTTCACTCAATTAAGGTTTTCGAAGATATTTTCACAGTGTGGTATTGGTACTTTTACTTCAGTAAAGGATCTCAATACTTCCTCCACCATTCCACTGTTGTGGTGGTTCTGTCACTGATTTCTGAGCTGTGGACCTTGCATTCTGCTGTCCTCTACTTACGACCATTGTTGTCAACATTAATCCTTGAATTCCAATTTTTGGTTGGTGGTTGCCCTTTGCTAGTCTGCTGCATCCTAATAGATAGCCAAGTTTGTGCACATTGCACTGGAAATCACCCAATCATGTTTGAAAAATAACATATAGCTTCTCAACATTTAGAAACATGAAAATATTTAATTTAAAAAGTCAAGTCTTTTTGAGTCAGCTGTCTGAGGTCTAAGTCAAGTCTCAAATCATGAATGCCAAGTCAAAGTCAAGGTGTGCCTTTGATCAATGTTAATCAAGCAAGTCTCAAGTCTTCAAATTTGTGACTTCAGTCTCACGTCAAGCCATGTGACTCGAGTCCCCACCTCTGACTGACACGTATAATGTATTGTAGTAACAGTTACCTGAAACATTAGCTGTTGCCTTATCTACTAAGCGTACACTGGCTTGTTATTTACTCTCTCAAACAAACTGTATGTCTGGCTGCCCGTCATGCTATCTCTGCTTACTGGGTGACATTACTTCCTCCATTTGTTCACCCCAACTGACTGACCAATTTAAAAACCCCATCAGATTACCATCACAGTAGAGAACGAGGTGAGATGATTGGAACACCAGAATATCGGATTCTGAGCTTCTTTAGCGAACACTGATAGCAACAACAACATGTTAAATCAGACAGGCGAGTTGTGTGAGGCTGGTCTCACCTTGGAGTTGAGGTCCCTGTGGTAAATGTTCTTGTAGTGCAGGTAGATCATTCCTCTGCTTATATCACAGGCCAGGTCCACCTTCTCTCTCCAGCACAGGGGAACGTCTTTCCTGGCCAAAAGCTCCTCCAGACAGCCACCATTTACATACTGAAAAAACCAACACATAACAGGGTATACCAAACATCAAAATATAAAACTCTAGCT
The DNA here is from genome assembly GCF_017976325.1 of Chelmon rostratus. NCBI lineage: Eukaryota > Metazoa > Chordata > Actinopteri > Chaetodontiformes > Chaetodontidae > Chelmon > Chelmon rostratus. The sequence continues at coordinate 1,050,471 of NC_055662.1, forward strand.
GTAGAATAGTAACATTGTGTTTGTTGAATGTAATATACTAATATGAAGTGTATACAGGTGGACAATACAAACATATTAGTTTATGTGAAAAGTATAATTTCTTCTCATTTGCAGTCAGATATTACCCTGAAGCATAGACTGTATAAAAAAGTGGACATTCCCCTCCTGGTCAGCAGGTGGCAGTATATAGAACATTAGCTGTAACATCTCACTCAAATACCACCCACCAACAAAACAAGAAGCAAAAGAAGAACAAGAAGAACAAGAAGGATGAACATGGGAGGGATGGAGTACCTGCCAAAAAGGCAAAAAGTTTGTCCAAGTATCTCATCAAATCATTATCTGTACTTTATGAAGAGCAACGTTGGTCAAAGTCATGCTTTTTATAAAATATCTCACACACATTTTAGTGTGTCACATGGAGGGAAAAGCAACAAATCTGCCAAACATAAACGGTGGAACGTTATTCCACCAATAACTGTTTTTATACTATCGCTACCATCCATTTTCATCATCACCCTCTCTGGTTTTTCTTGCCTCTCAAAATCACAAATGAACTATAATGTGTAAGTGATGTGTACATATCCTTCAAACAAAACATAAATAATATAAGTGCTGAATTTCTCTGCTCTTTAGTGTTTTCACTGATATAATGCAGGGATGTTCACAGCATTTCACTTTTAACCAGGTATCAGATTCTGACCTTACTTGATGTAGGAAACGTTAAAGCAGTCCTTGTTGCTCTGATATTTTAAAGCAAATGGCGATTTTAGGATTCACTGTGTGTCCCCTTGACTAAATGTAAAGGGGATGTAGACAGTGGTAAGGGTGGTGGGAGAGCCCAGGCGGAGCCCCCGAAAATTTCCCTTATTTTAAATCCCAAAATTGAAAGAAATATGGTCACTTCTGTCTGCAAAAAAACCAAGATAGCCAAAATGCCAATGGGTGACGTCATGGTGGCTACCACCACTTCTTTTATACAGTTCACCCTCTGAAGCAATGACCAGGCCTGGTTACACAATAAACGCCTGACTCAACCATCAGGTCATATCAGTGTAATCTGTTGTGTTTTTCCACACTCAGAACAAACCAACCTGCGAACATGCACAGTAACAATGACTCATTAGGTGCTAAAAGTGTAGGACTCACCTCTAGGATCGGATAGAGTTTGTCTTCCTTGACACAGATTCCTAGATATCTAGAAAAAGAGGAAATACGTTGTTCATCCTTATTAGCAAAGTTGAACAAGGAATAATATTATGTATTATTATGCAGTATGTTTTTCTTTAATTAATTCATGTTTTCTTGGGATTTCACATTATACTGTATATGAGGGGTCGGGAACCAATGGCTCGCAAGCCAGATGTGGCTCTTTTGCGCACGCGCGAGCCAGCGACTAGAAAGCCGGTTCGCAGTCATTTCAGTGGGAAAGTGGCAAACATACATGTCGTTGTGTCTATCTATTTATCTATCTATCCATCAATCACAAAGGCAACGCAGATGAGGCAACGCAGATCGGGCAGTGACAGGCACTGTTTAAGTGAGGCTGCCGTATTTTGCTGTCGAAAATAGCGGTCGATGTGCGCATGCGCAAAGGGGCACACTACAGCTTGTCGTTAATCCCGCTGTCAGCTAACTAATTTTTGACACGCTTCTGAGAAGATGGCTAAAAGAAAAAAAGACGACGAGTATCGTACTTTTCAGCAGGAATGGACAGAGGATTTTGCCTTTGTGGAGAAAGCTGGTTCTGCTGTGTCTAATATGCAATGATAAAATTGCATCTATGAAGCGGTCAAATATAAAGCGGCACTTCGACACACGCCATGCTGCATTTGCATCGAAATATCCTACTTATATTTTTAGTTTTAAACATATTGTATGGCTCTCCTGGAATTTCATTCAAAAATATGTGGTGTTCATGGCTCTCTCAGCCAAAAAGGTTCCCGACCCCTGCTGTATATGGTACTTTTAGCCATACTAGCAGCATTACTCTGGGAATGGTAATATGTCTGTCAGTTGGTGGGTCCATGACTTTGGCCTAGAGTTAAATATCTCAACAACTGTTGGATGAATTGCCACATTGTCCTCTGGGGACCATGGGTATATGTACTTTCATGTTTCCTTCAGGATACACTGGACCAATTTTGGTGATTCCTCCAATTTTCATCGAGCACCATTATACAATTGTTGTAATTTCTCGTATAATGACTAAATATCTGCAAAACTGTGGACATCCCCATCAGCTTCAGCTGTACCTTGTGTTTAGAGCTACCTATCAAAAAGCTGCTAACACGCTGAACTAAGATGGCGAACATGGTAAATATTGTACTTGTGTAGCTTTATGTAAGCATTTAGCTCAAAGCGCAAATACAGCCTCCTTGATCATGAAATCACGTCAGGTCTTCACCGTGCCCTTACCCTGTGAGAAGTTTGTATCTCAAATAATAATCTAAAAAAGTCAGACACTTCTTTCAGGAGAAATACATTTTGAAGACCAAAACAGAGCTAAAGGGAAGGTGAGTACTCTCATTGAAATATACTAAGAGGGCTGTGTGGATTTGGCAGAAATTTGCACACATTTGGTCAGTTTTCAGTATCAACATGTAAGTATGAGCTTACATGTTCTACTTATTTAGTGTAACTAAGTAAATATGAATGAGTTTAGGAAGTATTGCCACAAAGTTAAGATGTAGAGGAAAAAAGGAGTGTCACTGGGAGTGTGAATTGAGGGAGGGTGTCGAGACAGAGAGGAGAGACTGAATGTGTTGTGAGGGGAAAACCTCAAGTTTAGGATGTTTATCTTCATCTCAATCCTGAATGGCGTCGGCGCTGTAATGGCGACAGGTGGAGAGTGTCTGTCTGCGTTTGTTTGTTCTGTCAGCTTTATGTAAGCATTTAGCTCAAAGCGCAAATACAGCCTCCTTGATCATGAAATCACGTCAGGTCTTCACCGTGCCCTTACCCTGTGAGAAGTTTGTATCTCAAATAATAATCTAAACAATTTTCATTTATTCAGTTTTCTTCACAGAATTGAAATCCTGAAATAAGGCTTACAGCACTGACCATATATTAAAAAATCTAAAAAAAGTTTTCTTACTGCCCTCAAGGAGGCCTCATGACCCCCCTGTGAGCCGTAGTGGAAACTACCAGTGCATTAAAGGTTAAGTGTGTCGGAAGAGGTGGAATCTAGCTTTGAGGCTGCAGATTGAAACCAACTGCATACCCCAGCCTCAACCTTCTGTTATTGGCCGCTTTAAAAGTGAATAAGGTGAAAGGCCTTCTGTCGAGCCAGTGTTTGGTTTGTCCATTCTGGGCTTCCAAAGAAACATGGCGGTGCAGCATGGCAGACTCTGTGAAATAGGACCTGCTCCCTCTGCAGATATAAAAGGCTCATTCACGTATTTAAATGCAAAAGTGGGTTTGTACTAAATATTTAAAGTTTTATATTTAGCTTTAATATCAAATATAAAAACAATTAAACTACTGAGTGACCTGCCCCATTTTCTATTGATAGATTTATCAATAGAATATAGATTTGTAACCCATTAATTACATTTTTCAGACAGCTCTACACTTTATCAGTTTATCATTAGAGCTGTTTTTTTAAAGAAGAACAGGGCAACAATATTGCTTTGGGTCCGGGGAACAATGATTTCAAAAAACATAGTTTACCCACACTGTGTGTTTGGTTTCAGCCTACACAGTGTGAGCAGATTGGTGTGTACTAGGCACAGACAGTATGGACACAGCTTTCATCACAGCCTGAGCAGGTAAGCTGCAGTCTGATAACCTTACCACATTGACCTTGCTAAATGGCTAAAATAAGATTGCTTAGGTAAACATTACTGTATGTCTGCCTGGCTTCACACATTACGTAACTGCTGTAGATGACGGGACCAGTGTTAAATACCACCAAGGTCTCATTTTATTTGTGCTGACTGCAGAGGCAGCACTCACTGTCAGCCACAGCAAGGCTGTGCTTCAGTCCTGTTACAACTGTCAGTCTAAATAGAGTAAGCAACATTGTACATGCAAGTTTTTTGAGTTTTTGGCTCCACTGTGTATATTTGGTTGAAATTTGCACACAGTTGGTCAGTTTTCAGTATCAACATGTAAGTATGAGCTTACATGTTCTACTTATTTAGTATAACAGTAAGTAAATATGAATAAGTTTAGGAAGTATTGCCACAAAGTTAAGATGTAGAGGAAAAAAGGAGTGTCACTGAGAGTGTGAATTGAGGGAGGGTGTTGAGACAGAGAAGAGAGACTGAATGTGTTGTGAGGGGAAAACCTCAAGTTTAGGATGTTTATCTTCATCTCGATCCTGAATGGCGTCGGCGCTGTAATGGCGACAGGTGGAGAGTGTCTGTGTGCGTTTGTTTGTTCTGTCAGTGTTTGACTGAGTGCTACCGCGGTCCTCAGTAATATTAGTCCCACTTGGACATATTCTAAGTAAGATCAAGCTTGTAAAGTAAAGCACTCTTTTCATGATGAGGAAGTGCACGCTGCTGTTTCTGCTGCTCTCGACAGTCGGAGTGTATACAGTAATAACAGGGAGACATGGAGGAGAAATTCTGCGGTATACCCGGGGTGACGTATTGCTTCTGTGGAATATGGGTTACCCAGCTGTGGAGAACTGGTTTAGAGACAGTGTGGACTGGGCCGTGATCACTGAGGGGAAACCTCTGACAAGGAAGCGGGGAAGAAGAGGAGGATTGAGGCAGAAGAGACTCACAGGTACACTGAAATGTCTCTATTATGCTCACCAATGTTCGCTCCCTACGTAATAAACTAGCAAAAAACAGACTGAACAAAGAAATAAAAGCAGCAAAGAGAGGGTACAAGGAGAGAGTTGAGAAACTCTTTTGATAATGTAAAGCCAGGGATGCCTGGCGAGGTCTCAAAATTCTGGTTGGCCTCCCCAACATAGCAGAAGGCCGTAATCATTTCTACTCCAGGTTTGACCACTATGACTACCGAAAGAAGAGGAAGGAGCTAATAGCTCAGTCACCCCAATGTTACCCACTAAATTAAACCTGGAGTTGTGGCAGGGGGAGGTTGAACTCACGCTGAAGAGGATGAAACCGGACAGTGCACCAGGATCTGACCAGATCTGTGGCCGGTTGCTGAAGGCCTGCTGTAGCCAGCTGGCTAGTGTCTTGTGGTGTTAACATCTCTGGTTATGAAGGGCTTTGAAAGGCTTATTCTCTCCCAGCTTCAGGAGGAAACGGCACAGGGGTGTGGACCACGCTGTAATAATGCTGCTGCATGGTGCCTATAACCATTTGAGAAGCCAAAGTCGGTCATTAGACTGGTCTTTCTGGACTTTAACACTGAGCAACCTCACCTGATGGACAAAAGCTGCTCCAAATGGATGTCAACCCACACCTCTCTGGATCCCCTCATTTCTGACAGACAGACTTCAGAGGGCCTGAGTCAACGGTCACCTCAGTTCATCCAAGACAGTTTCCACCAGAGCCCCACAAGGCTCTGTTGTCTCACCAGTTCTCTACACATTATACACAAATGACTGGAGAGGCACTAACCCAGGTATAACATACATCAGATGCTCTGATGACACTGTGATCATGGACACCACCAACTCACAGTTACAGTCTGAGATGGACATTTTGCAGAGTGGTGTAGGCGAAACTGTCTTGACCTCAATTCCTCCAAGACGAAGGAGTTGGTTGTTGACTTCCATAAAGCCCCCTCCACTCTGTCAGTCAACAACCAGCCAATAGAAAGGGTCCAGTCATACAGATACCTCTGGAGAACAATTGATCATAAACCCACCTTCGCCTAGCCAAACTGTAAAACTATCTTTTCCAAGCAGCGCCTCTTTTTCCTGAGAAAACTCAGCAGACTTCAGGTTCACCAGGCAGTCCTGACAGCGTTTTACGAATGTTTCATCGAATTAGTGATAACCTTCAATATACCAGCTCGGTTTGGGTCACAGTCCAACATCCATCGCAATCCACTAAAGTCATTGCAAGAAGCAGTAAAGTTATTGAATTAGAGCTGGATCCACTCATCAGCATTTAAAACAGAAGGACTAAATTGAAAGGAGCACAAATAGCGTCAGACACCACTCACACACTCCACAACCAATCCAGTCTTCTACCCTCAGGTCAGAGATACAGATCAGTCACATTCAGGACCAAGAGAGCCACGTCGTGTTTCGTGCCTGCATCTATTAGACTTATGAACAGTTGATCTATTTATTTATTCACCTGTATATCCATCCATCCATCCATTATCTATACACCGTTGAACCCGGTGAGAACCCACGCTGCACAGGGAGAACATGCAAACTCCACACAGAATATATAAGAAGAAAATATAAGAAGAATATATATATATATATATTATTGATTTATTTATCTATCTGTCTAATTTTGTAACAGACTCTTTTAATGTTTATTACCTAGTCATGTATTGTGCTTTGCCAACTTCTTGCCTTACTGTTGTGTGTCGTGTGTGTGTGGTTTATTGTGTCGTGCTGTGTTGCTGGGTATGAGAATTGTACACTCACTGAAGCTCTGCACAAATGAAGTTCGGATTAGGTTCTTTGAATTGGATTGAAAAGTTTCTTTTGCTTTAGCAGAATTGAATACATTAGACAAACTACAACGGCTTTAGTAACTAGTGGGACATGAGTGGACTGTTACCTGACAATGTTGGGGTGGGAGAGTTTCTGCAGCAGGCTGATCTCTCGTACAATGCTGTCTTGGTCCACGTCATTTTTATATATTTTCACCACCATCACTTTCCGACTGGTGCTGTGAATCACCTGAAGGACATTGGTGTCCATTAGTAGCAGAGAGAGTGGATGCAGAAGTAGTAACAGCACTTTGTAGCAGTAGTGATGGCGATGCTTGTAGATTTACAGTGAAGACAACGTGACAGCAGGAAGGAAGATTCTGAAGTGTTTGCAGGAAATCAAGACAGATGTGTGTTTCGTGTGTTGATTCTATCATGATTTATATACTGAGGAAAAACATGCTTTTTAAATCTCATTCAACTTAGACATATCCAAGCTCTGACTTCCACTGTCACTTATCCATCCTATGGGCTCTTTCTAGCTCATTAATGATAATATGAGATGAGATAAGATAAGATAAGATAAGATAAGATAAGATAAGATAAGATATACTTTATTGATCCCCAGCTGGGGAAATTCGGGTGTTACAAGCAGCAGGTAATGGCTGTTGGAAAAAAAATAGCAACAGAAATAGAGAAATACAGAATACAAAATACAAAATAAAAGCTGACTTTACATATATGTACATTTTTTCACATTTCATCATTTTTTTCATATTTCATCAGAGACAAAGATTAAATGTATGAAAATCAGCTCTTAGCGCCACTCTAGCACTGGTGTCACATTAGGAGTTATGTAAGGTCTCAATTGGAGATGAGTAATGCACCTCCATAGTCTCCAAAGCTGGTGGGCCAGTCATGGAATGGCAAGAATGTCCCAATTAAGGGCTAGAACAAAGCAAGCTTTGATGGCAGCTCACACGTAGGCCGACAACAAGGCAAAATGGGGGAGGACAGAAGGAATACCTTATAGACTTTGGAGAAGAAGCCGCTCCCGATTAGCTCAGCTGTGAAGTTTTCCCAGAACTCCAGTTTGCGGACAGCAGTGCGGAGCTTCTGCCAGCGGTCCACATGGTAGTACTTGTCTGAAGACTCACCATACAGGGTAGGACTAGTGGGCTCAGAGGACACGTCCACGTCACACATCCTGGAGATGTCCGCTGGGAAAGCAGAGACACATAGACACAGGTTAGGCTGAAGCAGCTAAAAGCTTATATTTAAGTTATGTGCTGGAATAGTTCATTCAGTCAAAAAAAATACAAGCTGTGGAAAAGAATCACCCAAGAAAGCAGAGTTAGAGTTATCTTAAATGCATGGTTAGTTTATATTGCCATTAAAAAGTCACTATACATAGCCCTGCAGATCATTTTAGACTTTCCCTCTTTCTATTTCTACCACCACCAGAATATAATGTTGGTGAATGTGAACAGTCAAAAAAATCTACAGAAATCTCTTCCCAAAAACCATGACCTGGTTGATGAAGGAAAGATTGCAAGCTACTTCAACCAGTCAAGTTAAGCCCACACTAGTGGATCACATCCTTTTCACTGCAACATATTGCAAATGCATCCCTTTCATTATTTTTAGTTTTTATGCTGTCACTTGCTACGAACCTGCTACCATAAACTGACCTGAAAGCTGTGATATTACCTAATTATAGTGCAACTGCTCATATTTGTGTATATATAATCCATTCCACTCTGGGTCAGGTAGGGTCCTGTTGTCCAGACTCTCTGTCAACTCTGATTATGTGGAGCCTCACAATCACAACAGAATAAAAATGTGTTTTTAAAGGTGGGCACAGAGAGTGGTGCATATGGCTGCTAGTACTGTTCTATCTCTGTTTAGGTCAGTTGTGGATGACAGCATTTTAGATCAGGTCTAATTATCCTCAGGTTTATTTAGAACTCTCTAGAGGTCTGTTTAGATTTTAGATCTGCGAAACCACTGCAGGTCCTGTTGTCCTATGCTGTATCATGCCCTGTATCAGAAAACTAGCCTATTATTCTCCACAGACTAACAGTATCCTGTCACTCAAATCAGGCAGCTGAAGAGAATTTTAATTCTCCAGAAGATGAAAAATCTTTATAAGATCTTCCTTGATATTTTTACTACTTAACTTAAAAAATGAACCTGATAAGGGTTAACTGGAACAGAACATCATTCATGAATGCCATTCTGAAGCTCATAATCCTACTAAAAGAAAATGGCTGGCATTGAACTCAAGATGGAAAAGCCACTGGATACAAACTACACTATATTCATATTTACATTCCATACCTACATTTTTATCTATATACTGGTATATATCAGCCCAACAATATTTAAAATAATTTAATTGCACACTGATGCTAAACTGATAATAAAAAACTGTGCGCAATCAAAAGGAAAATTGACACATTTAACAGTATTAAAGCGGCCCTGGATGAAAGAGAGATGTACAAAAGGTCTAATCTCGTTTTCCCACTCATTAGCTGCATGGATAAGTGCTCCCACTTTACAGAGCAAAACAAAGACTAATGAATAATATGAGCCTTAAAATAGAGGCCGGACTGACGGATAACATGGCTGGTCACTGAAATGAGAAGGTATAAGCTAATTTCTGTCAAGGGATGATAATAAACACATACCGGGTATACAGAATGCAAGAGGCTGATATTACAATTGATACCATGATTGTAATGTCATTACATCCGTAGTGCATATGTGTTTTGGAAACAGCTGGCTGTGGGGGTCAGTGCTCAGATTCAACCCTTTACTGCTCATCTCATGAATGTAAAATGTTTTTTCAAGCATTGCCAATTTAACTGAACAGCCTTTTTGATCTAAGGGAGGTGCTCAAATATTATTGCTTCATGTTAATAATTTTAGTGATATTAATTCAGTTATTGGTTTCAATATCTAGCTTTAATATCTGGCAACCAAACCTGCTCATATCAGATCCCAACATTATGTTGTTCAGCACTAACACCTGTTTTGGTATAATCATGCACTGTTTTCTACATTATATTAGAAAGTGGTCTGTTTCTTTAACAGCATATAAACATCTCACATTTCACTATTATTACTATTTGCAAAAGGACTGTCTTGAAATCTAAAATATATTTCCTATTGACACACTAATGCAGAAGATTTAGAATAACCATCTCAAATGTTTTTGTGAAACATCTGCATGAAGTGCCTATATACTTTATTGGTTTTAAACCAAGCAACTCTACAGTACATTCACAACCGTATGTTTAAATATGGACATCTTTGGTGGGAAGGCAACGAAATCAAAAAGTATTAGTGGCTAGTGGATGTTGGGTTTTGCTCTTCCCCTGGGATTTATTATCAAAAATACATAGAAAACTAGAGAATCATGCTGTTAGGTGTTAAAAAGCTGACACCAAACTGTATTTTGGCATTAAAAGTTGGATAGAATCAATATTTAAAAGTGGAATAAAAATGCATAATGTATAATAGATGTAGAGCATTGTAAGGTCTGAACTGAGTTAAGTCAAATGGGAAATACAGTGTAAGCTGGGAGTTAAACTGCATTACTGGCATGAATTTGAATGAAGAATCAGCAGAAGAAGAAAAAATCTCATTATGTATGAAACATGTGGAGCATTATAAGGTTTGAATTGAGCTTCTGTCTTAAAGTAAATAAATAAGACGCGCAAATGCTTGAAAACGTCAGTGTCGAAGACCTGTGTGTGTGTGTGTGTGTGTGTGTGTGTGTGTGTGTGTGTGTGTGTGTGTGTGTGTGTGAGTGTCTGCACTAATTAGCAAATCTATATCAGATATGTGTTTCCCCAGCTGTAATCAAAGGTTGCCATAGTGATGGTATCTGCTGTATGACTCAGAGAGTTCATTTCATAGAGATTTTAGCTGAGGGGCAGCTCTCATACTACTGCTTCTACCTCAAAGACAGTAACTGCCAGAGCGCACTGTGTGTCTCTGCTTCCCTCCTGAAATCTGTGCTCTCAGTAGTTACATATGTGACACTGGCAAAACTTTTCCTCCTTAACATACTTTCTAGCTCAAAGTATGAATGAGAAGATAGGACTTGAAAATGCATGAAAAACTACACATACGGCATATTCAACAAAGAATCTATGAAACAATTCCCCAAGACACCGAATGACGCCAGGCGAGTCGGTCTGAACATGCAAAAGAGCTTCATCCATCAACTAAATCCAGTAAAATTATGACCCGTCTATTATCACTTCACATAAATGTCATACATGCACCAAGCCTCTTCTCATATTAGGCACAGACGGGGTAAAACCTGTTTGAAGGTGGAGTGAAACGTGCACAGGTTTAAATAGCCTTGTAGAATAAACTTCACTTCCCATCGTCAGACCAGTTATTTGCTCTCCATTCCTCACAAAGGGGGTAGTCCTGACTGCCGTGGAAAGCACAAGCTGACACACTAACACAACTGGCAGGGTTTTGTCAATCAAGCCAGAGGAATCACTCCCGGCTATTCATGCTGCTTTTGTTCATTTCGCTTTGGTCTAAACAATCAGGACACTTTCAGCTCCAACATTGTCAGAGAGAAACGCTTACAGTGCAGCCCTATCATCTAGCTGTCACTCTCTCAGTCTCTCCTCTGTCTACTTTCTACTCAATCAATCCTTCATCTGTCCTTCCTTTCTTTTCCTCACCAGGCTTATACTTATTTTAAAGCTGTGGTTCCCATTTTTTGGTCATACCCCACCTTGGAAGTGGAAAAAATGCCATGACAAATGGCACACAAATGTTACATGTCTCATCAGCTGCTACCGGGGAAAACAGATGTCTGTCCTGACAGTAAACCTGGCAGCAAGACAGGCTTCATCACACTTTGGATTTGACTGGTGTCTTTGCTCCATGGCCCTCACCTGCTATTCTTTTCTTTACTCTCTTATCTCGTTTGATTAAGTCGTGCTAACTTGACTCCTGTTTTTTTTTCTGTCTTTCAAGTGAATCAGATTGGTACGATCATTCTCACAGCCGACATTTTGACACATCACTGTTGAAGAAGCACAGTTGTAATAGATAACGTGAACAATGGCTCTGTCCCAGCAATCAATTCAATGCAGCAATTAATGTTATTAGGTGTACCTACTGTGTAAAAAATACATTCAACTTTCACAATTTTCTAGTCATGTGCCCCTCCTACAACGGCTTGGGAACCCCAATTTTAAAGGACAAGGCTGTACATGTTGTATATTCTTCTTCTTGTCAAAAAATCAAAAGAAAAGACTAAAACTCACATTGAATGAATCCTAGTAACAATTATTTCCCAGGTGCTGCAAAGCATTTTAACCTGTCTATCCTTACTCATATATACAGTATATGTACATGGCCAAGCTCAATCATTTGTTTTTTACACTGTGAGTGTGCCTTAGAACACAATGGTGTCTGAGTGGTGTTTGATGTTCACTCCCATGAAGATATCAGCCGTTTAGGAGCGTAAGCACAATTCATTTTCAGAGAGCAGTGGAGAGCACCCAAGCTAAGCAAGGCCAAGGGCAAATACTGATGGGGGTGTGCTGTGTTTGAGTTCAGAGTTAGCGTTACTGTGTGAGTTTGGTTTCTGATTCAGTTGCTTCTTGGGACCAGATCAACTTCGTTGTACCTGCTTTAAAGCAATAAAACTTTTACATTCAACTCTGAAGATATTGCTCTATTGCAGGACAAGTTGTCAACAGCCTTTAATCCACCACTGAATATATTTACCAATAACTTTTGTTCCAGTAATCTCTGACAAAAACCACTGCGCCCAGGTTAAGAGATGACTTGCACTTTTTTAAGAAAAAATAAAGTCAGTCACATTCTACAGTTTGTGTCCTTTGCTGTCTCTTAGTCTCCATTTATCTATTCCAATGTCAATGGCCCACTTTGTCTGCTTTTCTCTTTCTCTATCTCTTTTTCGATCTACCGTTAGTTGCAGTTTCAGTATACTGATCTTTCACAAGAAAGAAAAGCCACACTTTGGCAACATAATAAGAATCTGGTCATACATATCAACAGCTCTAACAGTTAGTTTGAGTGCTGTGTCATCAGGTCTGACTCAGAAACAACACGATTCTTCAACAGCTCAAGCTTTTGTGTTTTTCCTGGCATGAAATGAGAAGGCCACACAAGCAACGTGCAGCAAACATGTGTCTGCAGCAAAGGGCTGTTATCACAGGTCGCTGTGAGTTTGGCCTGCATCTGACTACACACTAGAAACAGGAATATCAGGGCCGGTCAGAGCCGATATGGAACGCCACTCGTGAAAGTTTCACAGTGAAAGTCAGTTCACACCAAAACAAGAGATGGATTTTCTCTGAGGAATGTCTAGAATGATGATGTTAGCTCGAAGCAGAGAGTAGGAGTTTGTGTGTGCGTGTGTGTGTGTGTGTGTGTGCGTGCGTGTGTGTGTGTGTGTGTGTGTGTGTGTGTTCTTTTACACATAGACTTCTGAGCAGTCATACAGCCATGCCCATATCACCTCCCAAACAGGGAAATGTCTTCAGGAGACGGCAGGGTAGCGACTCAGCCACACCATGTGAAAAAGTCTCAATCCGCTCTTTTATTTTTCTTACACCAAATAGGAGTCAATGAACGAGATGACAATCTAACATCTCAGAGGACACTGCCTGAGACCCTCCAAAGTATGTAAGCACACACACACACACACACACAAACACAGTCACGCACACACACTGGGTAATTTCGAGGTGATTCCCTCAAAAAAGGAAATGAATACCAACTAAGTCTAGAATTTAGATTCTATTCAGTGTCAGTGTGTGAATAACAGCATCCTCTGAGCTCCAGTGAGCTCAAGTGGAAACTGTGCTTGCCTGATGTCAGACAGAATTGTTAAATTGTTACGCTGCATTTCCATCTCCATTCTGATACTGCCTCCACTCTAACCGATTTCCATGGGGGAGGGGGATTCGATTTTCCCTATCCAATCACTCCAGACCAACATATCCACCTTTCCAAAGCACTGGATCCACCCACTCCAACGAGTTGACAATTATGTCTGCTGTTTGGATTACATACTTTGTTTGTCTCACCCAAGGAGCTGATTGGTTAATCATCCGTAAGCCACAGCACTCACTGGATCAACTATTTTTTCAGCCGAGAAACCACTCTTTAGAGTCATGAAGCCAGATGATTCAAAGATCTGGATCCAGGCAACAACTGCACCACAACAAAGCATTCATCTGCCTTTCACAGCCCCCTAGTCATTACATTTTTGGCTGCAGCCTCACACATTAAAGCTGCACGTTTAAACTGGCCTGAGCCAAGCCAGAGTAGCTGTTAATTGCTTAATGGATTTTCCAAAGCACTCATCTCAGAGCTCCAGCAGCCACAGAGCTATGCCTTCTTCTGTAGGGTTTTGAAGGCTGAACTGGCAGGCGAGGATTAGTGACACATCTGATGGACTGACATTAGATCAATAAGGGACAACCAGAGCTTCACCACACATAGCTGTGGCTACCCACTGGCGTCAACCACACTTGGTGGTGGACCCAGCAATGATGAGTTGCTCCACAGAACATGAACTATGTATTTTACACGTTTGCGCAAAAAGAATCCAGTGCTAGTTTTAATGCTCATTGCTTTATATACTGTAACACTGTCCCTCAGAGAGCAATGCAATGTACATATGCACAACATCGTATGCAACTGGAAAAAAGCGATTCAGAATAAACTCTTTAAAGTGGTTCAACAAAGGTGTTGCATGCCACAAGCACAAGCAGAGCACACTACAATAACCACAATGAGGATCATACATGAACAAAGCATGACAAACAACACACTCTTCATGCAAAAACACAAGGATTAACACTACATAGGAGAAATGCTGAGGCGATGGTACTATTACACACGAGGTAAAAGTATGTTAAGTATTAGAAGAAGACAAATGAAAAACAAGGAACTCTCTTGGGGATGTTTAACTTTTTCACTGAGAGGTGTCGGAGTGACGGGGCGGCCACATAGCACGGAACCTCAAGCATTCAGAGGTTCAGAGCCTTGCTCAAGGGCACTTCAGCAGCTACCAGTTCACACTCCATACAGACTGATCTTTGCTGGTTCCTCCTGCCGCCCCGCCCAACTGTCTGTTAGCAACTAGCTGGTGAAGTTGACCAGATTTTTCACTGAAAACAGCTGCCTGGTGCTGCTAATGAGAGCAGTGAGAGTGAACCAAAGCAATAAAGTTGAGTGCCCAAAAACCAGAATAATGAGCCAAAAGCGTCTTGAGTTCTGTGTAGAGTGGAGGGAAACTGCAGAGTCTCTGCAGGTGAGCGGCACCTTTCACATTAAACAAAGTCATTTCATCTTTTGTGTAAAAAAACTGGTTAGTGCAGGCATCATACAAAATGTCCTTTCAGATTGTATATTATTATATGCATTACATTATTGCATTTTTTTTGTAAGTAGATTTTTAATTTTGTAGCCTCTCTAGATGGATTTACTTTCAACTACTTTTATCTGAAAAGTAAATAGTCAGTGAAGCTGTAAATACAGTACTTGACTAAATACACTTTTTACCATTGCCAGTTTTTACATTTTTGAAGTTCTTGCATTGCATGAATGTTTTCACATTTCCCATCTGTTCACTTTTGTTTTAACTACAGCCCTCGTTATGTGTCGTTCTCTTTTCTGCTTTGCCCACACAAACTGGCACCATTATTAAAGCTTCATCCAATTTCATGTCTACAGTGCAACAGCTTCAACAGGCTTCATATCAATGACACACAATGTCACGTACGTGAAGCCATTTGGTATGTTAGAGCTTCATGATGATGGCTTTCAAAATGCCTTACTAATCGGGATGTCAGCAATCCTCATGCTCTGTGCTGTAAGCACGTGGCAGTATCCAGATCTATGTACGAGGAACCATGGAAGCCTGTACTGCAGATCAATTACTATAAATCCATTCCCAACTAATACAATATTGACCTGGGGTCACATATTTAAAGCTGTGTATATTCAGGTATACAAATGTGTGTACACACAAAACAGGAAACATGTACTTGCAGGCTTTTTGTCATATTTATAAAACCCCACGTTTATTCCCATGTGTTTTTTTTCTCATACATCTCAATCATCCTGAAATTTTGCGCACGAGCACAAACCCTCTGACCATCCCACAACAACCAGTTGCCTGGTTTGCATACAAAGGGCCAGCATTCACTTTACTATCGTGTTAATCTACTATTATGATTTAATGAACTGGTAATGGCCCAAAAACTGGTAATGGTCTGAAAAAGGGCCAAAATTATGAGTGTAAAGCATCAAGGCCCTTTCCCATTATGCATGCTGCATTGCACATTTCTATAGGAGCTCTGTTCAAGAGACATATAAAACCCAGCCAGTAATATTCAGACCTACTAGGGCAAATGAAGCAGTACCCACAGTAAGAAAAACTCACTATCTATCTATTAGAACGTTAAAGCTGTATTTATGTTTACAACAGCAAAGTCACTCTTTAAACTCTCTAATATCTAACTGATAACAAATCTTTATCTTTTCAAACAGTCTTTCTTTAGCTTGTTCATAACAGTTAGCTGTTAGACTAACCAGTGCACTGCAGCTGTGTGCAACAAAGCAGTGGTGGATGAGAGACTGCAGGCAAAGAAGATAAGAACATCGCTGTCTACACTTAACATACATCCCATGGAAAACATTAAAAGCATTTGGCAACTGCTAATTCCACTTACAATGTATGATGTAGTGCGGATGTGAACCTGACACTAACAAATGAAGGTTTTAATAGGAGTATACTATTCTTTTTTAGTTACTATATTAATGGGGAAACAAATTGGACCAATTCAATAAGTATTGGGGAAAAAGTGGGTGAATTTTTTTTTTAACTCAGGGAAATACCTCTATTTAAAGTATATCAACATTATTAGTAGCAATTATCAGCTCTTTGAGTAACATATGCATTTAACTGTTTGCTGATCTATCAGAACAGCAGTGGAAATACCAGCGTAAAACATCCTAAGGCCTACTGTATTTTATTATGGCATCTTATAATAAAAGTGTTCAGCTACAGTAAGACCAGCTGGCTCTTAAAGTCTCATTAAAAACCTTAAGTAATGTTCATGGTTGTAAACAACTTAAATCATTGAACTTTTTCCAAATGCATTCAGGCCATCTGGAAATTTGAGAGTGTCGCCATATTAGCCAGTATCTCCCTCTGGAGTTATGCATGACATCCAAACAAACAGCGCAGATTTTATCCCACAACAGAGACAGCCTGACCGCTTGTGGAAATGTTGACAGAGTAAGATGCTTCATTCTAAATCCTGTTAGAGAACAACGTGCCACTTGTGGAGATGGACAAGAGGTCTGGAAACAGTGTCACAGGTCATTAAAAATGACCACAATGTACCTCTGCCCCTTTCTGTCTCCCACTACCATCAATGTTTGTCACGTTAATGCGACTGTGTCTAGGAAAAATGTAGACATGGACATGCAACCAAAGATAACCAGCATTCCTGAACGCAGCATTTGAAGCACGGCAGAGTCAACGTCGAATGACAGGTGGTGGAGTTGATGTGGTTGCAGTAGCTGAAGATACTATCATCCTGGGTTCCACTAGAGTTTTAGATTTAGCTTGTAATAAGGTCTAAATTACACCTGATAATATTTAAATGACGAGAAAACAACAACAACCATGTATCGTATCAATTTTCCCAGAGAAATAGTTTCGTCATTTAATTTCCTCTAAAAGCACAAATTGTCGTTTTTACATTTCTATACATTTATGGGTTCTACAAATTGGACATTAATTGGTGAGATTTGGTGGTGCTGGTCAGTCTGTTTTTGTACTTTGGATGGAGGCACGCTAACTATTTCCCACTCTTACCGTTCTTTATGCTAAGATAGGCTTCCAGCTGTCCTGACTACAGCTTTGAAACATCTGAGTATTGTTTAATCTGGATATTATCGTAATAATTGTGTCCCCTCTGAGCGTGGTTTATGCTAATGTTGTACTCACCACATCCATTATAGAGTGTCAGCAGCACAAGCTGCTTTGAAAAAGCTTGGAAAAATAAACATATACACATGTACAGGGCTACAAACTCTCACACATTGAGCATGACACTCACATAATGGACACAGATCTCGGGATCTCGTGGAAGCACAGATCATCATCTGACAACTACAACAACAAATCATTGCGACACACATTCTGGTGGAGCAGCCAATAACGTTTTTTTTTTTGGTCGAGCAACTAACTTGCTGAACATGAATACAGCAAGGCTGGAGAGACAGCGGTGTTAGCATTGTTTGTGATGTGCTGCAGTTATGCTAACGTCCATCAAGGATGGTTCAATATTCGGTGGGCAGGCATCTTCATCACTATGCAAGTTATCTCTATGGCGTGAGAAATGCTGCTCAAATCTAATAATAAACTTGCAAATGATGTCTTTTTTACATGTTTGTGTGGGTGGTGCCTCATGGAAATCAATTACTGACCACGGATTTCAGTATTTTAACTTGTCATTTGTCTATAACTTCATATGAGCAGTCCATTGCTGTGCTCATCGATGCTGTTTACAACTTCTGAAGTCAGGTGCACTTTGCATAATAGGACGTAGATGACGAAAACCATCAGTTGTTAGCTGCTAGCTGGAGAACGAATCAAGATCTGATTGCTATGATTGATATGGACAAGTCCTGATTCTGTGATCACAAATCGGATTTGAAAACAACCTAAGACCCAGGTTGAAAACTACTGATCGTCATTTAATGAAGCTCCTCTCCTGTGGAACCATCTTCCATTCATTGTCCAGGAGGCAGACACCCTCTCTACATTTAAGAGTAGGCTTAAAACTTTTTGATAAAGCTTACATTTAGGGCTGGCTCAGGCTTGCCTTGGACCAGCCCCTGGCTATGCTCTTCTGCTTGAGGTTTTTGCCTGCTAGTTAGTTTGGTCTGCACCTGCTCTATATGGAAAGTGTCCTGAGACAACTTGTGATTGCACTTGTGATTTGGCACTACATAAATAAAATAAATTGAACTAAATTGCATTGAAATTTAATGCAAATATATGAGCATTAATATTTATCTTCTGATCTCACTCTCAGAAAAAAAGCTGATAATTGTATTCACTTACAGTGTGGTTTGCAAATAGAAAGGCGCTACTCTATAGCTACATATTGTTAAGTACCACACCACTAAGGGGTGCAATGTTGTGTCTCTAGTGGGTTGTACCCAAACCCCTCATGGAAAAAAACAGAACACAGACGGTGCAAAGTGAGACATCACGAAGATGCTATGATGTGAAGTTCTCAGGATTCATATTTCATGGTGAAACTATTCTCAGCATTCAGCGTGAGACCTAAGGGCTGAGCGGACATAACACTGGTGATGAACAGTGTGGTCCCCAGCCAGAAGGAATCTGTGTCAAATCGTCGCATCGGCGTCAAAAGTCCCTCCCTGCAGCCATTCACTGTGAAGACTTGCACAACAAGTCTGCATATACTGTAGATCCAGCCACCTGTCCTTGATGAGGGATGGAGGAAGATGATACAGATGGCTTGGAAAGAAGTCTTTTCAATGACCTGCTGCAACCTACACAACCAGGGCAAACATGAACCATGTGGCCAACTAGCCAAGCGGTTTAACATGGTTCTGCAGATGTTTGTTTTGGCCTAGGATCAGCACAGTGGGACTTTTGTACAACTGCTATGGCTTTATTTCTAAATCAACAACAAGTGAGAACAATCTCTGGAACTGATAATGAGAAAAACAACAACAGTCTATGCATTTATCTATTTAGCCTTAAAGTGTTTGATTTTAAATTAAAAATGCAGTTGGTTTAGCTTTGTTGTTGCTAAAGGAGCTAACTGGCCAAATTTGGTAGCAGAGGCTGAGCTATCTGAAGAGAAGCAGGGATCATGAAAATTGATACGAAATAGAATTTGTCATAATGAAAAGTGACAGTATGAGACAACCCTGACATGAAATACAAGTGTCAACATGACTTTGGAAGGGAGTATTTTGAAATACAAATGCCTACAATGAACTAAAATGATATCCAATAAAACTGTTTATATGAAAATAAATGATGAAATAACATTTCCTAATAATTATTCATCTGGTTATTAATTCATCATGTCTTTTTTGATCAATGTAACACTGAAGACCCTGGGTTCCATATTTATCTACAACTTAAAAATATGCTTTTACTTCAATAAAGTATTCTCTGAACAAGAAGAAGAAAGAAAGGAAACCTATAGCATGCTCAGGATGTGTTAAACATGGAGGACAGGTAACAGGACACTTCTCTGACACGCTATCTTTGAACACATTTAGCAAGGTGGGATGCTGAGCAAAGGTTTTTCTGTTTCAGAACAATGCAGAGCTAAACACAATTACTGTACAGCAGACTCACCTGCTTAAAGCTCCAGTTCATCGAAGCCTCAATAACATACAGGAGACATAATATTTTAACACATACTGTAACTGCTGTAAAGGATGGGAGACACTGACACCAACAATGCAGCACTGCACACACAGATCACAGAAGCTGTGGTTTCTTAGTTCAGTGTCAGAAAACTTTCTCATCTACTTACTTTTTTGGGAGTAGTGATAAAAATTGCTTCCACTTGGCAAATACACAATCCAGAAAATGTATGCATTTACTAGCAATTATCAGAAATTCAATGTTAGGACTATGAAGAAGAGTTGAAAAGTATTTGAATCTCTTTATACTTACTCCAATGATCTAATAAGCTATTCATATGCATCTTGTGGATAGTGGAACAAACCCAGAAGACTCTGTGCAGAAACTGAGGAGGAACCACATACATGCAACAGCAAATGAGCAAAAGCACAGACACGGGACAACACAAATGGGCTGTCAAGCAAGGAACATTGAAAACTAACATGAAGACCAATAGGTAGACATGACTTTCAGACATCAGACAATGTTTCTTCAAAATAACAATAAACTAACAATACAGGGAATCACTTCATATCAGATTATTTTTAGAGGGATCTATAGAGGTCTGAAAAACACAAAGTATCCACTACTTTTACAAGAAAAACAGAAAAATTGCAGAAAAGTCAAAGAAATTTGGCACAAAGACAGGGGCATATTAACCCATTAGAAGGCCCCGGGCCAAAAATTATGTGTAAACCCATAGTGAGCCTACCCTCAAGTGTTCCCACAACCAATTTAGCCAGAAACCCACCCACCGTATTTCTGTCCTCCTCAATGTTTGCTATTTGCTGGTTAGCTCAACACGAGTTTGTTTAATCATGCATGAATTGACTTTTTTGGCCAGGTGCATGCTATGATGTTGGCCTTTACATGGCAAATGTGTGGCAAACAATTGCCTATTTACACATCCAGCAGACACAGAACAACATCAGCATTTGTTGGAAGCTGTGATTCTGGTCACCTGATGAAAGCACATCCAATATTCACTCTCCTTTGACTGTAGCTGTGTCACTGTGGTCTCTATCAGTTCATTAGAGGACATATCTGGCTCCATGTTTAACAGCTGGTCACTAGCTGTGGTTGTCTGCTGTTTGATGCTAGCCAGGTAGTGTAAAGAGGAATCTTAATGCTTTTCACAAGGTTGATTATAGTGGTGACAACTAAAACAAAGAAAGACGCTAAAATGATCAACTTTAGTCCACTGAAGAGGGCTGGGTTGGGTGCTGGGCTATCTGATGACCCCCTGTGGGTTTGTCACAAGCAACATTTCACATAACACTTTGTCATTTGAATCATTGTACATTAACATGAAAACACTGATTAGTGCAGCCTTAAGGATATGCAGGACATCAAAAGTTTAATAGTAACTGAAATATTAATGGTTTTCAGAGGAGATAGTGACTCAGGGCCCTCCACAGGACAGGGCCTCAGGATGGGATTAAGTGTCAGGAGCCACCTGAGACTCCTTTGAAATTTCAGCTTTTTGTTGAGTTTTAGTAGCACATCACCAAACAAATTCCTAAAACACAGACAGCTTTCTGGGCCTGGGGTGCCCACTTCAAAAGATACACTTTTTCTGCCTTTCTCCCTTTAAATAGCTCGTGACTTTTATATTTTGGGACTCCTTTTGGTGTCCCGATCCGTACATTGGGAACCACTGCCCTCAGCCTCATCAGCCTTTGTACCTAGAGTTATTCCTGTACTACGGGTTGTAAATTCAGAGGGATTTAATATATTAACTGCTGTGGAAAAACATCAGCAGACTTGAGATTTTGCTCTCGTAAAAGCTACAAGTTTCGATAAAGTCGGTTTATGGGTTTTAAACTTTACTTACATTGATTCAGTCCCGTCGTGGTCGGTAAAGAGGAAGCTCAGGATTATGTTCTCGGTGAAGTATTGTGCATCATAGCTCAGCTGTCGGAGCAGTCGTCCTGGTTGTTTTAACGCGTCTCCTCTCAGCGCAGCGTTCAGGCGGTGCGTTCAGGTTCCTGCAGCTCACTCCTCTGTGGCTGCGCTGCTGAAACAAGCCTCGCTAATGCAAATGCATGTTTTATGGGTTGTCTTAGGAACCAAGCCAGCCTCACTAGCACGACGGTGGATGTAACTCCACCCACGAGGAGTGGAGGCCGGAGCGAAGCGGCTGACAGACGAGTGTTGTCAGGACAGGAGCGTCAAGCTGATCTTCACATACTGATTGGTTGTATGTTTTTTGTTGATAGCAGATGTTATATGCATTCATTTATTCATAGCTAAGTGTGAACCTTTTGAACCCCAAGACCCCTTCAGGTTCAGGTCTTCACTAATGTCAGAAATAGCGTATAATGGCTGGATGACTGTTGTATATGAAATGAAATAGGCCTACAGTCTCCTCTGAAAGCTGTTTGTGCTGATCTGAAGTATCTAGATGCAGCACAGCACAGAGAGGTGGGAGTGTTTTGAACAATGTGGAGCGCTGGCCCAGAGCATAAACTCCCACTCAGTCAGTGTGGGAAATGAATAGACTGGAACAGAAGGCACACAAATAACAGACAAATGGACGCTCTATGCAGAATGGAGAGAGCTTTACATGGTGAAACGGGAAGAGCAGCATAATACAGGCTAATTTAGGCTGTTGAGCTGGAGGTTTCTTTACTCGGCTATGTAAATCACAAAATACAACATGCTTTTGAAAACACCTGAGCAGAATGGAGCTTTCAGTTTAAAGTTGTATACATGTTGCATTGAATATACATTATCATTCCTGAAAGCAGTGGTTCCCACACTTTCTTGGCTTGTGACCCCGTAAAGTTATGTCAACTTGTGGCACAACATCACAGGTTTCTGGCTATTTAAAGGATTTTTAAAGGCCAGAACAGGTTAGAGATGCAGCTATTTAAAAAAAAAAATGAAGATAATTATACATTTGTGACCCTCAGCCTCCAGACTGGCTACAATGCTTTTAGGAAAGCCTTGCACATACTACACCCTACATGGAAACATAGGCACAGACTCAAGGGTGCAGGGAACATGCCCCCCTCTTTTATTTTGATGAACCACTAGAAGGCGACTCATAGACACAACAATACCTCAGGTAAAGTGGGTGGCAGTAGTAAATAACTTCACCTGCAATGGTTGCAATCTGCCATAACACAGAGAGAAGAAGAAACTACACACAGATGAGAACCATGAAGGAGTATAAAGAGAAAAGGAGGAGATCTGCTCTACGGACATTTTTTCTCAAAAAGGCTTGAAACCAAGTAAGTTTCACATTCCCAGAACACTTTCAGCTGATGTTAGCACAGAGCACTGATCTGCTTTCAAAAACACTCAATGAAAGAGTCGTCTTTTAAGTTGAAGATGGGATTTCTTGTGATTTTGACTGTCATGGGTTGTTTGGAGCCTAAGCTTTTTGTTTTCAAGAATTATTTAGAGTATTTAACTTTTGATCTTAAATTCTATTTAAATTTGATCAACATTTTAATCAGTTATAACCAAATCTAAAAATCATTCAACAGCACAGATATGTGGGAAAGTTTTGAACATACAGTACAGGCCAAAAGTTTGGACACACCTTCTCATTCAATGTGTTTTCTTTATTTTCATGACTGTTTACATTGTAGATTCTCACTGAAAGCATCAAAACCATGTATGAACACATGTGGAGTTATGTTCTTAACAAAAAAAGGTGAAATAACTGAAAACATGTTTTATATTCTAGCTTCTTCAAAATAGTCTCCCTTTGCTCTTATTACTGCTTTGCACACTCTTGGCATTCTCTCGATGAGCTTCGTCACCTGAAATGGTTTTCCAACAGTCTTGAAGGAGTTCTCAGAGGTGTTTAGCACTTGTTGGCCCCTTTGCCTTCACTCTGCAGTCCAGCTCTCCCCAAACCATCTCAATTGGGTTCAGGTACGCTGACTGTGGAGGCCAGGTCATCTCAATGTATTTAGTATTTAGTCAGTACTTAAAACATAATTGAAATTAATTATAGAACATACTGTAGCAAGTCAAGTTCTCACTGAATCCTATAGTTACAGGGGAAATCCAGTGATTTTACTCATGAAGATCAGTTACTCATAATGTGGAGTGAGCCCAGCCTGAGAGAACAGTTGTATAGTGTCCTCTGTGGCTCTGTCGGAGCCTTGGGAAGTCACTCTGAACCTTTACGTGTGTATATGTGCAATATTCCATTAATGTCATAATACAGTTATTCAACTACAAAGCAGCTACGTGCTTTCCAGTGCTGTCAAGTTATACACTTTGACTACAGTTAACTGAAAAAAGAAGACAGGAAAAGAGACTACATCAGCGTTACAACAACATTAAAATAAATTAAATCCCAGATGATAACTAGGGTTATATCA
This sequence comes from Chelmon rostratus, assembly GCF_017976325.1. NCBI lineage: Eukaryota > Metazoa > Chordata > Actinopteri > Chaetodontiformes > Chaetodontidae > Chelmon > Chelmon rostratus. The sequence goes on from NC_055662.1 coordinate 1,074,849, forward strand.
TGATAATTTATTGACACAATGCCTTTCTGGAAATCGAGTGTCAAAAGGCTGTTTTCATCCAGCTCTTCTCTTTGTCAGATGGTGGCAGTGAAACACCCAGTATTATTATTTGTGAGCAGCCATTTAAGCTGCACTAATCAATATGTGTCAGTGAAATGACTGTGGAATGTGAAATGGGTGACTTTAATGTTTTGGTTGAGTTTCATGTCACTCATCAACCTTATTTCCAGGAACAGCAAGTGGCTTACTGCAAAAAAGCACTAAAAACACATCCTGCACTACCTGCCCACTACCAAACAGCAGCAACAGCAGCTAAAGAGCTGGATCTTGTCTCAGGAGCTGGTAGAAACCAAAACAGCTGAGCTGAATATTGAACAGGGGGACAAAGACTAAAGATCCAATAAATAATAATTTTCCTCTGTGTCTGCTGGATGTGAAAATAGGCACAGCCATAACTGTTAATATTGTGTTTGCAGCTTCTGCTGCTCCCTGCAGACCTTAGCTGTGGTTTGGAGAAGCGAGACTGCCGTCGGTGATACAAGTTTGCAGTGAGGCAGCCATCTGCTGACGGTCGGCCACACTGGTGAATCGCTATGTCAGAGTCCTCTCACTGGCTGCAGGCATCAGCCAGCAGGCCAGTCATTGCACAGCATCTAATGCTGCTCCCTTCTCCTCTCTCTAGTTCACCAGGATCCAATCTGTTGATTTCATATGCAAAAGGCATTTTTTAAATTAGAAATCAATATTAACTGATCATCTACAGATGATCCATTACTGCTCATCATCATGTGTTACACATTCAACAAATGGCCAAGGTAAGCTGAACAAAGGTAGATCGTAGAATCCAAACTTAGACCGGTTGAGAAAGACTATGTTAAAAATACTCCCTCAAGGAAGCTTAAAGAAGAAAAACTCCACTCTGCATTAGACTCTTGAAAGTGTTGTGTGCTGTTTTATTCTGGAAAATCAGTAAACATCTGCAAAAAAAAAGGTCAGTCAACTCTATCAATTAGGATTGGAACGGTAGGGCTTTTAAAACACCTTTTGCAGTACTCTATAATAACAGTGTAGCACTAATGGACTAACATAATTACCAGAGCTTCTTTCTACTACAATTTTCCTCAATCATATTCTTATCAATAGAATTTTTACAATGTCCATATTCTCATTTTGGTCTGCATCCTTGTGTCCCATAAATCTCAATATGTCCAGTGGTGTAAAGTACTGGAACAACGTACTTGAAGTTTATTCAAGTACAGCACTTAAATACAATTTTGATATATTTTGAGTTAATGGTACTTTACTGCATGTACTTTTAGTATTTCGTAAAGATGAGGGCATTGTGTTAAAGGCCCTGCACAGCCACACAGGTGTTGGCAGTTGGCTGGTTAGAGGTGGGAACAGCCGGGATTTGTGCACCAATGTTTGCTTGTTTTATTCTTTTCTACTGTCTTATTTTATTCATCAGTACTGTCCCATTCTTCACAATACAAACAAACAAAACAGGTTAGGTTTTCACCAACAATGTGTACAATGTATTTCTTTTAGTCTGCAGATATTAACTTACAGAGTGCTGTTAGCGAGGAGCAAACTGTATTTTTCATTCAAAAGAAAAAAATAGAAACTGAGAAATAAAAATGATCAAGTTGTAACTTGTCCTGCAAAAAAACTACCAAGTTAGAGAGGTGTCAATAAAACCTGTGTGGATGTCCACACCGTCCTAATTTAAAGGTCTAATAAGGCACAGAAAGTGAGCACACCTGTAGGGGTAGACCATGGCGGTGCAGAGTCTTTGAACTACACAACATCTCCTAAAGAATTCATCTTCATCTTTCAGGACTTTGACGCTCTTCAACGCTATAAAAAGAGTCAGTTTACATAACAAGTACTTTAATTTTTGAAACTTGAAGTACATTTTGCTCATAATACTGCACTGAATGTTAGTCAAGTGTTATTACAATTAACAATTAATATTGTATTATTGCTTTTTATTATCTCTGAATAATTCCATCACTTTATATTTAGCATTCACTCCAGCACAATACACTAAAACTCTCAAAACATTAGCAGCAGTAATAAACAGTGATTGAACAGTTCCTTGAATTACTGAATTACTTATAAATTAGAATGAACTGACTCACTGACAAATACACTGCATTCAGTTATCCATGTGTTCTCATTAACTCCAAGATCCAATGATAGGGTATACTGTAAATGTATGAGGCATTTTGGTGCACAGTGTATCACAGTCAGCACTGTCACACTGTTGTAACTTAAAAGGAAATAGGTGAAAGAAAAAAGAGCAAAAATTCTTATAATTTATAAATAACTATCGCTGTCTAGAGGTCATAGTCTATCTGCATTAGGCACTAAATCAACATCAATATACATCTGCATTATCAAATGTGTCATCTGCTGACACATACTGCCACCAGCTGGTTGTCATGTGTAACTACAACACACACATAAGGAGGCACACTGTCATGAAATACATACTGTAAATAAGAAGGCACACTAACCTGACAAATAAGATGCAGATTGTTCAGCAATGTTTACATTATATGAAGCTCTTTGCATTACATAGTCGCAGTGCAATGTAGCAAGTAGATCTTATAGATTTGTTTTTTAACAGTGTTTGCTGGGTGATGTGACTCCATGTGATTTACGGTACATGTGCTGTACACGTACGTGGGGCTGAAAATCTATCAGGCACTAATTGAAGAATGAGTGTAATGGCAGTAAAATGGATCTTTTATCAAATAGTCTTTGGCGTAAACTCCAAATTCTGAGAATACACTATGTCATTTAGCCCCTACAGGGGTTCAAATGAAATGACTGTTCCGGCACTTTGGATAAAGAAGTTAAAGCACCATGACTTCCAGCAGTAAATATCTGTCTCTTTAAAGGACTGAAAAAAAGACAGAGAGAGAGAGAGAGAGAGAGAGAGAGAGAAAGAATGAAAGAAAGAAAGAATGTTGCTTCCTGTCTGGTCAGCTTTGCTGCTTGTCTTTGGTTTGTTGTGTTGGTTGGACAAAACGAGACATGTGACGATGTCACCTTGGATGGGCTTTTTTCCAAAATTCATCAAATAATAAACAATATAATCAGGAGTTACTTACAGGCAGTTTAATTTAGTTTAAAGTTTAAATTAATCATTTAGTCTTTGCAATATATCAGAAATTAGTTGTTAATGCCCACAATTTCTCAGAGCCTATGGTTTCCAGTTTTATCCAACCAACTGTCCAAAAACCAAACATATTCCGTTAATGTTGATATACAAGACAGAAAAGATTCAAGTTCTCACATAAGAAGCAACAAGTTTTCAGCATTTTTGCTTGAGGACTGAATTGGTCCTCAACCTTTTTAGCTTGGGGCCCTTAAAAACTAGGCTGTACCTGCTTTACCCTTAATTTAATGTTTAACATTTAATGTTAAATCAATAAATCATATTCTTTGATTTGTGAGCAGTTTAATTAAAGAGTAATGTTACCTTCTCTGATTATTTGATATGATTGGCTTTAGAGGCTTGGGGAGGTAAAACTGGTGTTTTGCAATAAAAAAGATTAAAGAAAAAAAAAAAAGATAAGGCATTTTCTTTCTTGTAGGAAAAGCACAGGAGTTACTGATCCAATGGCACTGGTCTATAACATGAGCCAGTATGTACAACACCAGTACCCTGAAACTGAGGCAGCTAAATGGAATCCAGCCATCATTGATTTATTAATTACACCGGTGCTTTTCTTATTGTCACATGTCAAAATGTCCTCTGTGAAAAAAAAACTCCTGCCTCAGGAGCCATGGTATGGTCAAGATCCCCACGTTGGGAGCCACTGATTTAAAGGATTAATCGATTATCAGAATCTTTTGTCAATTGATTTTCTTTTCTTATTGACTACTATTGTTTCAGAACTGCATTTTTATATCACTGGAAAGTGTCCCAGTTGTTAAATTCCCTGATAATTATTATAATTTCCTTTCCAGACTTTATGTTTGCCAATACACCTAAACTCACTTCATCCACCCGTATGGCTGTGTGTCTATATGGCTTTCTTTCCCTTACAGCAGGCTACATATTTCATTATTTGGTAATCTTTGTCAGCAACTACTATGTCCTTTGGAAAAGTCTTGCCAAATGTGCATCAGTTGTGATGGATTATATCGATTGACAATGACCAGTTTGGCAAAAGTGCACCTGTCGTACTCCAGCGTTCTGATTTCAAACAGGTTCCTGAGGGTCAGCAGGCTGCGGGAGTACACGGGCCGGACCCCCAGCACGCGCAGACACAACCCTACATAGACATCCTCTAGGGGGATCATCCGGACATACCTGGATGCCCAGGAGATCCTGGCGGCCAGGTCTGCAGAAAAGACATACCCAGCTCCAGACACATACCAGGGAAAGCTGTCCTCTGGGTACAGCTGCTCTGACACATGCCATTTGCTGTTAATGTCCCTCCTCGGCCTGCCGTCATTTATCACGGAGCCTGTGATGAAGTCCTGTCTCGGGGAGCTCCTCAGCCGTCTGATGAGGTAGAACACATTCACAAAGATGTCAGCATCCACCTTCATGGCGTAGGAGGTGTTTGGACAGTAGGTCACCAGCCAGTTCATCATCATCATGGTCTTGATGGTCAAGTTCTGGTAGCTGTCCTGGAAGTCCATCTGGATGATGTCTGCCTGTTTCCTACTCTCCTCCTCCAGCATGTCCTGGATGCTTGACACCTGCCGCCCCTCCGGGAGCCCCATGTAGAACAGAGTGAGGATATCCTGGCTTGGAGCACCCCATGTTTTCCTCACAGCCTCCCTTGCTGCAACCTCTAGAGGGGCAACTGGGACCATAAAAACCAGGAAGGGGCTTCTGTCTTTGCATACAGTAGGCTGGTTGAAAATATACTGGTAGGTTTCAGGGGATATGACCCTGTACTCCTCCACAGGAAGGGGACTTGGCTTTGACGGATGATTGCCCAGTGTTACTCTGCTCACCAGGATCTGAGCAGAGAGGACAAACACGGCTGAGACGGTGAGTAACTTCACTAACCTCCAGGCACAGGTGATCCTCATTGCATCAAAGTCCCCTGTTCACTCTGTCGTCCTGCTGCGAGTCCGAAGTGAACCAGTCAAAACCGGGAAGTCACACGGCATTTCTGCGCGGAGGGCAGCGGCCCCTCCCAGCAGGGCGAACCAGGAAATGGAACCGTGCCAAACAAGGAGTGGCGACATGACTGAGGCAACGCCAGCAGCCGAGAGGCGCAGGTCTGCCGGGGTGTGATCCGTGGATTCACACACACGGAACACACGGCCGAACTTCACATACAGGTTTTCTCCAGCAAAACATTAGAGTTTGAAGTGAATTTAAACAATACAGCAAGTCAATACTACCACTACTTCTACTACTGCTTATTATTATTATTATTATTATTATTATTATTGTTATTATTATTAATAATAATAATAATAATAATAATAATAATAATAATATAACAGGGTGTTTAAAGTTGGTTAAAAAAGAAAACATTAGTTACATTTTTGTGCAGCCTTTTTTTGTTTCTCTCACTTGGTCCATGTATCATCCGATCGTTCAGTCATTCCATTTATTCTGACATATGAAACACGGGTCATAATTTTGTTTACTGAGTCTATCAAATAAGGAAATGACTGTATGTTTTCCTGTTTTCGTTCTTAAATGGCAACCGAGTAGGGAAGAAAAGCAAAACCATTATTGTTTTGTTATTCAGTGCTGTACGAATTCACCGCTGTGCGCATGCGCAGTCTGGTCTGCAACGTGCACTTACCTCGCGGGAGCATGCAAATTCAAAAGTTTGTGAGCTTTTTTTAAATTAAAAATTAATTTCAATATTCGGGAATTTGAAAAACGTTGTGAAATGACTGCTATTCAGCGGTAATACCCAGCCTCGTCAGTCAGGACGGACTGACTGTTGCCTTCTGAATGTATAGAAGTGACCATGTGCACACAAATAGTTTCGTAAGTTGTGCAACGTTTCCTGCATCAAACCTCATCGATGAAGTAATATTTCGTCCTCACCGACGTGTTTTAAGCATGAGAGATTGAAGTTTTCCGGTGATGCACTATGAGTCGTAAGAGAGAAGACTGGTAATGCTCTTGTTCCCAATTGACTCTTTGATTTGAGACACTCACACCTCACAGCGCCATCTGGTGGTTACAATCATCAAAACAGCTACATTAGTAATTGAAAACGTGGAGGTGCATTACTGCAGGCCTTCATATATTTATATACTGCTTTTCAGTTACCTCATCAAAGCCCCAGTGGTCATCGTCATCTTCCTCAGTGGTGGAGGGGGTCAAATAGGCAGCATCATGATATTATAGAGATCCACACTGAAAGGAATTATATAAATTACACACAGTAGTATTTTTCAGTGCGAGGATGATTTAAGAAAACGTGACAAGAAAATATTAATTATCCTGAACTAAATGTCATACTTGACAGATAGATATGGCCTCCCCTGCAAAAAAAAATGTGATCATGTTTTTCTGATCTCTCTAACCACTCTAACCACTCACTTTACAACACAGGACAGCTTTCACCCACTCACACACACTTTGAAAGACTGGTGGCGGAGGCTTCAGGAACTACTTGTCATTGATTCATCAACTATCAGATTAGGGTTAGGGTTCCTGATTTGTTCCACTGATTGCCATATTGTAAAGTGTCACTGATAAATCTACAGGGACCAGCAGAACGATTCCAGTGGGACCTGCATGTGGCTGGACTGTCACAACATCCAGCCAAAAAAAAACTAGAGAGTCAAGATTCATTGTGAGCTTTTCTTTATCACGAACATCAACAAATCAAACTTCTGAACATCTTTCTTTGAAACAAACTGTTTTATTGTAATACAGTTTACAGAGAAAGACCTGTTGTTCACCCAGTTATAAACAAACAAAGCAATAAAAACATACTTAATTTACACAAGAATTCTTTAGATGGTCAGTGGTTTAGTATGGTGCTATACTGGGGCCAGGGCTGGGGGCGTTGGGTCGGGTAGAAACAGTAACTACTTATCTAATTTTGTCCTGTTCAAACACTATTGTCATTAACATAAGAGGTCTTACTATGTCAAATGGACTGGCCTCATTGTTTGAGCATTAACATCTTTTGTGTGAACAACACATGACATTCTCTTGTTCCACATATATGCACTGTATTTTTTCAAGAAAAAAATGTAATCACCGCATTTCATTATATAGAGTAAAAGGTCCTGTCTTGGATTTATATGAGAAACAAAACAAATCAAAACACGTCTTCTTTTCTCTGATTTTTAGCTTTTTAAAACACAATGCTGTGGCTGTGACAAGATGCCTTCAGGGACTCGCATGATAAATGGAAACATTGCCACCCACATGGACATGGGACTTTTTTTTCTCTTTTAATTTCCATTTCTATCACATCAGATGTTGACTTACATTGTGGGAGATGAGGGAACCTGAGGAGGACAAAGCGACACAGAGACGAGTTCAGTTGCACAAAGACAAACAAATGGCAAGTTAGATGGAGATATCTGACCTCTTTGCAGTGCCATCTGAGGAATATCTTTTTTCAAATGTTTAAATCAGATGTATACATGTACAATACTGTACAAGGAATAAAATTTCTAGGATAATCCAGTTGAGTTATCACTGTAAAGAGGCCCTGAATCTAAACAAGACCACTTTGTATTATAAACAGCCTGTCCTTTCCGTAAAACCCTAAATGGGACTTGGATGTGAAATAGGGAATTGTATTAATTACTGTACACAACATTAGCTGCACACTTGCCTCCCCACAAATGCTGCAACACAAGAGAAAGGATCAGAATCATATGAGATGGAGTTGTTTTTGCTCTCTTTGGTGCGTGAGTAGAATCTGTGTGGGCTTTAGTCCAGTTTGTAACATGCACATTGATTTCCACACTGGCAGCATTTCCACAACCGTATCATGGAGTTGAGGCTGATCTGTGAGCGAATGGGAGGAGGGAAGGTGTGTTGGTTTTGTGTGGAGGCAGCAAGGCTCTTGGCAGTGGCTTTGGTTGCTGCAGGGTGTGTGGGTGTGGGAGTCAAAGTGGTTCATGGGGAGTCCAGACAGAGTGGTATCAGTGTTGTTGTTGTTGGTGTGTTGGTGGTGGATCATTTATGATCGTTTCCTCCTCCCCTCCAGGTTTCTAAAGTTGGATGGCCTGATCTTCATCTCTGCGAACTCGATCGAGTGCTCATGGCCTTTCCAGTGGAACCAGTTCACTCCCTGGAGAGAAGGAGATGGACAAATGATGTTGGTCAGAATAGAAGCTGAAGTAGTAAAATGGAGATCCTTAGCCATGTTTCTGTCATGGATTCATATTACAGCCTAAGCAACCAACACAAACACCACTATCAGACAATTCACCAAACTCCAAATGATGTCTTGTCAGTGCCAGAAGGCAGTACAGTGAAGGAGAAGTTTGATGGAACCCCCAAGACTCTCTAAACACCCTAACAGACTCAGTGATGCTAACTGTAGGCCAGTGAAACCGCATGCAAATACACCTGAACCCTCTTCAGGAATCCTGTAATACCCGCATTTTAAAGACTAATGGTACTCAATCAAGGACTCTGAGTGACCCCAGCAGCCCCTCGGTGAGCCCGATTTCAGAATCACCCTCCATTTGAAGACATACAGTAGCTGTACTGCAGGCTATGCAGTCATAGCATACCTTGCTGTGACTGTTATCTCCATATCGTCCCATGAGGTTGACACGGTGGCAGTTTTTATACCAGAATGCTCCCTTATAGGACAGGGCACAGTTTGTGACGGCGATGTCGTTGTCGTGGTCATAAGTGGAGAATGGACGCCCGTGGTGGTAGGTCATAGAGTCACCTACAAAGACACACAACAGAGAGAGCTGACAGAATGAAGTGTGCAGTTTCTGTTAGGAACAGGTGAACCACTGCGTTCATGTAGAGGATGAACACTGCAGCAGCACCGCTGGCCACTACATGAGCTATTCTAGTCTGTCTGAATATATTTGAATGCAGATTTTATTCTTTTCAGTTACATTTTTTTTATCAAATAACAAAATGAGAAAGTGTTCAGAGAAAACTGTTCATGAACAGTGATGATGAAAATAATCAACCATAATATCATGAAGATAACTTCAGAAAGAAAACCTTACAAAAAACGAACCACACTAAGTGTCTTGCTGTGAATACTGAAGCAATACTCAGCCTTTATTTGTTGGCCTGATTGCGAATAAAAGTGCTCACTGCTTGTTCATTCTGAATTCTTTTTATCTATGTTGACATGATTGACAATGTTTTTACCAGATACTCACTAGAACACCAGTTAATCCACTCTTTCCTAACAGTAACAGTAAGGTTTGCTTAAAAAACACAGTGACCGGCTGTTTTAGGGAAATGACTGGACCTTTTTAAAAATAAATTTTACACTGTATATGAAACTATAAAAGTGTGAGCTGTTCGAGAAGCTTCATGTATGGCTTCAGTCAGACAGGATGGGAAAGTCAGAAAAACTAAAGCATCGTGTACATGTTTGGCTGCAGGCTGCAGAAGTCAGTCTTACCTGCTGTTCCACTGTATCCTCCTACGTGGACTTTGTAGCGAGTGCGAGGCTCAGAGACAGAGAACTTGTCATACTGAGCGTAGGCTGTTTCTCCCTTATCTCGCAGGTCAACTCGCAGCTCATACTGACCTCCAGCTGTGATCTTATGCAGATTGGAAAGACCTGAGGGAGAGAGATGATTATATACATAAACTGGACGGACAGCAACAATAACAGTTCAGTGCTAGCTTTGACAAGATATGATTATCAGATGATTCATTATTTTACATTCAAATAAGTAAAAATGTATAATGTGTAAGACTAAATAATATTTGAAGGCCGATACCTATAGTTAGATTCACGCTTCGAAGTCTATCAATTCATATTCAATATAGTCAAGTGTTAAATTCTCCAATGAAACAGAACTTTTAAATATTATAGTAATAACATTATTATTATTAAGTGAATCAATAGAACTTTTGCAGAGTCTGATCAAAATTGGTCCATATATAATCACTGGTTCTACTTGGTTTTTACAGAAAGTGGTTGACAAATGATTCTAACCTAAATCTTCTGAAAGAGATGTGTGACAGACCAGAAATCAACTCTAATAAATTTGATCATGTGCAATAGAAGGGACCAAATGACTGCTTCTGGAGTTTTAGCGCTTGGCCTGAGTGAGCACTGTCCTCAAGCCTGTGTTAGAAATTCTAGACAGGAAAAGTTCAAGCTGTAGTTCTTAATTATTAATTATAATTCAAAAGAAATGAAAAAAAGAAGTTTTCTCATTGACGTTGCTGACAGTAACATACATTGCACCTCTGAAATACCAGATATAGACCTGCCATTGGAATATTTTACAAAAAATCTTTACTTGCTATCAGTGATTTGAAAGAAAGATGAAGCCCCTGGTTTGCAACACATTTATCAATGATGTTCAAGGGGTGGGACTAAGCCTGGGATCTAGTGAGCTGTACTGGTGAAGATGCCCACTGGCTGACTGCAGACTGCAGAGAGGCAAAGGCCTGTGTCACACAGTATGAATGGAGGGCTCTTTTCCAGTGTGGATGATACAGGATTGTCTGGCGTTAATAAGACACTGCACACTCAGCCAGTGAGATCCTGCAAGTATTTGATAAACTGCAAAATGCACTTTTTAATTTGAAATTTAACCTGAACGCAAAAACTTACCTTCAAATCTCTCTCTGACACACTTCTGAACCTAAATTAGAAATGTGTACAGAATCAGCTGTATTTTCCTGCGCTTAGCAGGAAGTGACAGTCAAGGCTTCTTGTCTGTTTTGGATTGTGATGATATGACCTACAGACATGCCTCTACTCATCATTGCATGTTGAATGAAAAGGTTGGGTGGGCATCTCTAACAGGAAGATGTGTCAGGAACTTTCTATTTATCTATAAAACCTTAAAATGGCAACATGCCATCATGCATCACTTTCTTTTTTAAATGGCCCCAAGTGAGTGGCTAATGCCTGAAGTCCCAAATGCAAACACTGAATTTGGGAAAGCTGCTGTTGTTTACGTGTTGTACATTCTATATTTTACACCACACATGATTAAAACATTACACACTTGCAGACACGGGTCACTTCAAACCATGACAACAAACTACTCCATGCTTGAATGTGAGTGTTTTTAACTGTGTTCTGTTTGTTTGTTTTCTCATTCATTATGTTTGTGTGTTTAGTCTGTTTTAACTGTACTCTCGGCATCATTGCAACTAAGAACATGCCCTGAATGATTTTGTAAGATTTTAAATAAAGGTTGAATGAATAGATGAAAATAAATTACATCAGCAATTGATGGCATTGACATTTTGTGTAAATCACCTCAATTATTAGCGAAGAATATGACCTTATTGTTTTGTGCTGTGGAGTACTGTGTTGCACTCTGATGTTTGCAAGAAATTACCCAGCCAGAATTCATCGTTCATGTCACCGAAGCCAGCGGTGTAATTCTTCCAGTTGCGGAAAAACTCTAGTCTACCACTCTGGCGTCTGAGGAAAACCTGCAAAGAGAAAAGCAATAAGAAATGATTCATGTGAGATTTTACTGATCTCTAGACATTCCCATTACACCCATATGTGGGTTTTCAAAAGAAAACAAAACCTTGAAAAAGCCTATCTGATCCACCAAACAGCCTGAATTGTCGTGACAAATGATCTTTTTTGAAAGCGTTCACCTCTCATACCTACTGTCTTCTCCCACTGAAACAGGAGGCTAATGCTAATAGCTGCATTGACATCAATACATGCTCACACACATTTATTTTGATCACCCTTAGCCCATTGATAGACTTTATTTTATCATTTATATATGACTACATCACTTAATATAAGGAGTTGTTAAAAAGGTTGCAGTTTAAATAAACTCAGTGCTGTGTTTTCACACACTAACTCATATTTGCTGATTGTGTACTGATTGGTCTTCATAGTAAGTAGTTAGCTGTTACTGTTATTGCTCCACTGGTTTTGTTCTTGGTGTCCTACATTTTTGCCACGCTGCCCCAATAAATTTGTATTTATCAAAGGCCAAAGTAGCCTTCACCTAGAAATGACTTAATCCCATGCTTGACACATGTCCCTGTTAGCCAGCGACTTACGATCCATCCACCTCCATCAGTGCTCATGTCGCAGTACACCTGGATTGGCTGGCTCTCATCTCCACCCAGATATATGGTGTACAGATCTGATGAAGTGTCGCCATTCAGTAGGGCTTGGGAGCAGTCCCTGGGGTACCTGTACAGCACACCCGCTACACACACAAACACAAACGTGCACGCACACACACACACAACAGTGTTTCTATCACTTCAGAGAGCATTATATTGACTTACATAATTTCCTGGAGACTTACCCTAACCATAACCATGACAACTGACCCGTAACCCTAACCTTAACCTACACCTAACCTATCTTCTCCCTAAAATTTAATGATTTACCTTATGGGGGCTTGTGTTTTGTCCCCATAGGGAAGGCTAGTCCCCACAGCATGACTGTGTAAAGAGATTTATGTCCGCACAACATGAGTAATACACACACACACACACACACACAATGATGTGATGGAATAATCAACAAAGTGTACTAAACCGACTCTGTAATGGGGGATAGCTGATGGGACTGATTCACAAGACCCTAAGACAGGGGTGGGCAAACTTTTTCACTTGTGGGCCACAAAGGGTTCTAAAATTTGACTGGGGGGCCGGACCAGGAGCAGATGGATGGAGTGTTTTGGTAATCCACCTCATAAGAGAAAATAAAATATCATGAGATATGTAGAACACATGTGCTTTAATTTCAATTGAAAATTAACAAAAGCATTACAACTAAATATCTGTCTTTGAAGTCCCACAGAACTGAGCTATTTATTGAAATGACTCTTTTTATTATTTTAAAGCACTGAAAGTTGTGTTATCCTTAAGGATATTATCATCATCAGTCTCCTCCTGACTGTCTTCATTTAAAAAACGGTAGGAGATGCAGGTCTACTTGTCCTCTCCTTCTATTCAATCATCCCTAATGCCAAAACTCAACAACGAGCAGCGCGAGGACGGAACAGTGACAATGCGCCAGTATGTGGAGCGCGTTATATTTGATCGCGCTGCATTTGCGCACTTGGTTTTGAGAACGTACGTGCACCTGAGCACCACATATGTGCATCCCTTAACAGACAGAACAAATTAGTTTCAAATGCATTTTTTACATAACACAACGGAGAAACGTACTTTTAATTTCAGTGGGAACAGTGTTGTTGGTCTCCCTTTTTATCCAGCGCATCAAAGTCTGGAGTCAGTTTTCTTGCTGTATCATAGTCTTTAAACACCGCCTGATCGGTGTTCAGTCAAAAATATTTAGTTGTCCACTCCTTATTAAAAACTGGACATTCTTAGCTCCGCTCATCTTTACAGAAGGGCTGAGGGTCGAAGAGTAAAGCGCAAACGTGGAGTAATACGCTTCACCTCAACAAAGCTCAATGTATCTAGAGTGCGCCATCTATTGGGAAAAAAGCCAGAATTGCAGGGAAAATAAAACATTAACAAGGTTTATTGATATAAATTGTTCAAGTTCGGCGGGCCGGATTAAATTTTGTAACGGGCCGCATATGGCCCTCGGGCCGTAGTTTGCCCATGCCTGCCCTAAGAGTACACATGCACATTAGCAATATAGCAAAGTAGCATGCATGTAGCACGCCGTGCACAAGGTGCAGAGGGAGTGGCAGATCACTTTTAGTATTCTTTTATTTTAGTCAATCACGGTAACATTGTAGGTCAATGAACACAGTCTCACTCACATTCACACCTGCTACTTTCCAGTTAACCTAAAATGCATGTCTTTGGATTGTGGGAGGAAACTGAACCACATGGAGGAAACTGGCCCCCGCAACAACATGGGACCTTCTTGATGTGAGATGACAGTGCTGCCACTGATCCTCTGTGCGCCCCTGACAATAAGGTGACAACCTCTACCAAACTATCAGACAAATAAGATAAATGCCACTTCTCTGCTGTGCAAAGACAAAATCCTTAAAGTTTGCTAATCTTTCAGGATCCTGCTTCTGGTGGAGTTTTACAAAGTTTAGGAGTTATGAATCTGAAATGAGGACATTCGCCCTCCCACAAATGTATGCAATGCAACAGTATTAAAAATACACCTACTCAAATCTATTTGATACTTTTTGAGATGTCTTGCAACAGACACACAGCACACCACGGCTAAAACCTGTCCAGTGTGTATATGAGTCCACTCACTGGTGGTGAAGACAGTAGTGATGACTCTGCTTCTCTTAGGACCAGCAATAGCCTGCAGCTTGACTGAATACTCTGTGGAGGCGCTGAGCTGAGCCATGTTATAGGAGACAGCAGTGGGACTTAGGACGACCTCCTGAAGGAGGAAACACGTTCAAACATTTTATTCCAGAACACATTTTAATGATCTACTGACCAGTTAGACCAGAATCGGAGGCACTGTGGTGTCTACTCACCCGGACGGTGCCGTCTGCAGACTCAAAGCTGAGGATGTATCCGGTGATGTCAGCACGAGGCGGCTTCCAGGTTAGCATGCCGTTCTCCGTTTGGATGTTGCTGGCTGCGAGGTCTTGAGGGGCGTCCACATCTAGAAAGACAGCAGCCTTCTCAATAAGTTCAGATTTTGGTCTGTGTCTCATCTGCTTCAGCCGCTTTGTGTGCTGTCATTTATGTTGGAATCTTTCATTCACCTATTCCTACATGACATCACTGCAGTCATGCAGTAATCTTAATTATGTACAACAAACAACTATACATCTACAGGATGGGATTCTTTTTTGGATGAGTTCCTCTTCTTTGTTCATCATGCACTTCTGTTTCACATTAAAAAAGCAGTTTGTAGTTACAATGAAAGACTGATTTAACTGTACTTGGCAAATATGGCCATTTTGATTTAGTTTGAATCAGTAATGCTAGAGTTCAGGTGTGATGAAAGAAGCAGATCAGTGGTTAGAAAGGAGTTGTCACCAGTGGTAAACTCAGTTGTCGTGGCTGCACTCTTGGCCAAGTCCCTCACAGCATAGACTTTCACAGTGTAGTGTGTTGCTGGCGTCAGAGAGCTCATCTCAAACTCCACAACGTTTCCTGACACACGCTCCATTACTGGAGCCACTGGAACAACACAAACAAGCCTTCAGTTAGCACATCAAGGACAAACATGTAGGATCAGAGGCTGATTGTATAAGAGGAAGCAAACTTAGTTTGGACTGATGTGTCAGACTCTTTTATTTAACACTAAGTATTGTCATATTGCCCTCAAAAAACTTTCTGAAAACATCTTAGAAAACTAGTAAGAAGTACGCAGTAAGAAGTAATTGTGATTAGTTCTTCATTGCCGGGCAGTAATGATCATGTAATGGTCATCATTTTTATCAGCACCTTGATCATGATTCAACAACAGTTGGCGGCAGACGAACTGTTGTGCTGTCTCAGTGTTGAGATTGTGTGTACATGCATGTGTGCACACTAGATACCTGAGTCTGAACTATAGGTGATGACATAGCCGTCTACGGTAGCGATGGCGGGCTGCCACAGCAGCAGAGCCTCAGTGTCTGTGATGTTGACTGCAGTCAGACCACGGGGCTTATCCAGAGCTGTAACACACACACACACACACACACACACACACGGACAGATTGTATTGGAAGGAAGCAACACCTCTCCACCTTTTTAAGCATGCTGCTGCTTGAACACAAATTACAGAAACTGTGTTTGAATCAAACATTGTCACTGATTTGTTTTAGTTTACTGGTTGCTTTTTTAAACATTAGTTATTTTATCTCATCAGTGTTACATGTATTATTTGAATTGTTCTCAAAGGTATACTCAGGTGTGCAGGATTTTCCTAAAAACAATATATAGACTCATACAAAAGGAATCCCTCTCAACCATCGCCCACTAGAAGCGTGTGATGGAGCTTCTGTCTGCAGACATCTTTGCACCGGCTGGCTTCGGCTTTCCTACAACATCATATGGTTCGTGGTCTGATTGGTTGAAGTCAGGCAGATGGTTCATCTAATCATGTGCCAACCATTAAAAAACAGCTTTTTTCCAAACAGTTTACATAGATGTCTGGTCATCTTTCTTACTTCCTATGGCCTAATTTTGACTCCTAAAGGATCATAACTACATTTGATAAAAATAACAGACAAATATAAAGTGAGATAAAATAATAAACAATACAAATATCAAAAATCTGGTGGGGCACAAGCCCAAGTGCCCCCAAGTGTTTGATTAAACAGTAGTTATACAATCAAGGTAATGAAAGTGTGTGTGTTACAGTGTTTACAGTGTGTACACACCTGTGGTGACGCTGTCTGAGCCCGGCTCACTCTCCCGCTGACCCTTCACAGCAATGACAGTGACCTCATAAGTGACCCCGGGGGTGAGGTTGGGCAGCACCGTGTGAGACTCAGAGCCGTCCACTGTCAGCGTCCTAGCATTACCTGGGAATAAAATCAACACATCATTTGGATGAATAAAGTTAAGATATTAGAAACTTAGCTGAAGTGGTACTTGTTTAGTATAACCTCATGATTTAACCGCCACTCAGAGAAATCTTATGACTACATATGATATTTTTTGCAAGTCCATTACAGTCAACCTGGACTATATAAATGTTATGGTTCTGTTTTAGTTATTTCTCGTGTTATATTAAAAGTTGTCACCTGTGTTTTGTTAGATAATGATAATGTGCTTTCCCTCCTTCTGTTGCCAGGTCATCTGTTCTTTGCCAGTATTCCCGCCTGTGTTCCTCGTGTCATCCTGGTTGCTTCTAAGTTTAGTTTTTGTATTTCTACTGAGTTCTTGGATTTGCCTCGGCCTGCCCGTGTTGTTCACTGGTTTAAGCTTCATGTTATCAAAGTTTATTTTGTGTCTTCACCCTGCCGTCTGCATTAGAGTCCAATCCAGAATCCAATTTAAACATTAGTATAGATTTTCTGGTTTGTGGTTGTTTTAACAATTTTTGCGTTGCCCACACACATAAGTAGGCCTGCAATATGTGGTTTTCAATAGCATGTTGTTATTTAAAGTAATTTTAACATTTTTGTCTCTGTTTGTATTTTAGTTTACAGCTTTTTTTAATGCTAATGAGGGTTCTGATATCCTCCAAGCAGAGTTTCTTGAAACCCATTCTAAAATGAAATATCATGGAATTAACAATAAAATAAATGTTAACTTGATACCATCTTAAATTTGTTGCATAAGAAATATGTGTTATGAAGGATTCTGTTAATATCATAAAATGTCAGATTAATGTTGTTATCAACTGGCTTTTTATGTCATCGTCACTCTAGTGTCATCAGAAATGTTCAAAAAGTGAGGTCTGCATGGAAATAAACTGATATTTAAAAAGGAGGAAAGAATTCTCACTCCAGTTTCTGGGCAAAATTGAAATTTTAAAACATAAATTTTTCATTACAATAGACACTGGGTCTGAAGGGGCTAAATAAACGTAAATGACATAATAGCATTAATATCATGTGCAGCAGTCATAAGATAATGAAAGCGATAAACTTATTTTCATAAAACTGGAAAAAGTTCATGATTATTTGAGTCTTTTTGTTGTGTTGCATGATTTTATGATTATTTTAAATATCTGTCTGGTCACTAGGGGGCAGAATCAGTCTATCAATTAAGAAAGGAGTTTGCCCTGCAGATGACTGGTTGGTAGGTCAGCAATAACAGGGCATACTGACTATAAAGTCATTCATTACCTGGAACATAAACTTCTACTGATTTCATTATCAGCTTATTGGAATAAGTCCAAGCATTGAATCGTAAAAACTAATTTGTCTTGATGTAAGCAGGGATGTAGTTGAGGGTAAAGTAACGACAGCGCCAAGCTTGATTTTGTAAATGCTTAGCTTTTCAACTTAGGGGGGGTTTGCTGAATCAAGTGCTGCAAATAAGTGGCGAGAACTTCCTGTTTTCAGTCATGAATGAATGTCACACATAAGGCCACTGACCTCCATGAGCAGGTACATAAGTGACCCTGTAGCTGTCCACCCGAGCTCGAGGAACCACCCAGTGAACAGTGGCAGACGTATCAGTGACATCAGAGAGGCGGATGCCCTTGGGTGAACCCAGGTCTGGCACAATAAAGACAGGAACAACAGAAAACAGGAGGTTTAGTCAAAATGCACTGGCCTCTTAGATGGGTAAGGACAGTAAGAGTGTCACTGAGCATCAATGAAAGAACAAAATCGACATAAACTCTGCAGCATTTTCTGCTTTTTAATCAAGCAGCAGACAAGAAAAGACACGTGTAGCCAGAGCAGATCCACCACTGAAAGGTACTCATTTTAGAGAAAGAGAGAGTGTGTAAAAGAGAGCGAGGCAGACAGACAAAGGGGGCATGGGGAGGCCCGGGACCCTTCCCAGCAAACAGCGAGCCATAGTATCTTGCGTGACAGACCTGAGGAGATTAACTTGCCCCCATTTCATGGCAACACAAAAGTGAAGCATGCGCCACGCAACACAAGAGTAGAGACTTACCCCCAGGGAGGAAAGGGGACACAGATAACTGGCCACCCCCACCCCCACCCCCACACACACTCTACAAAGAGCAACTCCAACACATGGGGTTAAGCAGTCAAAGACAACATTTGGGAGGACGACTGGACAAAGATGACACAATGAAAGGAGCAGAGTAAACAGCTGAGGAAATGTTCTGAGTAGGGGTTGACTAATATAAGATTTCAAGGCCTTTTCTGATAGTTCTGCGTTCAAAGTGCAATACTGATCGGCCAATTTATTCAGCATCTTTGAATTAGACATTTTTTAACAAAGAATTATGTTCACTAAAGGATGAGTAAACAACTGAAGCAGCATTTAGACCTTCAAATCTTCCATTAAAACCAGGTCAGTACTACAGGAAAAATGCATTATCAGTATAGTTGCTTAAAATCCATTATATCAGACTGACCAAGACATATTTTCAATAGCTAATTGATCAGTGAACCGATTGTAAGTCTAATTCAGATTTAGCAGCAGTGTGGAGCCCTAACATCAGAAGCCATGTGAGAGTGTGTGTTCTCGTACACTGCTGTAAACCTGGGTTGTGAAGACCAGCTATGACTGTGCTGCGATGTGGCACAGACCACAGTCATACCTGGTCATCTTGAAAAGACCAACATTATTACAATGGATTAATATATAAGACAAAGACAGTCAAATTGTAGCATTAAAGGATAATTTTGGTATTCTACAAAATAGGCCCTATTTTTACATATTTTGAAGTTTTAGTGACTACTAGGTACAAAATCTTTTGGAGTTGGTCCAGTAAATGGCTCAGTAGATGCTCATCAAAGTATGCCTGCTGAAAAGTGCTTGTTTTTGCCACTGAAAATCTGAGCCTGGTAGTGGCAAAAACAAGCACTTAGTGGGGTTTTTTTTTTACACTGACAGGCTCAGATTGTTATTCTAAGTGTCTGACAACATCATGGAAAGGATCCCTACAGACAGAGACCTTTTGTTAGAGTAGGATCTTAGTTGTTTAACTCGAAACAGACTTCATATAAATGTGTTCTGACATGATAATTGGACTAACTAACCCTTTAAAACCCCAAAGTTACACAACAACACAAGAAAGACCAACTTTACACCTTGCATTAAAATGCGTGTTTGGATGATCAGATTGCAATCATAGTGCTTGACCACATAAATATATGGGTGTAAATGCACCCAAGAGGCATTGAGGATGGATTGTGATCTGATCGGCCAAACAGCCTCTGGAGGTGGTCAGGGATGCATTGTGACCACACTGAACACAAATGTAAATGCAATTGTGTTTTCAGTCCACATACAACAACTACTTGGGCACGTCCAGATCACCATCAGGACAATGGTGGCAATGGCCACAGCTGAAATAAAAGCAGCTGCATATAACATTTTCCTCTGATTTCATCTTTAACATTCCAGTTTCAAAAAGCAATAAATAGTCTGTACAACCGCGCAGCTTCACGGATGGCTACTATCTTTCTTATGTGTTTGCATTGTTGTTGTTGTTTTGAATCACATCTCAGTTTGGACAATGGAGACACATATTAATACCAGATGTGAATGTAAAGAGGTTCTGGAACTGAGCAGCTGAAGCACTAGTCGACCAGCACCTCCTGTCTTCTATGAGGTAAAAATACTATTTTTGTCAAAGCTGTTTGGTGGCTTTGAAGAGAGTGCTATGACGGCTGCAGTTCCCCATAGTAAAGGGCTGTCTGACAAGGTTTGTCTCTGTAGGGATCCTTTCCATAATGTTCTCAGGCACTTAATAACAATCTGAACCTGTCAGTGGCAAAAACAAGCACTCTTAGTGGGCGTGCTTTGATGGGCACATTTGCCCTGAAGGATTACGTTGCAGCACTTGCAGTCTGTTTTGTGGCTGCCGGCTGAGATCTACTGGACCAATTTCAATTTTTGTACCTATAAGACATTTAGACCCCAAAATACCAGAGTTACCCTTTAAATGCCTCTTGTTATCAGATTAGTAGACAAAAAGATTGGCACTATAAAAAAAACAAATGCCAGAACACAGGTATTAATGACCATGTTTTCATGCTGTTACCATAAAAGACGATATTGACAAGATATGAAGTCTTTCCACGTCGACTATGTGACAAGACCAGTGCAGAGGTTCAGTTCACAGCTCTGATTTCTCATTTCGGTCCTTTCACTGTGTACCTGTTCTCACCCTCTCCAATACAGACTTGGAGCGTCTTCCCAAAATGAGCCCAAAGATTTCGACATTGTACTCTGTGTCCTCAGTGAGGTCTGTGATGGTTGTGCTTCGTTCCTCGCCACCCAGCACCAGCTCTCTTGGTTGGCCTGGGCCCTCAGCCTGGCTGACCATGATGACAAAGGTGTCCAAGGCATCCTCTTCAGCTGTCCAGGCCAGCCTAAAGCTCTCAGGGGTGACATCAGAGACTAGGAGAGCTTGCACCTCTGGTTCGGCCTCTGAGTGACAGGGGAAAGGCAATTTTCCTCCTCTGAGGGACTTAAGATAGCTTTGACATTTGAGAAACATGGCAGCGAAAGAGAGTATCAGGCTTTGTGCAAATGCCAGCAGTGGTTATATGGAAGCTCAGCATCAGTCAACAAATAAACAGCCTGGGTTTGCAGAGTGGAATGAGAAGAGTTTTACTGAAATCTGGTAAAAAACACAGATGGAAAAATCTACTTCAGGAAACAGTGGTTAGGTTGTTAGCCAAACAGAAGCATCCAGCTGCATCCTTTGTCGAATTAGTTAACTGGACCTATCAAAGCCATTGTGATTAGTAAGATGAAAAACTGATGGTGTCAAAATTGTGACTGTGAATTCATTTTCACATTCATTATCACAGACCATGGCTCGCACTGCAGCAGGGGGCATGTCTATGTCTGTCTGAGTCACAGCATACTCAGTGAACCAGGCTGTTCTTCACTAACACACTAACACTCCACACGTCTTTGATAAATGTTTTGCTTTAAAAGATCTATTTTAGTACCAACAGAGCTAGTAGCTGTATTATTGTGGCTAGCAAGGTAACTACCAAGCAGCTAGGCAAGTGCTAGTCAGTCACAATAGCTCTGAGCTTCTCTCAGTTTACTCTATTCTATGCCATTTACTCCTCCCAGGCATTATTTATATTTTTTTAGTTGTTCAAGATAGGAGGAGATTCAAGATACAGGAGCTCACTAATAGTTAGTTACTTCGCTCAGTCACTCAATCGCAGTGATTCCACTGGAATTAAAATTTCACTGTGAAATTTCATGTTATATGCTGCAGTGTCCAGATCTGATTTCTGCAACACAGTTTACAAAAGGCTATATGGATTTGAAATAATTCACAATTAAATATATCACATAATTCTTCAAATTTATTCAAGCTTAATTTTTTTTTGAAAAAGTGACCCCCCTGGTCTGACCCATCTTTAAAGTAAAGAGACTTTGTCAAACCACAGCTGCGTCTTTAAGAATAGTTCTCAAATGCCGTGCAGTGCAGATATAACTATGTGCGTAGAGATGGGAGTGTGTGCATGTGGTGCTGTAAAAGCTGGTAGTAAGGCAGTCATTAGCAGCAGCTAATAATGGCACTGATAGAGAGGCTGAGAGAGCAGGAGTCTACAGCTGTTGGAGAGAAAGCTCTCTTTCTCCAGAGGATGAGTCCGCTGAAGCTAATTAGCTGGAGAAACTTCCGGTAGCAGCGCAGATGGATTCATGGACCAGACAGAGCTTTTAAAGCAGCCTGGATAGAAGCAGATATAAGTGGGCTCAGGAAAGCCTCAATAAAGCCCAGCGCCACTGCTCATTAAAATACTACACCAAATGTGAGGGTCTCAGGGGTCCTTGAACTAGCCTGGAACCCCTTTTTTTATTGTGAGGGAAAACGCATTGAGGCATTTGTTGTGAGAAGAAACGGTGGAAATGAGAAGCAGAGCAGACAAATCCCAGGGAGCTGTCACTCTTCATTAGCCGCCGGGCAGCTTTAGCTGGTCAGTGGAAGAGAGGGAGGGCCACATCCATCAGCTAACATGTGCTAGCTTGCCACTGATTTCACCCTCCCACCACCACCACTTCTATCCCTCTGCTCCATATCCCTGCAGCCCCCCCAACGACCTGAGGGAACACAATCCCTGCTCACAAAAGGGAGCCTGTTATTGGAGGAGCTATGCGCCGGCGCCATGCTAACCTGTTGAAAAGGGGGCCTGCAAGCAGAACCCCAGAGCAGGTTCCAGTCAGGCCTGATAACTTACAAGAGCAGCTCGTAGTCATATTAATTACAACAAAAATGGGCTTCTTCTGAGCGCTGTCCACATCTCTTTGTGGTTCCATCAGTCATTTGCTGTATAAAACTCCGTCTCTGTTAATCAAAGTTTCCTCACTCCCTTTTCAGAGGAGGACTTTATTTTCCCAATGATGTCTTTCTCCAGTAGACCAACAATGACCACCGTGCATAACATAATCAAATTAGTCAGCGCTTGCATTCACAAGTTGGAATGTTTTATGGATTAAGTAATGCTAATGAAAAATGTTAAGATGGTTTCACCAGCCATTAGCATGCAGACAATAGGTTGTGTTGAGCTCATGCCATATTCTGCGTGGCCCCAGAAGCCCCTGGCACCCTAGCACCAGAGCCCAGGGGCAATGGCAGCATGAGAATGAAGACCAGTCCAGGCTCGGGAGAACTGGGGATGCATACAGACGAGAGGCCTCACACAAAGTGACAAAAGCGCCTCAGGGTTTTTTTTGTCCTCTGTCAGTCCTCCCATCTTTCTTCCACTTGACTGATCCTCATCAGTGAAATGCTGAATGATAATGCTGGAATACATGCTGGCATAAAAAAATTGTTAACCAACCCGAAACTGGATATTTTTGACCTTCTAGTCTAATGAAAATAGTTTTAAAAGATGACAGTGAGGATGTTAGTCCTCAAAAGGTATTTTGTTGTGGTTATCCTCAGAGGCCATTACAAGGTATCATAAGCAGATTCTTGTTTAAATGTTCATGGCTGACTTACTGTAATTCACAGCATGTTGATCGCTGATAATGACTGTGATTGGTGTCGTGGGTAGGAGACCAGTGCACCTGTTGTGGCCCAGTTAAACACCACACTGACCTTTTTATGCGTTTCTGCCTTTTCACATAACAGACCACGTGCTGATTTAGGCCAGACTCTTACCAGACTGACAGCTTGAAGGTGGATGTAGACTGTAATGGGTAGACTGAATGGGTTTTGTGTAGGTGCCGCCGCGGAGTGTTAGCCCATTTCACAATCCCTGCATCAAAGGCAGGGATACGTGCATGATGGATAGCTGATGAGGGGGTGTTGTTTGGGGATTTGTGTTGTGCACGCCGTCTGAATGACAAGGAGATTTTGTTTACCTTGAGGAGAAAAACTTCCACCACAGTGGTTGATAGGTAGATTGTCTTTATCCTGTATATACCTCTTTGAAATGTAGTTTCAATGCTGCAGGTAAACAGCTTGTGCTCAGAAAATGGGAGCAAAGTTGTTGCCTTTAAATATGTCCATGGGGATGAACGAAACAAGCCTCCATCCTACAGGTACAGCATCTAGAAGCTTTCAGTCACATAGATTTGCTTCCAATTATTGTGCTTTCACCTTTTCTGGATAGCTTGTTTCTAGAATATTCTTGAACTTCTGTTGAAGCCAATGACAGTGGCAGAGTTATTACTTATTAAGACTGACATTTTTTGAACGATATTGGAAAATTGACAGTGATAATTTAAGTCTGACATTGTTCAAACGAACACAAACAAGTGTTACTACAACACCTATCAGAGTCAATATAACACTTAAAGACAGTGTTAAATATCCACACCAGAGCCTGATGAATAGACAAACATCATTTGTAACTGTCATTTAGAAAGCCCTCATGGAAAAACACAGGTTCATTCTGTGTTCAGCAGAAGAAGAAGAAGGAAGCACAGGAAAGAGCGAGGCCCCAGCGTTGACGACATTGATACCTGTGATGGTGTCAGCAAAGACAGGATCTAAGAGGCCTCCCCTGTACAACCCGTACAGATTGGCCCTATACCAGGTGACGGGGGAGAGGCCAGAGACGGCGAGACTGCGAGCATCGGCGGGCACCGTGTGGTTTTGCCACTCGGCGCCCGTCTCTGCATCGGTCACCTCAACCAAAAAGGCCTGGAAGGCCCCATCCTCAGCAGACCAGGATAGGAGGAAGCTGTCCCATGATATGTCGGTGATGGTGACGTTGGTCACCATGGGTTTCTCCTCCTCTGGGTGATGACAAACACATCAACATAGAGTTACAGGAATGGAACAGACATACAGAATGAAGACCAAAGGTTAGACCGATACAGGTTTTTCAATGCTGATCCTGGAAATTTTTGGACTGAAGTTAGACAGACATGGCAGATTT
Source organism: Chelmon rostratus (assembly GCF_017976325.1). Lineage (NCBI taxonomy): Eukaryota > Metazoa > Chordata > Actinopteri > Chaetodontiformes > Chaetodontidae > Chelmon > Chelmon rostratus. The sequence continues at coordinate 1,099,830 of NC_055662.1, forward strand.
CAAAAATGCAGAATTTTTTTTCCAACCTTACAACACACAAATACAAATCCAGACAATGTACATTAGGACACATATTAAACAAACAAGATTGAGCTTCGGCTCAACAAGTCCTCCTTGACAATATCAGTTACAAAAATGTGAGTGACATTGCTGAACTCTCATTTGTTTTTCAATCATTTCATTCCACTGTCAAGAGAAAAAAATGAGAAAAGGCCTTTTCTTTGTCTGGAATGGAAATATTCCTTTATTTCCACTACAAAGAGGATGAAAAACCCTCATTATCGATGGTTGCCTACAGCCACCTCCTTTATATTACCATGTAAGTGGGAAGATTTAAAGATAGAAAGCAGCAGGCAGACATGCTGATGCAGCTAGTAATCATTAATGGCTGTGAATGAGCCATTAACATCTGAAGGTGCACCGTAGTCCGGCCAGAACGGCAGAGGTACGGCGTCCACTTCAACCCTATGGGGAGGCCATGCAGTGCCACATACAGCAGCCTGTAATTGCAGTCCATTGAGAGTGCAAGCATTCAGAGAGGCGATTAGAAAGAGACAGAGATAGATGGCGCAGGTAAACATCAAGGCTCTAATTATCCTCTTTTCACTGTGTGGCAGAGTGGAGCGCAAATAGGATGGTAGACAATTGCAGTGTGATGGGATGGGGGGGTGGCTTGGCTGGAAGCACCTGATCATTGCTTATGAAATCTCACATGAACGAGGAAGACGTATCTACCATATGATGAGTCTGACGAGGTCCTGGCTCTTCATATGAGAATTTATGATTGTTCATAAAAACTGCATATCGACAAACATTTAAAAACGACCTCTTATCTATTTGAGATGCTTGAGATGCTGCCATTAAATTTTCAAAATGTCATTTTTTAACGTTGTGAACACCACCACCAAATTCAATTCCTCTCCACTGTGCTTAGCTGAAGGCAGAAATCTTTTTATATATCTAAGTGAACCCCCAGCTTCAGTTCTAGGTGTCACGTGCAGTTGAAGATGTGTGTCATGACTAAATCAAATGGTCCCCTGAGATATCACGTTCTCATTCCGTTATCTGCCATTTGATACACAGTCATTCATATAACACTGCAGTGTATTCGTCTTTGAAGATTAGAATCGAGGCTTTAACCCAGGCAATGTTCGTGCTGTAATACACGACTGCACATATCATGCCAGTGCATGTGGAGGAATGATGTTGCTTTTATCATGCTTTATGTTCTATGTTCTTCTCCACAGAGAAATCAGATGCTCATGCACTATCATCATATGAAGAAAGACACACCAGCGTAAAGCCCAGACTGTTGGCAATATAGAAAATGAACGTTACACTTCAAGTTCTCATGGCTTTTCAAGACAACACTGGTATTTTGTGCTGGTGGTCAAACATAAAACATGAACTGGACAGCTAATATCAGATTAATACTTTCTCGTCCAGTCAACTGATTTGTTTAAATTATGATGATAATCCAGGTTTTTGTCTCCTGATTTCAATTACATCAGATTGTTTCTACATCTTTGATCCTGCTTCTTAAAGTATCCTGATTTTTAGAAGCACATTTTGGTTTGGTACTGATTTTCAGCTGCATAAAAAGCTCAAAAACAAATTCTTGTAATCCTTCTGATGATTGCCAGGCATCCACCAAGCATCGTATCACCTCTCTCCACCCCTCCTCCCTTCAACCTCTCCTGTAAATCGGATGCGATGTCTGTTTGCGTTACGTGTCTAGAGACGATAAAGGCTGCAGATCGGCCAGGCTGTGGATTAGACGGCTGCTGATTTTGGAGACAATGTTTTAACAGGAGTCCCAGCATGTGGCCTTTTATCTGATAGACCCACAGTTCATCGTGGTCAAATCACACAAAACCAGAGGGGAGTAGTGCTCACGGCAACAATTATCACATGAATGAAAATTGTGCAGGGCACACACACATGTCCATTGAAAACCACAGCCTCCCACACACACGCACACACACAGACACACACACACCCTTCAGTTTCACTCTATATCAGTCTTTTTAGCCACTCAGTCTCTCAATCATTTGTGCCACATGTGACCACACAGACAAGTAGACATCAACAGTAGACACAGTGTGCACTCACCCATCCACATCCACACACACACACACACACACACACACACACACAGAGAGAGAGAAGTCTGTGGTATGTTCTTCTTGGCAACATGCAATCCAAAAAATGCAACTAAAGACAGTTATTGCTCACCATATCAGTTTTTGCCCATAGCCATGCAATGCACCCCCATTGCATAACTGGAAGATCTACTCGTGAAATGTTTGGCTTGGAGGCACCCAGACCAAAACTGATGGAGAAAAATTCCACAATCACCCCATTTGTCTGTTCTTGGTTTGGTTAAAAAAAACAGGGGAAATAGAAAAAAAAATACCCACATGCTATAAATGAGCCTTGGGGGAAAGGAGTGGGGGTGGGGTGGGGGGTTGGACACAGAGTGACTTACATTGAGAAGCTAACAATGAATTCAATTCATTGCCTCGGTTTGGCTGCAGTACTGAAGGACAAAAAAATGAACCTGTGGTTAATGAGAACTTCTCTTATGCTCTAACCCTGCGCCACCAGCTCGAAACCTCATGGAAACAGTGGGCTACACTCAGAGGAGCCTCTGTCTCAGACACATTTTACAGATACTGATTATCCTGCATGGCGAGTCTCAGCCTTGCTACTAACAAAGTCAAAGGCGTAACCTTTCCACCTCTCTGCTTTCTTTTTAGAGGTCAGCTCACCCAAAGCATAAAAAACATACTTACTTCTAGTCTAGTATCTAGATAACTTGTAGATAGGCTTGTTTTTATCTGCCCAGATTTAGATATATTTTACATGACATTCAAAGACATTCTCTTTCCAGGGTTTGCTCTGGATAGTCCACAGAACGCACTTTCAACAGTTCACATAGGGACCTTTTCTTAAATTGAAGGTAGTTCCACTGAAAACTGTGCGAGACAAAGTCTTTAACATAGAATATCCAAGACTGCGTTTTTGGAAAACCATCTGCATGGCTACCACATGAGGTAAGAGAAAAATAAGGTTTTTATTTGATGAATCAACCCTTTAAAATTGGAAATGGGCTGAGATTGTGCAAAAAACGATGGCAACTGCCAGAAATCTTATCTGGGTAATAATACAGAATAAAGTATCTGAAATGTCAGTGTTTGGAGTAAATGCCAATACGATAAGTCTAAACCTCCAGACATTTGTGCCAAAAAAGCTTCCTCCGTCTTCCACTGTTTCTTCCCAGACATTTCAGGCACTCTACAATGTCAAACAAGGCAATACCACTTCGTCAGGAACATTGTTTCTGAGGATGGAAGGTGTGTTTTTTGTGCTCCTGACCTGTGGGTGCTGAGATGGTGGTGGGTGCACTGGTTCTGCGGCCCCTCTCGGCAGTGATGCTGATGGTATACAGCATGCCGGGTGTAAGGCCCCTCAGGGTGTGAGACTCAGAGCTGCCTGTGACCACCTCCTCAGCCCTGTGGCCATCAGCAGATACATAAACCAGTCTGAAGGAGTCCAGTTTGGCCAAGGGCCGTTTCCACTCCAGCATCATGGTGGTCTCTGTCACCTCTGCAACAGTCAGGTCCTTGGGAGAATCCAGGGCTAATCGGAGAGGTAGAGAAGAGAATTGGGTGCAATTGAGTTAGGTATCGTTTCGGCTGCTGTCTTCAGAAATGCTCTCTGGGTTAGAGATTGCTCCATGAGAAGGAGGAGAGGGAGAGCCGGACGTGTATAAACTTTAATACAGATATTTCATTACACAGTACGAGCATTTACAGTTAGACTGGTGTGGTCTACCAAGTAAAATGATCTGAAAAAAGATAGATGATTTTACAATTGGTGGGTTAATTAAGTATTAAAGCATCTGAACTAGAAGTCACTGAGGTGATAAAAATATTGAAAAGTAAAAACTCAGAGAACATCAGATGGCTTATTTCTGTTAACAGACTTCCTTTTCAAGCTGTTGTCATGTAACAGCAAAACAATGTCATGGAACACAGCAAGTTCCTTCTGATGGACTATTACAGAGCTCAGGGGGTCTGGTCTGTAATGTAAGGCCTGTCATGTATGGACTTCTGGAAGAAAAGACGCCTTCTTTGCAAAAGAACTGTTCCAGCCGATTTTAAGCTTTGTGGGAGTTAAACTGAGAAAAAACAGGTATGCCATGGTCATCAAACAGAGCACGATCGACAGTGCCATGGACCTCAGACAGAGGAGACATCAGAGCCTTTCTCGGCATATTCTACATCTTTGATCTGAGAGACTTACATGCATTCAAGGAGGAGCTAACAAATGTAAAGGCGAGCTGCTGAACTCCTGGCACTTCACTTAGAATATTTTGTAGTATTTTGTACATTTTTATTGTATTTGCAATTTGTGTATGTGCTTTTATTTAATTGTAAACGTGATTTGTAAAGATTTGTCTAAAAAACAGACAGATGTTAATAGGGGGCAGGAGGACTCTCTGGACTCTTTCCCCATTCATGATTTGATGTGTTAATGTAACTGTGTTTTCAGTGGTGCAGTTTTAGACAAAGTCAATAGAAACATGCCTTTAGGTGCAAATATGCCAAGGGACAGCAAAAATGATGCAAAGACGTGTCTTTGTTGTATGTACTGTATATATGGGGGTTTATATGTATACGTATGCATATTTGCATCTAGATCTAGACTGTATACATGAGCTCTATTGATGCTGTATTGGTCTATACATTTTTTATGATCTTCTCATTCGATAATGTTCACCATTAGACAAGAAGAATATGATTATATGACAAATAATGTGGATTAAGTACAACGCACATGTATAATGTGATTGTATAGGTGATATGTAAGTGAACATCTTACCAGTCACTGCGTTGATTGTCGTCGGCAGACTCTCCCGCTCATCCTTCACCGCCGTCACACCCATCCCATACTCTGTGCCAGGCCTCAGGCCTACATAAAAGGGTAAATTACAGTAAAAACACTGTTATACATAAATAAAAAGCACTGTCATGCTTTGTTTGTACAAATCCACTGAGGTGTCACCAAATGAACCATGGGGAGGCTGTGTTATCAAGTGGCCAGCTGTTTCAGCTAATGGCTCCAGTACCTATGGCAAACACAAAAGCGCTCTCATGTGGTTTGATTGCACAATAGATTGCAGCCTAATTGTATTTCAGGGTAACCCTGTGTTCACTGTGGAAGGTAAGTGTTGTATTTGCATGGATGGATCTATAGAGCCCTTGTCGTGGAGCAGAAACACTATTTTCTATGATACAGCAGGCTCTGGAGGACCTTTGGTCTCTACAATTAAGCCATCTCTCAGCCTGATCGCTCCTAATTCCTTTATTAACTCCCACAGAGGTCATCACACACAGATTCTTGCAGCATGAAATTACACCTAATGGCCAGGAAACTCATTATCAATAAAATCACAAGCGTGAAGGCAATTACAGACAATAACTGTGTGAAAAAAGTGCTGAGGTGTGCGTGGAGGGGGACATCCACTGAATGGACACAGTGCTTTATATCCACGAATGGGCATCCCAAGGACAAAGAATTGGGCCAGACAAAGACACTATAAGCCTGTTTTTTGGAAGCTTTTTTTTGTTTCTCATGGTGTCTAATCCTGCCATGCCATAGCACACAGTGAAAAAACAAACAGAAAAAAACACATCCGCCTCAAAGCATGGCTTTATAATGTCAGCAGTGCAGATAGATGAAACACATGTCACTTTTCTTGTTTGAGCAAGATCTCACAGTGAAACAAGCAGCAGTGTTATTCCATTTAAAGTCTGAATGCCAAACCCCCGGGTGGTTTTCTAATAAAGTGGGCCTTTTGTAGATGGGCTAACATTTCACAACACAAAACAAAGGCAACCCATTTTGGCAATGAACTGAATATAACACTGACCATTTAACAGGGAGCACCACAAACACTTGCCCAAGAATTAAGAGAATAAACACTTCACACTGTATAATTTTTTTTTTCCCACAGACGCTTTTCAGCTGTGTCATTTGGATGCAAAGTGGTAATGGTCTAACGTGAGCTCAAAGCAGATAAAAGAATGAAAACACTGAGTATGTACACTGGGAACAGTCCATTCGTTTTGCTGAGTACAAGGTTTTTTTCTGTGGCTTCAATTAGGACTTGTTTTAGATATTTTGCCTACTTGTCTCTCTACATATACAGTATATAACCATGATATTTATTTTATATATATCCAGGACAACTGAAAAAGCTCCATCTGCTGATGAATACTCTGAGATGTGGTTGGAAACTTGGAAAAACTAGTAAGTGAACCTTTTATTATTGTACTCGTAAAAATTAGGCATAACACCAATGTCTGTGTGTGTACCTTGCACGCTGATAGTAGTAATGTCAACCTGAATGCATGTGTGTGTGTGTCTGTACCGCTGATCTTGGCCTGGGTGCTGTCCTTGGGTCCTGGCAGGAAGAGCAGCTCTCCATGCTCGCCTCCAGACAAAGGTCCATACTTGATGCGGTAGTTATCCACCTGAGCTTGGCTGTTCTTCCACTCAAGAGTAATGCTCTCATCTGTCAGCTCCACTGTTTGCAGGTCTCTGGGGGCGTCCAGGTCTACAACACAGAAACGGCCTTTAGACAGATGCAGCCTTACCCTAATACAAATTTCTGATCTAGGCCCAGATCTTAAGTAGAAGACTTACACCGGGGGGGTTTCCTCATTATTTTATAACTAGAAGGACATTTGGTTCTTCAAAGAACACACATCAGCAGGATATCCTCCCTCATAAACATATAAGTGTTAGTAAAGAATGTGTGGTCCAGGCCCCCCCAGCTGGAAAAACACTCATTTAACTTGGATATAATAAACAGCTAATGGCTGTAACAGTTTTTCTTCTGAGATGATGATTAGAATATTATATATAAACATTCAGGTGGATCCATTTTTTGTTCTGAAAACAGCACATCAAACTGTTATTTTAATTTAACCTGTGAGGAAAGAGTCATAGACAGGAATGCTGCTCCGTTCTCCCCTCCGAGCCATCAGAGACACCTCGTAGTGGGTGTCGGGGGTGAGGCCTCCCAGGTGGTACTGGGTGTCAGTGGATGACAGCTCTACCATGTTGCGATCAGCGGGGTTGGAGCTGGGCCCATATGAGATCGTGACCCCGTCCACAGCGGCGACAGGCTGGAACCAGGTCACCAGTGCTGTAGTGTCCGTTATGTCCCGCACATCCACCTGGCTGGGGGCATCAATCACTGGAGAAGGGGTGACCAGTCACATAGTTATTAGCAAAATTCCAGTGTCTTTCCATTTACAAACACATATTACATGATCGAAGTCTTGAGACTAAAATGGATTTGTTTGAATAGTTTAAAGTCATTCAGCATTTTACAGTATTTGAACAAAACATTTTCCACTCAGCAAGTATTACGCTGTTGCTGTCAGCCAATTAGTCTTGCATGTGTGAGTCAGTGAATCAACTTTTAACCAAAGTTGATTTATTTGCAGAAAATAATTCCTATTCATAAAATAACATGCCACCACCAAAGGACAGGTTCATGATTTATTTACATTGAAAGTACATTGAGAAGGGATCTTTTTAACGTAAAGTGTGAACAGGAGGAATGAATACAACAAGAAAAACCTGTTTCAGTCTGGACAGCTGACAGTTATTTTAAGACAGACTCAATTTGTGAACTTGTCGTTTAACTGTAGGGAGGTCTTAGTTGAAGTAAAAAAAAACTTCCTGTGACCGTGAAGCCAGGGGTTTATTCCACTAAAGCTTCATATGTTTGTATATACAGACATGTGCCTCTCAAGGTAAATCTTTTGTTTCCATGAGAAACAAGAATAATAAGACCAATAATTAATTTTTTTGTCTTTACAATAATACTTTATCCCATATTATGAAAACGTACCACAAATTTACATTTACTTAATTTTGATATTACATTTGCTCAAAAGACACAGAGCAATAATTAATTATTTCCGTTTTATTTATTGTCTGAATCTGAACAATCTTTTATTTTGAAAAATGACTCTCTCGGTTACATCTCGGTCATTTCAGCGCTCAAATTTAGCCCAAAAGCTTGCAAAATGAGTACAAAACAGACGTGTTTGGAAAGTTTCTTTGCAAAGAGGAAAAGGCCCAGTGAAGAGACAGAAGAAGAGTGACGACTTCCAAGAAAAAGAAGCTTTTAACAGACAACACCAGGAGTCCTACTTGAAATATGGATTTGTCGACAGGTGATTCCCACACACAGAGCCCACTCTGCATAATATGCAGCGACCGGCTCTCTAATGAGGCAATGAAGCCTCAAAACTGCTTCTCCACTTGGAGACCAAGCACCCTGGATTAAAAGACAATGTTGTTGGCGCAGTGTTACGAGGAAGCTGCTAATAAAGTTGCATACTAGTACACAGTGGATTTACGTATTATTACATTTACAATATAAACAATTTATGTACACCCCCTCCCCTCCTGGGCCGCGGTAAAATTGTCATTGACTGGTCTGCGGTGATAAAAAGGTTGGGGACCACTGCCATAGACCATGAAGGTAGGAAGCACATGATTGAGTCAGTAGGGGTGGAGGCATGAAGAGTCAGGGTGTTCTATGCATGAATACATTTAGTTATTTCAACAATGCAGGTGCTGAAAAATGTGACAACACTTGCATTTCTGAGGCCATTCAAACTATTTACAGATCAAATCCCACACCATGAATGGTACCTTTTCAGTGGCTCTAAAATTGATTTGTCACATGCAAGCAACGCTGGGAAAGTCAACCCTCTGTGCAGCACTGATAAAAGGAAGAATCTGCACATGAGCTCAAGACAAATTTGTCTTCTGAGGAGGATACGAGTGTGTGATTCAGGGGTCATGATAGCGCTTTACTGCAAGGCTGGCGTCCCTCTCAGCCTCACTGCTTGACTGACTGGTGCCTCCCACACATGGGTGGGTTGGGTTGGAGGGGGAGCAGAGAGGGGGGAGCAGAGCCACTCACTTCACATGATTATCCCCTCAGCATGCAAATCTCACAGTATACACCTGCAAGCCAGTGTAATGGGAGACATTAAGAGAGTCTGAGTAACACAGAGAACTCTGAACCTCATTTTCTAGAAGCAGTGCTGATACCTGGGCATACATATGTGTGTGCATGAGTGCATGCATAAACAGTAGATTTGAAAAACCTTCACCCCCTTTGACTTTTTGACTTTTTCTTGTGTTGAAAGGTGTGTTCAAAATATATCCACGATGAATTTTAGGTCAAAAATGTACAGAAAGGAATTAAATAATGAATAGAAATTGACATATTTTTCAATCAGTGTTGAATGTCAATAATTACTTTTACATGAACACTAATTTTCCACTATTATTCTGAATATGACAGTTTTCATAATTTGATACAAGTCAAGTAAATAGCATAGTCCGTTTGAACATTCTGAATTAGGCCTCATGCCAAATGTAGCAAATGCTGATATGCTACACGACAATATTATTCTGGTTTTAGGAACACTCTTTGGACATGTACACAGCACATTTGGCCTATGCATATCTATTGGGGTATAATTTGGAACACATGGTCTCTAGCCTGTCTACAGTCAGCTCTTAAGTAAGTTAAGTTAACCAACTAGCCAGTTAACACCAAACGTTGCAATAACATTCCTGGAATATTCCTTACAGGTTTCTATTTGGTCACATTTTCCTAACGTTGTAAGAATATTTTTGCTCAATGTGACATTCCCAAAATGTTAAAATAACCACATAAACACATTTTCTTCTCATAACCAGAGAAGGCAAATTCATATATGCATTCTGGTAGGAATGCTAAACTGCACTGCTGTAGAGGTTTAATAATACCAATAATGTATGAAAGATGTGGGACATTTTAACATTTAAATGAAGTTTCTGGCTTAAGGTGTAAATGAGCAGATTGGCGCTAAACTGCATAGCTGGCTTAACGTTGTATGAGGATATAGCTGATCGCATATGAAGAGTTGGAAAAGTGGGAAAAGATCTCATCAGGGTAAATAGTTTGTTAAAATTACAGCATTTTCTTGTTTCAACAAGAAATCGACCAAATTTTTTTATCCAGCAATGTGTAAATGGTCTACACTGTAATTAACCAGCTCTGCTCTTATCTCTGGGTGTATAAGAAAATGTGATGGTAGGCCTCTAATGGCATTTTCATGCATACTTGTATTTGTTACAGCAGAATGCATAACATTTTCACACCATAAATAAGCATAGAAGTGGCCTACCCTGCTAGGCGAAGCTGCCATTTATAAAACTTAGTGCTAGTGTGGTGCAACATTGCTGTGCCTGTTGAATCTGTTTGCTGAAACAGAAGTCTCCCAGGGGTAACGGCTAGCCCAGTTTGAGTTCAGGTTTAAGTTTCAGCCTGGGAAGCCAGCCACCGAGGCTCACTGACGGTATATAAACACACATTTAACAACTAACAAGAGTTGGAGTATTGTTTTAACCTCCCCCTCGTCAACACCTGAAAGACACCTAAAACAGCCTGGTAGTTGGTAATATTTCTAGCAAGTGAAGTCATGAATTCAAACCTGTTTTCTCTCTTTACTGTATATCGATCTCCAGCCCTGAGTTCCTCATACAGCTACAAGTCACTGAGCCAAAGGAGCTATGGAGCTTGCCAATAGGGTTGGAAATCCATACCTCTTTTATTTTTCATCAGTAAATCAAACAAAGCAATGAAATCTAATGAGCTAATCACAATTTGAGTAATTACAGGAAGCCTAATAATTTAATTCCAGTAACATGCAGTGCTCATCAACCTGTTCTGAATCTCGATCACTGACAAAACCTTCATTCTAAACTTTTTCTTTCAAAACTCATGGTTTTGATTTTCTTCTTATACGTGAGACTGCAGTTGTATTAATTCACCATGGCTGCCAGGCAGAGGTAGAGGGGTTGCTACTGTTTAGAAAAGCTGTTGTAGCTGTTGCATGCTCCCTGCAGTGTCCTATTAGAGCTTTGAATTTCAGGTGATCAGGGTTGGGATTGATGTACCCCTGCTCTGTGCTGTGGTATACCATTTACCTCAAGCAAGTGATAACTTCAGAAAGGATTTCTCAGGCTTCCTTAGTTTGACTGTGCCCAAATGGGATAGGATTTTAATTTTGAAGGATTTCATTATTCATATTTCCTGTCCTGACAGGCACCTTGTGTTAAATAAAGCTTTTAATCTGCCTGAATCCATTTACGGGCTGAAGCATAAATGTGGGCACAAAGTTGATCTGGTTTTATCGGATGGTTCAGATATTAGTAATTTCACATATTGTAATGCATGTATTTCTGATCATGTGCCTTTCGTTTTTAATGGTATCATCCTTGATTCAGTTTACAGATTTCAAGACAATAATTCATGTTTTTATTTCTTCTCACCTGGATTATTGCAATTCACTTCCACTTATTTTGGAGTCAATCAGACCGCTCTGTCACACTGCAGCTGCATATGTGTTAACAAAATCTAAAAAGATCATGTCATGATACTAAAATGGATAAATAAATCATGTTGATTTTAACTGAACGCACTGGTTACCAGTGCATTTTAGAACTGATGTCTTTGGATGGGCTAGCTCCAGCATCTCAATGACCATGTCGCCACTGTCATCCTAGAACACTGAGGTTAAAAATACTGGAGATTTACGGGAGGACAGCGGGAAAATAATAATATGTATACAGGTCTGCACTAAGTTGTGGATTAAAATCTGTGCCATTATCTCATAACCCATCTCGTTGTCCTCTGGCATACCTGAAGATTTTTACTACAAACTATTTATTAACAGGAATCAACTCTCTATTGCATAGATCCAAGGCAAAAGGCACAATATGTTTGATTAACACAATGGAGGGTTAAGTTGGAGAACCCACTGAAAACTGAGTTTCCATACATTCTGTTGGGATGTTACCACTCCTGTAAGTATGAAACAAAAAAGAGAGAGTTAACAGCAAGAGTGTGCAACTCACTTGTGACAACGTTTTTGGAAGCAGGTGGTCCACGCTTGTTGTTCTTCACCACCTCCAGTTTGACCTCGTACTCCTGGCCAGGGCCCAGGCCCGACTGCTCAAAGGTGGTCTCTGGATGGCCAAGGGAGTTAAGAATCTCACCATCCTCCTCTTTCTGCCAGCACCAAAAAACACCAGTCATCAACCACAGCAAAGACTATGCTGGCATAATTTGTGGAGTGGGAGGAAAAAACTGCTGAATAATACATAATGGCAGTCTGGGTGGCGTTTGGACTTAAGAGTTGACAGGGGAGTCAGTTTAATAGAGTTTGGCTTTGAGCAGATCCCAGTAGCACTGTGTCTATGTTAAAGTTTGTATTGAAATTTCTTCACTCAAAAAGGGAAATAAAGCATTAAACAGAGAGATCTGCTCTGTGCTGTATGGCCATTGGACCTGTTATAACATTTTAACAGTTTTAACTGCTGTGTTTTTTCATTGTGGCCTGACAAAACTATTTTCCACAGGATACTCACCCTTACCCTCAAGTTGGCACATTAGGCAATTACAGAATTTTGTTGTAGGGGGTATGCAGTGGGTCATATGTGGTTTTTACCAGAGGAAAATGTGGATGATGATAGAGGCTGTGGTAGGCTCTTGAGCTTAACCACCCTCCTGGAATACAGAAGCTCCTTTAACATATTACTCACTGTGTTTCTGAAGATGAGGTTCCAGCCATCGAAGGGAATGTCCAACGGGTCCCACTGTACCTCCACTGACGTCTCCCGTACTGACTTGAACTTGAGTCCCTCGGGTTCAGGCAGATCTGGGGGTATATAACAAAGCTTTGACTATATTTCATCTAGATTTACGCATTGCTTTTGAAAACTAGTACAGAGAGGATTGACATACGTGTAGCCACCCGAGCACTGACAGGAACACTCCTTTTGTTGTTGAGCACAGCATAGACACTGATCAGATACTCAACACCAGGCTCAAGCTCCCGAATAGTGGTCATCTTCTGGTCGCCTGGCACCTGCATGTCCAGCTCCAGGCCCCCAGGGGCAGTGGGCACATACGTGATCAGGTATTCGATCACACGCATCTCATTCTCCCAGGACAGGTCCACCGTTTCTGGGGTGACCTCCACCACTGTTAGGTCTTTGGGTGGTGAGACTGTGGAGAGACACTGAAAATCAGTGATGTGTGTTGTGATATGATCTTAAGTCTGTGATGTTGAAAAAGCTCACTGTAGGAATTTACAATATAGCAATATACATTAACACAAAAAAGTACTAGCAGCATTGTGAATAAGGTAGCTCATCCCAAAAAGACAAAGGGTTGTGTCTATTTGAAATCAACTAGTGTGTATGTTGTTTTATTTAAGAGCTGCACTAATCAATGTTCTTAGATGAGCAATGGGTAAATGACTGTATAATGTGAGAGCAGTCACTCAAAGTTACAAACCCACAGAGAATTCTGTAGTCTCCTACAGAATATTTTTAACTTATTTAACTAATGAGGCCAAAAAAGACATTTGAAAATTTCTCTGAGGTTTGTGGCACCCACCGGGAGTTTGATAAAAAGACATAGCACATGTCTAAGAATTAATTATTTTAAAACTGTAATGAACCTATGGAAATTTGCACAGCATGTATGCACAGTCCATCTTACCATCAGAGCAGTCTTCCCCAATGAAGCCCTCATCACAAAGACAGACTCCGTTCTCACAACGCCCCTGGTTGTGGCAGTCATCTGGACAGGTCAGTATTGAGCAGTCCAGCCCAGTAAAACCTTCATAACATATGCAGTTGCCATCGACGCAGTAACCTCTATCAAGACAGTTCTTTGGACAGACCTTCTCACTGCAGTCCTCCCCAGAGAAACCCTTATGACAAACACATTGTCCGTTGACACACTGACCACGGTCCAGGCAGTCATTGGGGCAGGTCAGCTCGCCACAGTCTTTCCCCTTGAAGCCGACGAAGCACATACAATTGCCGTCTATGCACTCTCCACGTCCCATGCAGTCTTTTGGACAGGTCTTGATGCTGCAGTCCTCTCCAGAGTAGCCTTTGTCACATATGCACTGTCCATTAACACAGTGGCCACGGTCTTGGCAATTGTTAGGGCAGGAGAGATCACTACAGTCTTCGCCTTGGTATCCTACATCACATACACATTCTCCATTAATGCATTGGCCCCTGTTGCTGCAGTTATCAGGGCATGAGAGGATGGAGCAATCTTCACCCTCAAATCCTGGATCACAGATGCACTTCCCATTGAAGCAATGGCCTCTCTCATTGCAGTTCTTGGGACAGGTGAGCTTTGAGCAGTCCTCTCCACTGTAGCCAGTCTGGCACACACACTGGCCATTCACGCACATGCCACGGTTGTTACAGTTGCCAGGACAAGTGAGCTCACCGCAGTCTTCCCCGGTGTAGCCCTCTTCACAGTAGCAGGTGCCGTTGATGCAGCGTCCGCGGTCATAGCAGTCATTTGGACAGATGAGTTCGGAGCAGTCGAAACCTGTCCATGGCTCGTCGCAAACACACTCATCGTCCACACAACGTCCGCGGCCGAGGCAGTTGTTGAGGCAGTTGGTCTGGGTGCAGTCCTCACCAATGAAGCCCTCCTCACAGAGGCAGGACCCGTCTACACAGTGGCCATAGTCGCCGCAGTCTAGCAGGCAAAGCTCAATGCTGCAGTCGTCCCCACCAAAGCCCTCAAAACACTCACATTTGCCATCCACACAGCGGCCCTGGTCCTGGCAGTCATTGGGGCACTCAGGTTCAGTGCAGTTGGGGCTCTTCCAACCAGGCTCACATATGCAGCTGCAAGTATCAGTGCTCCAGTTCCCATGGCCATTGCAGTAGGGCTTTGTGGACACCTCACCTGGGGAAGGTAAGAAAACTTGAAAAGGACTCTTGAAAAGGCTAATGAGAATTTTTCATATTAAAAAGTTTGTCAACACTGGATTATGAAATTTTCATGTGCTGTTTTCATGCACAGACAGTGAAAAAATCTGTGCTCACAATTGCATCACCATTTGACCACTTGATGATAATGTAACTGACAATTCGAGCCAGTATTGCAGCTGATGTAAACACAGGTTACTTCAGCAAACCCTGTGAATCCTATTAACTGAGCTCTGCAAGACTGTCACTGAGTGTAACCCCATGTATTGACCATGATCATTGACCACATGAAACAGATGTGTTTCAAGTCTTGTCCTGAAAATTATGAGTACATCTCTTCAAACAGACATTCCCAGATGTTGTAACACCCCAAGACACCAAACCGAAATGGTAATGCACTCATCAACTGTAGGCCAGTTTTAACCTTCCATCATCAGTAACAATCTGGAAAAGGTTAGTTTCAGTGCAAATTCAATCCTGTCTTAAAGCAAATAATATTTGTGAAGAATTTTAGTCCAGCTATAGAATATGCCAC
Source organism: Chelmon rostratus (assembly GCF_017976325.1). Classification (NCBI taxonomy): domain Eukaryota; kingdom Metazoa; phylum Chordata; class Actinopteri; order Chaetodontiformes; family Chaetodontidae; genus Chelmon; species Chelmon rostratus. The sequence goes on from NC_055662.1 coordinate 1,115,269, forward strand.
AGCACTGAATCTGCTCATATTAAAATAATCAGTGACCACAGACAAAATTCTTGTCGTCTTAGATGTAAGTGCAGCATTTGACAAGATTGGCTGCGATATCTTAATCAGTCGTCTTGAAAACATGGTTGGTCTTTCTCTGTGTTATACTGGTTCAGGACATACAACAAAGGGAGAAACTTTTACGTCAGCTATGGAGATCATGTGTCTGAGAAACATGAAATCTGTTTTGGGGTTGCACAAGGGAGCTGCCTTGGTCAACTATTATTAGTATGTCACTATAAATGCTGCCACTTGGTGACATCATTAGAGAACACAATGTATGTTTCCATAGTTACGCAGATGACACACAACTGTACTTTTGTCCTGAACCAAATGATGCTGCAGCTACAAAGACTCCATTATTAACTATATTTTGGTAATAAATAAATGGATGAGCAATAACTTCTTAAAATTAAATTAGGTCAAAAGTAGAATCCTACAAGTCCACCCTAAAGCAACAAGAGAAATATTGTTTAATAATCTGGGGAAATAAACTCCCTGGTTGAAATCTGGTTACAAGTCTTGGCTTTACCAAAAATTCAGATCCAAGATTCAAGTCCCACATCAACAAGGTGATGAAAACTTAATTTTTCCACCTTAGAAACATTGCTAACATATGACCATTTAAAAATCAAAAAGATACTGAAAAACTGATTCATACCTAACACTTTATTCACTGGTCTCCCGCAAAAACGAATACTGAGAGACTTCAGCTAATTAAAGTCACTGCAGCTCGGCTAATAACCAGAAGCAAGGGGAAGAGCACATTAGTCCAGTTTTAGCTGCTCTGCACTGGCTTCCTGTAACATTCAGAATTGATTTTAAGGTCCTCCTCCTTGTATACAAAGCCCTTAATGGACTAGAACCAAGCTACACAGCTGAATCCCTTGTTCATTACTTGCCTTCCAGAACACTGTGATCACCTGCTGCTGGTCTATTGAAGGTTTCCAGTCATAGGCCAAAGGAAATTAGGGATGTAGCTCACTTCACTTTAGCCCTTAACTAGCTATCACTTTCCTGATAACAGGCCTGAAAACTGTGCTTATCTCACGCTTGTACAATGCTGCAATTTCTTTTAAAATGTTGGGTTTTCATATTGTATTTTTAGCTTTATTTTATTACTACTTTTCACTGGGTTTTATTTTCATTTCATTTGTAAAATCTATGTGAAGCACTTTGTTCATGCAATGTCTTTGCAGCACACACAGCTGTATTTCTTGAGTAAAAGGTGTTATGCAAATAAAGTTTACTATTGACTGTATTTATATAGGGGTTTTTTTCTGTAGATTAACAGTTTGGTCTGTACCAGCTCTATATGGAAAGTGTCCTGAGACAACTTCTGTTGTGATTTGACGCAAAAAATAAAACTGAACTGAATTATTGTTGTTATTATGAATAATAAAAAACATTCACTCTTGTTACCATTTGGACAATTAATTTTTTTTTCTAATTATTGTCTCAGTCTTTTTTCATATCTTTACATGTTGCTTTCCATACTGTAGTAAAATGAATAGAAAACAATGATTGCCTGAAAAGTAGAAAGATAAATCTATGAACTTATCCATGCTTTGGAAATGGGAGGGCAGTACTGACAGCTTGCGGTTAATTAGCTAAAAGACTGAAAGCAATCGCTATAGTCTATCAGAATGCATTTGCTGGGGCAGCTTTTAAATGAGCTGCATTGACTACAGGTAAAGTATAAACATACAGCCATTGCAACACATTAATTTACAGTACAACAGCACATGCAGTGAAAGATATAGAAGTACCTGTAACTTGAGCTCCACAGCAGCCTGCCCCACTGCTGCACTGCTCTCTCAGACTAGAAAGCTCTGACTCCAGCATCTCGAGCCTGTTCAGGATATCCTTGATGTCTGGCAGCTGGTTGTCACAGCCACATGCCTGCTTGGGGATACTGATGCGATGTGTGAAAACAATCTGATTGTCGCCATCCTCCGTGTGCTCAATGTGCTCAGTGTTCTGCATGTCCATTGGGGCGCTTTTGTGTTTGAGCTCAGTGCCTCCAGGTGAGTCGAGGTCCACAGAGCAGATGGACGTGGAGGGGACGTTGATGTTGTAGACGTGGTTGAACACTACTGGCTGGTCAGGGTGGGGCAGGGTGAGGTTCTCCTGGGTTTTCTTAGGCATCAGAGCATCTCTACGGTGGCGGATTACCTTCTTGACCAGGCCGGCAGTGGAGAGCTCAAAGAGCAGGGCTATGGTCACACAGCCTAAGAGGAAGCCTTTCATCCCCATGATTACAGCGTGGCACTGCAGCTTCTCTGAAAGTAGCAACTGAGTGCTATTCAGGTATCAAATAGGTGTACTTATCCTACAGAGAAAGAAAGTATAGACAGACAGGAAAAAGGAAGATTGATTCATTTTGAGAATTTACTTTCAAGGCACATAACTTTGTCATACAGTCCTTCTCAACGTGGAACACATGCAACACAGAGCAATCTTCACAGAATTCTGTTCGATATTCACTTTTCTGATTTGCCCTTGCCATGTGGGATATTTTCGTTAACATAGTCCCACCACACACACTACATCCACACTGGGGACCATAGTTGGACTGAAATATTATAGTATCCCACTAAAAAGCAATTAACCTTCTTCTGCTGCCCCTAACAAAAGACCACTTCCAATCCTGTTGCTGCTTTGCCCTATTTAAGCCCCTCTGCTCCCAGTGGAGAAGACACACACTTAGTGGATGACACTGTGGCATTCTTTTCACAATTCCTCGGAGGACCGGCAGAGCGGCAATTACTGCAGGCGCGGCATGGGACCTTGGGGATCTGAAGCTTTCTTCTTCTGGCCACATTGAGACAAGTTGCCACAAACAGCCTGGCAACACCTGCATGGTGGGCAGCCTACTCTTTTCTCCACAGTCCAAACAATCCAAACTGACAGCTTAATACCAGTTTATGGTTAGACCATCTGTGGGCTTCCTGTGTGGGACAAAGGTCTGCACAAATTTCCCTGCTACCTGCAAACCGGCAGGTCAGCATTCCCGGACTGGTCTGTGGTTTCTCTGATTCCTGTAACATGAATCTTACAGCTTTCACCAAAAGCTTCTGTGACAAAGGTCTGATGGAAAAATGTGCTGAGGTTGTGGCAACCTTTAAATGACCTTTAGCAAACTTTTCTTGTTGTTTTATTTTTGCATTAAATTAAAGATACGGATTGGTTCAAGGTATTCCCTTGCTGCATGCATGTCTGTGGCCTGTTGTATCAAACACTGTATCAAAGTGTTATTTATGAAAAAGAGGATTCATTCTTATAGCGTTTTGTTTCTCTATTGATCAGGTTTCTAGCTGATTATATGCTGAAAGATGATGATCGACATAAAGTAAAACTGTTGACCTGACTATAGATTCTGTGCATGGCACTGGACTTTTTGAAGTGTCTAGCTCAGCCTGACTTTATATCATTTGACTTTTTACTAAACCTTGTCAGAGATGTTGACACCAATCCTTTTCTACCTCAAATAAAACCAATGTGTTCCTTGGCTGCTCTAAAGGTTAATAGCAGCTCTTAGCAACCAACATGAAAATGTCTATGCAGCAGACATGAAAATGCATGATTGCAGGCATACAACATATTCCAACCCTGTGGTGGAATATGGATGAAGCAGTTTTAATTTTCTCTGCTACACCTGACTAAGTCGCACTGATGTGGATGCAGCAAAAACAAGCAGCATCTTTCCTTGCCATTTTCAGGAAGGCTGACAGTCAGCATGTCATTTCCAAGAGGAAGAGGTGCTTGGTCTCCTCATCCCAGCCTGACATGTGATTAGGCAAGCTGACAGATGAGCTCAGCTTGGAGGGATCCCACGGCTTCACCCCGGCCCTCCCCAGTCCCCTGATTAGACAGGCAAGGATGAGCATCTCCATGATAGGTAGACTGTAAAAGTGCTAATGTAGCTTGCTGATGGGAGCGCTGAGGATCTGGGAACCCCCCCACTCCCCACACCCCTCCCCCAACACACATCAATACAGTCACACCGCTGTGCCCAAGCATCACAAACTAGGGATTAAATCAACAAAATAGCCAGAAAATTGCTTTGAGTTGCTGTTAAGGTTTTAGTTCTGGGCAGATGGTTGGCTTTCTCACATTGAAGGCTGGCTGCTCTCCACATGGACTTCTGAGCAAGGCAACTCTGAGAGACCAAAGCAGGCTTTGTGTGAGAATCTGTGGCTTTGGCAAAACTCAGCTTATTCAGAAATAGATGAAGAGAAGAGGCTGCCACAGAGTCAGAGAAAACTTCTGATTTGGCCTTTTCTCCTCTTAGCTGCCATCTATTACTCTTTAATATAAGGCCGAACAATCACAATAAGAGAATCTGAGTGTGACCCTGAGAAACACAGAGCTGATCCCTCTGTTTGGACTTCCTTCATGAGCACCCTGTGGCCCTGGCACTATGCTAATGCAGCTGGTTGCTGGCACTGTGGACATGGACTTGATACAATCTGACTGCTGCTGCTTTGTTACTCCCTCACTTGGGTTTGCTCTATAGTTAGCTTCTCAAACAGCAACAAAGCTTATTGCCCGCCTGTTGGTTGAATGTGAGGCGAATTTTACCAGGGGAAACCTGCTGGCACACACACATTTGGTGCAACTGATCTAAATTACCCTGTTGTGAATGAGTATTAAGGAAACACTTGAAGTTGTATACCTCACACAGTGGAGAGCTGGAAATGCTTTAAAGATGCAGTTGGGGTGAGATCTCTCCCTATCATCCCTATGTCTATTAGATTAATTTTACGAAGTGAAGGGGTGCGCTAATCAAACAGTCAACCCTGAACCACTACCCTGACCGTAACCCTAACCCAGTGAAGCATATTCCAGCCTTATAAAGTTGCTTTTTGTTCACAGAGGAAAGCATAGGTTGTTTGAAGTGTATGTGCAACATGCAAGGTCAGTGGTATGCACAATCCTTCCCAAACAAAAGTTGCTAATTAAGATGTATGGGAAAAACAAAAAAAAAAAAAAAAAAAAAAAAAAACACACACACACAGTCAAATCAGAGTCCAGAATCCCTGGACATCCCTGATTTTCCCATTAGTGTAATGTAAAAAAGCATTGCACTTCCAAGCAGCTGAAGCAGCAGTAACTTCCTCCTTCTTTGCAAGAACAAACGTTTTCCAGCATGTTCCTGGATGTTGCTTCTTTTTTTTTGCTTGTGAAAGTCTAGAACTTTTATTCCTCTGGTAAATCAAAAGAATTCATTTGCTCCACGTGAAGGAGAGCCAAGGGGATCAGGATAACAGTAAAACCAGGACAGTGCAGTCAGCACAAATCGCCATCAGTTATCGCATGCCGCCTCCCTAACATGGCATGCAAAGATCTGTCTTGTTATAGTGGTCGATCACTTAACCTCGATCTTGTTTCCATTTGGACAGTGTTGTTTCAGTGGCAATAAATAAATCCTGTGTGGATGATTGCTTTACCAGCGTTCATTTCCTTCTACGTTCTGCATTCTTTTAGACACAAGTTTTATTGTCAGTTGGTTGTGAGATTGATGAGCAGACTATCTGCCTGGGGAGGACTGAACACATAAACAGAAGTTGGGATTTCTTTCAAACTGAGCCAGGGCCCCATGAAGATGAACTTAATTGTCACTGTTGTCCACCTTTGTTGAGAGTCTGCCATATGGCAGGTCCAAGATAAATCACAAAAGAAAACTATTACTTGGCAAGCATCAGTTATCTCTATAGCTGCTCTGTGGAGAAAATGCAATTTGTTGTGGCACAAAAGAACGGCAATGTTATCAGTCTGTGTAGCAGCAATGTGTGGAAAGTTATTTAAAAGCTGACATGGAAGGGCAGGCAGTGCATTTTCCATAAAGAAAACTATCAAAGGATAATGGCAGCGCTGTGAACAGACAACGCAGCACCCATCTGATAACTCAACAACAAACAAACTGAATAATGAAGCAACGTGCCCCACTTGGTGTGTAAAAGCTGTAAATATTCAATGACTACAACTACAAATCAAGTCCCAAGACTGTATGTTAAACAGGTCTGATAGGATGCACATGCTTTCTTTTCATTTCTAAAGAATTTATCAAGCTTGCCTAGTTTTATAGGTCACTCATGACAAAACCACAGCTTGCCTTCTTTAGTACACAATCCAAATGTGGGTTGCTGGTATAAGGACTAAATGAAGGGCTATTGTCTGGGGCTCTTTTTACCTTGAGATACTGCCACACTGTAACAGGGGAAAATGACCAAGAAATAGACCTCAGTCACAGACACTCACCGCCATGTCCAGAATCATAAGAATAAAGTTTATCAGATACCACTTTAAAAAGCAATCTCATAACCCAAAGAACCACAAATCCACTGGAATTTAAATCTGCTGACAGACATATTTATCACAATCAACTTGCCTGCTAGGTGAAAAAAACCCTGCCACGTAGAGCAGGTGAGTATTGATTTGGATCCTGTATCCCCACCAAGGTCATAGCCAGAGAGATAGCGAGTTGCTGAGGATAGCACTATAGTTGTGAGTTATAATCATCAAACACAGAAATGAATTTCCAGTAAGAGGCATAGCTTGAGCCGACGGCTCAAAGTGCGATCGATGATGCAGTTGTTGCTGCTTCTCAGAAAAGGTTTTTCAGATTTTATCACCTCACGCTCTGGAAGACACGCCGTCTTTCTCTTTCTGCTTTTTATGACCAACGCAGCCATAGCTGTACACTAAACCCCAACGGTGGAATAACCTGCTGGCTTAATGGCTGAAAAGACGCAGTGTTTGAAAACAAGACAAAGAGGCAATCAGTTTGGACTCATTTCATGTGATGGAAATGATTGAGCAGGTAATCCTGGGCGTAATAAAAAAAAGGATTTGGATCTAATATGTCATTGATATAGTCAGGCCATTAGGACACAGCTAATTGGATAAAGACAAGCCTCCTCTCAGCCTGCACCTCTGGAAAATCTTGCAGCTTTTGTCTTGTCTGGCAGATGCAAGTCAGGTTCAGCAGGTCAGCACATGCTTCACAGACCAACATGAACAGCCATAATAAATATGGTCTGAGCTGAAAAATATACAAGTTCCAAGGTACCCAGCCAAGAACCAGCGTCATGGATTATTGGAAAATATGTTTTAAATATAAATCTTCACAAAAGTGGAACATCTAGCAGCCGCTTGTTGTTTAAAGTTTAAAGCCGAATTGATTGGTAGATTAACTAATCAATCGATGGTCAGAAAATTCATCTGCAACAATGCATTTTTCAAATAACTTGTCATTGAAACATTTGTAAAATGTACACATGTTTTTCATACATCACTAACATTCAAACATGAATATGTTGAATTTTGGACTGTTGGGCAAACCAAATAAGAAATTTGTGTGCGTTCAGCTTTCAGTATTAGTCACTGCTTTCTGATATGTTGAAGCCCAAACTTAACATTACATAAATGACAGATTAATAAATGAAATGAAAATAATCATTAGTTGCAAGCCCTAAACATGTCAACTACACCCCCTTTATGAAGTTACAATATGTCAGTGTTGCGTTTACAGATTGTTCTGTATGTATTATTACAATTATTATTATTAAACAAATAATTAAATCTATTATTAGTGCTTTTAAGTCTTATAGAAAGAAACAGGAGGAAAAATTTAATTGGGAACTGTGCATTGTCCTGGCAAGGCAACTGTTCAATATCAGCATATCAATGTATTTACTACAACTCTCGATCATTATTTCCCATAAAGTAAAAAATTTATCATGATTTGACTTGCTAAACAGAAACAAACTGAATGAAGGAATATGCTGTTTTTGATGGATGAAAAGAAGACTGGCTTCATCAAACCAAGGCAGCGCTCATTGGCTCTGCACTGCAACCCCATTGGATCTGATGACACAGATAGTGGGGGAGTGGTGGGGGTTAGTGTGTTCATGGCTGATAAGGCGGACGGGGAGTCTGGATCTGAGATACAGGCAGAAACACTTATCTGGATACTCGGAGAGAATGTTCTGCCAAGGCTGAGCCCTGTAGCGCTCACAAAACCATCAGAGTAATTCGGAGCCAGACTGACTGATACCTCACCCCAAAAAGTCTATTTCTTCAACCAAAACCAATTTCCTACTTTGACATTGAGATACAGCGAAAGTGAATGTTGAACGAAGAAGATTGATAACTGGGTCAATTGTGCAGCAGACAGTCAACTCTCAATTTAGTTTTTACCACATTGTGATTTGACTCGCGGCTCGCTGTGAGGCCCATCAATATTCTTTATGGCTCTCCCCCTGCAGTGCCTCCATCTTGCATTGCTGTTCTCACTGGGTCCAGATGGAAAGGTTGGATGCTAGTCATTGTTCATGAGCTTTTTAACATGCTGGGTGCTGGTGACCTACTATTTATTAGCTTAACCCCTGTGTGGTGTGGAGGCTTGGCAGCCTCAAGCGCAGCCTTTACTGCATATCCACCTGCTGTTTTCTCCAGACTCTTGTAATTGCGTAGCCCTCCATTCTACCTGCTTCCTCTCCTCAGCTTTCACACTGCACTGCAATTACTATAAAAATCTGGCTTGTACCTGGCTGCCGTCTGTGTCGTAATGCTACACAGAGGTATTGATGTCAACTTCTGTCAACTTACCATGTAACTAACACCTCCTTCTCATGTAATCAATCTCAAAAAAGCTTTTGGCTAGCCTATTCTGCATGATTGTCACATCTTGATCTTTTGAACAAAAAGTGATCAAACAGCTGATAGTCACATAGAGGTCACATAGAGGAGTGTGGAAATTTGTCAGACAGCACGAATTAGTTGACCTCCAGACTGAATGATACCAATGAACATGACCCACAACCGTCTGGATTCTTGTTTTTTGCATCATTGAATGAGATTTTTTGGTCAAGTACAAAAAATGCTGAGTAGACGTGAGAGGACATAGTAAGACCTTTCAAAGTCTGCATATTTCAGCACTATACACTGGCGTTTTATTGGTTATTTCCATTCAAACAGGACGGAAATTATTTTTTTCCCTCCACTAGAAATGGAAGCAAGCATGTTGGCTGTGATACCCGGACATCTGTTTGTCCTTGTCTGTGATTAAAGCCTGAAGCGTGTTGCGTGTCCAAATTGGGAGTGCCTTCCATTCAGACACTTGTACGAGCCTAATGACCCTGGTCTCTAGGGTCGGCTGTTCATTGGCTTCCCTGTTTTTCACCATTATCCCCAATTTAAATTGTCTGCCACTCTCAAAAGAGCCCCCATCTTGTTCCAAGAACATCGTGGCTCATGCATTCCAATGTGCAAGGTCACTGGTGGAGGCAAAGTGTCAGAACGAAGTGCCTACCACATGTGTTCATCTATTGGATGCCTCCAATGGAGAGCCAGGAAATACAAAGGCATCCCGGATCCCACAGCAACAAAACTTCCACTCCTTTGCCACTGCACATTAGCATCAGAGGAACATTAAAAGCCACCTGGAATGCTCAAAACGCTGGATTTCTTTGCTCTGTTGTTATGACTAATCTGACTGGGCCTGAATAGGACACAGAAAAGACTGTGGTGATGCTTGTACACTCATTGCTGCAAATTCCAAGCATTACAAACATTTCTTTGAACACAAAGCCTGGTGAAAAAAAAGGCACATTACTCTTTCAAGCAATCCTTCAGTTTTCAGCCAAGAGGACAGAAATCCTCCTCAACAAGCATTTTTTTCTAAGATGAGCTTAATTCAGAAATTAGTTATACATCTATCCATCCAGACATGTTTTTCACATGATCTACACCTCACGTGTATGAGTGACATCTTCTCTTGTAAAATGAGTAATATGGCACATATGATTGATGTCCTTTACAGTAAAGGAAAGTTGACATCCCAAGTAACTGGCTAACAAACCAAAGTATTTGACAAATCAGAATTTTGACCTACTGGTGGCGCTAGAGGAAAAGTCAGGGGATCGCAAAGGTCAATATGATTCATCCTACAAAAAATATAATATTTACACAGTACTTACCAATTTACACAGTACTTACCAAGCAATGATTTCTGTTGTACTGTTTGACCACAACCACTAATGCTACACTCCCGTTCAGTTTCATATTGCTAAATGTGTGATTTGATCTTGCTAGATCCAAGTTGTTGAGAACCATCTGGACTACCGGTGGTCATATGCACTGGGCAGCACAGTCGCGGTGAAATTATCCAAAGATGTACTCATAAATTACTCAGAAACCAGTAACAATGTTGAAAAAGAAGGACAAAGGGAAGGGCAGGCGAGGAGACAGCAAAGGGAGTCTGGATCAGCCTGAATTAAAGATGACTTTCATTTACTCAAAGCAAAACATCTCTGCATCTCCCTGAGGCTTGCCTAGCATGGGGCGTCTTGAATACCCACGACTACTATTGGCTCTCAATCACCAGTGGAGGAGCTAAGTGGGGTTAAAGACAGTCACCCACTCAGAGCTTTGGGGGGCATGGAGCGCTGGGAGCTAACAGCTGTCCAAACAAAGGACTGTTTCCCACTCATCGTTATATTGCCGCCTAGTCTCACAGCAAAGCGTGTAATAGACCCGCCAATCCAACCCCTCACATTCGCATGTAAAACACATGTGTGTATGAAGGTGCAGCAACAGTAGGAGGTGATAATGAAGGTAGCAAAAAACAAATTCATATGACTTTCACACAGGGGACAAGGGTTCGACTCCCATGTGACACCAATAGTAAATGTTGATCGTTTTAAGGAAGTCGTTATTCTAAGCCAAATCATGATTTTTTGCTAAACCACATGGTTTTGGTGCCTAAGCCAATTTGCAGGTGTCACCTGAAATGCTTCTCAGTAAGCTTTATTTTAAAAGTGTACCTGGACGCTGCATATTTATTGTTGCTAACTTGACCCCGAAATGAGAAGGCGTTGTTTTCACACCAAGGTAACATGTGACACAGACATATTACATGCTTTGGCATGATATCATGTTTTATGCTGAGTGTCATGTTAGTGGCTACTCATATGGGTTGTCAAAGCATCATGAGATATTAATGCATGAAGCTTGCTCCGCCACCTACAGTCAGAAAGCATGCCTGTTATGTGGAAGTAGTCAGTATGTACGACATGTTTGTATGGCTATTGTATTTTAAAAATGTCCTATTTTATTTTACTTTATTTTTCAATTATTTGTCTTATTCGTAGAGTAGCTCCTTGGGCCCATGAAGAACATTTCTTTCAGCTGTGTACTTAGTATATGGATGAATGACAATAAACAATCTTGAACTGATTAAGTTGTGAAAATATGTAAAACCAAAACAAAAGTCTTGTTTCAGATTAATTGACAAGTCTGCAGGCAACCTGAATTCACAGCTACTGAAACACAGCCAGACTCCTTTGTTCTGTCCACATCTCCTCATAATACACAACTACCATCCAGTAGAAGATGCCTTGGTATCCTGTAGGTCTCCATCACAGCCCACCTTATATTTCCATATACACTCCCCTCTCTCTCTCCTCACTGACTCACCCGTTTGCCTCCCTCCCTTCCTCTAATCTTTTCTTGCTCAGATGTACATAGGGGTTCTGTTACTAGGCTCCATGAGGATACAAATTTCCTCAAACAGCTTCAGGGGTAGACAGTGTAAATCTGTGAAACCTGCAATGAATCCGGTCTTCCCCTGCCTTAAAGAACTTCACTAGCTCTCAGTGGAGAACCCAGCTGTGGTCTAGATACAGTTTTGGTGGCTTGCTCACTCTGGAAAGAATAAGATTCAAGGCTAAAAACTTTTAAATGAGATTATGTAAATTTTGAAACCAGGACAGCATATTTATTCTCTTACAAATGAAAAGTTGAAATCCTAAGCAGTAGAATGCACCCTTTCTCTATTCAATCCATGTGGGCTTTTGAGGCTACAGCCTTACCTGGTCTGGTATGACCAGCTTGTGCAGACTAATGTTCACTATTGTTAGGAAACTCAATACAAGTATTCCTGCGTACCTGATACTCCTGTTTCAGTTTGCTGACTCACTGGCATGACCTATACTCTTCTTTACTTGAACTACAGTTAAACTATATTTTAGCTTTTGCCATTATCCTATAATTGATACTTTTGGATACAGAGGCCACTGTGTAGTTACATAAGCTAGCTTTAAATCTTCAATTTTTTAAAGTGAAAATAAAAGAAATGATTGACAGCAAATACATATAGCAATTTGCAGCAATCCCGAAATTATACATCAGCCTTCAAACACATATCAGTGAATACCAGTCATATACTAATCCATCCTCTCCTTTATATTATCTGTTTGTCTTTCTGATCTGGACATTGGAGACTGGGAAGCACATGGAGATGAACAGTAACTGAGTGTCTGTGTGTGTGTTGGTGTGTGCATGTTTGTTTGTGTGTCAGCGAAGCTGCCAGTTCACAGCCGACAGTGTGTATGCTGGAGATATGGGAGAGGAACCAACCAGCAGCATCCAATACAGAGCAGCTGTCGGTCTCCTGGGTCACACAAGCCTACTGTCTGCTGGCAACCATAAAGTGTACAGCTGGACCTACTCTGGAAAGCAACACACACACACACACACACACACACGCACATATGGACACACACTAACCCTACCCATCTCGCCTCTGCTATCCCATCAGACCAGATCTCAGCATCTGCCCTAATGCAAGCAGAATAATTCAGTAGATCATCACAGACTTCCATCTCTGAAGAAATTACTCTTTTTACCTGCTCTGGTAATAAATAAAAAATAGCCGACAAGAGGAAAAACTTTCACAGTAAAACATAATTGGCATCCAGGTGCATGCTGTAAAGAACAAAATTAAGCCAGTCTCGGAAGTCCTTGCTTGTAAAACATAAGCATGAATTACAGAAGCTGCTTTGATGAATGGAAATAGTCTTTTTATTGCTAACATTACCGACACTCTTCAGTGGTGGTGAAAATATAGCATTCAGATAGGTCACCAGCAGTGCATTAGCCATGAAGCAGTTGATTAATGAGAAAATTAATTACCAGCAATTAATTAATATTCAATTAATAATGTGAGTCATTTATAAAGCAAAAATGTCAAACACTGGTTGGAGGATTTACAAGTTTTCTCGTGTTTTCTAACAACTACCAAATCTTTAACAATTTCTTGACATTTTGTAGACTAAGCAGTCAATAATCGACAGAAGAATTGGTCATGGAAAGAATCTTTACTTGTACCCTGTGCATTTGATAAAAATGACTAGAACAGAAAATAATTCCTCAAGAAAGTTTTAATATCAAATCATATAAATGTGGAGTAAAGCTGAGAGAGCTGAAGCTGTCAAGTTGTGCAGCTCAATTTTCTCAATTATCTTAATTAGGCACAGCAATTGGCCCATTCATTCTGCTCCCATTCAAACACACCGACTCCATGCAGGTAAAGAAGGTGACTTACCTCACACACAACGCTCACAGCCTCTTCACTGATTAGAAAACTGAAGCAGCGTTGACGAGAGCCTTATCAGCCAGCCCTGACAAATGTTCTCACTGGTCTGTATCTTTCAGAGCGCTGACAGCTCTGTCATCTTCCCTCTCCTCTCTGTTCTCTTAGAGTGTTTACTCGAGTCTACCTAGAGAGCTGATGTTGTGCAGCCAGCGAGGAGAGAGAGAGAGTGAGAGGGAGAGAGGGAGAGAGGGGGAGAGACAGAGAGAGAGAGGGTGAGAGAGGGAGATAGAGAGAGATGAAGAGCAGCAGAGAGAGGGAGAGAGTGAGTGAAAGAGAGAATTCCCTTTCTCTTAAACAGTAGTCCCTCTGCGGTCAGACTGCACTCCCACCTACTGCTCTCTTAAATGCCCCCCACCCATTCACCCTCTCCACAGCATTGTGACTGAAAGCGAAGGAGCTGAAACGGGACGCCTCAAGGCTGGAAAGAGAGAGAGTGACTGAGAGAAAGAGGGTAGGAGAGGAAAATGGGGGGAAGGGGGTGGAGAGGTTGATGGATCGGGGGGTGGGGAGGTGTACCATTAGCAGTAAATTGCAGCAGGCAAGCCAATGGAGAGCAAGATATGAGTGAATGCAGGGCCTGCATTAACATAGCATTTAAGAACTTGAAAGCAGGGAGTGAACCTCGGCTCCATTTGTGAGGTTGAGGAGGATGCAGAATATACACTAAAACCATGCACTTGTACCAGCGTTGAAAATATGGTCCAAATTGAATGTTTTCGAAATGCTGAGTTGATCATTGTTGCTATTTTTGCTTGTTTTGTATAAAATCCCAGTCACATTTGAAGGTGGCACTAAGAAATCAGTGACACAGTGACTACTCACAGGAATACTTGGTGAACTACTGTAGCTGACAAGCTAATTGCAAACATGCTAGTTTTGCAAAAAAAAAAAAAAAAAAAACTGTATGGTACAACACAGCTTTTAAAGAAATGCTAGATATCTACATTTTGGGCTCTCCATTCCCTCAAAGGTTAGCACTTTGCTATTGGTCAACAGCGTGAATTCACAAATCAGTGTTCACTAACTGCACTGTCATAAAACTACCAGAAAAGCACTTATTGAAAGCAAATGCAAAAGAGTTTGATCAAATGAAAATCTGATGGATTTTGACTTTTGTATCTTTTAGTTTGAGTTATATTCTGGAAATACCTGTTGGGTTGTCACTGACACCTCTTGAACATCAAACGTCCAATAAAACCATGCCATGGTGATGATTAATTTGAGGGCATAGCTGAATGGCTTCTTAGCCACTGACTCGTCCATTCAACTGCTCAGGCAACAACCACCAAGTAGAAACCTGACACACTGGATGAAACAGTGTCAGTGTCAGTTACCATTTCTTGATTAGACTTTGCTCGTGGTACCAAACCTATAGTGACTGCAACTACCAGCCATTCCCCACTCAAAAATTTGATGTAAACAGGCAGAACTGCCTCAAATAAACACAGGAACAAAGAGCTCAGGATGATGCTGTGCCACACACCTTCTATCGACCCTTCGCTCTGAGGAAAAAAAACACAGACTTCAAAGGGCAGAGAAATGCGCATCAAAAGATCTTCCATGAGAGTCAGTGTGGAGGATGGTGTGACACTCATTAATTCAGTATATGACCCCTCACACTGATCATATAGTGTTTTGCTTGTGGGGATGATGGTGAGGAATGAAAAAGACCTTCACAAATGCAGGTTTATATGCTTCACCTATGTAAGTATAAGTTTTTTTTAAGGAGGAAATATGATTTTCCAGCCTAAAATGCCCCACATATTTATAAAGATTGGTGGTATGTGAGTGAAGATCCATACCGAACGTTGGTGGGGTGTGTGTGCTGGGGATTTTGTCCAGACTGAGTGAAGCTTTTCTCAGCAGGGGAAATGATCCTCATCTTGTTGCTGTGAGTCGGTAGCAAGTCAGGCAGAAAATATCATCTCTAATCCTATATACAGCACAATGGCACATTTGTAGCATGGCTATCAGGTGATAAAAGGCAAATTCAGTGACTTGAGGGGCCCTAAATTCATTTTCATCCCCACTCCCCAGGGAGACGGAGGAAATCTATATAGTCTCGGGGCATGCATCTTTTTTTAATGACTTCTGGCTGTAATGATATCATTTAGATGAGATGATGGGTTGAAAGCTTGGCTATGTATAGCACCTGTTTCAAATGACGGTAAATGTAGATTCCCTGCATCTCTCCATCTGTTCCTGTTCTCACCTTCCTGTCGCACTGTTTCTTTCTCTTTATCTCTCCGTCCTTCACAGCCTCGCCAGGTTTTGCAGAGAATTGCTGTGGGAGTTCTCCACCTCTCTGTTTGCGAAGGCGTACCTGTTCACCGACTTTCAGAGCAAGTGAACTGAATGGGTTTGATTTCCCAGATGACACCCCATACGTGCATCCTCGCCTGTCATCCAATTTCTGCCGCTCTGGGACCAGACATCTGCTTGAGGGAGCCCATTTTATTTCCATTAGAGCACAGCAAAGTTCAGTTTCTATCGGCTGTCTTTTAACATATAGACAGGCAGAGAAATGCTGCAATAACATGCCAAGCAAGAGAGGACAACTACCTGCACTGTATGTTCGAGCACTGATGCTGCATACAGCTGGAAACACTGCCCGGGCTGCAAAAGGACAGGCTATTTTCAAAAAGAGATTTCCACGACACAGCCTATTTTAAAATCCAATTTATGTGCTGCAAAGTGCAATGAAATCAATTATGAAACAATATGTAGTAACTTAATTGTGGTGCTGGTATTCACAATGTATAACTCACTGCTGTAAAACTTAATCTCGTGGCAGTGAGAGGAAAAGTGAGGCAAAGGTTGCCTGGAGCACTTATAATAAGGTCTTCTTGCCACTGTATAATTGGTGGCATAGACTTGAAGGAAAGGAAAAGGACTCTGTGGGAAGTGAGACACATTCTGTCAATGACAGTGAGACCTAATTATACAATGGAGCCCCTGCAGCCATAGAGGATGTCAAAGCGGGCAGCAATAAGGCAGCCGATGGGGAAGACACACCACCCGCCATGGTTGTGTGTGAGCTTGCAGGTGACCTGGAAAGACCTGTTTACCTCATTAAAAATGAATCACAAGGTAATAAGGGCCTGCTCCCATTCCTCCCCTCCCTCCCAATGTCTGTCCTTCATCCATTATGCAGCAGCGAGCTGGGACGGTGTGGGTTAAGTCCTCAGGGAGGGTCACTTGGACAGAGACCCTGTCTGCCACCTCCTCCCTAAGTTACTGAAGCACCTGCCTCTTTTCATGCAATAATGAGACAATAACACAGTGAGGGGAAGCGTAATGTAGGTGATGAGCACTGAGGTAGGGAGTCCAAGTAGAAGCAGCGATCAGTGATAAACCTGTGGCCACAGCAAGTTAAACAAGGGAAAAGCAGCCTATTAGTAGTGTTCCATAATTCATAACATAGGGAATAGATGGGCCCCATGATAGCTTTCATGAGACGTGGAGGCAAAGAGAAACCAAGTGTTTCCGTTTTGCTTTTCAGCAGCTGCTTGCATGGCTATTTGCATCATATTTGTAATGGGAATTGTGCAATCCAGGAACGATTGTACAACCATGATCCATAAAAAGTGAATAGAGTGAAATCATTTGCAAACAAACTATGTTTGGCCAATGACAGTTAATTCATTTTAACCTTAGTTAACATGCCCATATGGTGTTTCTCATATGTTACAAGACATATCATCATGTCATCGCCATAGCTGAGCATTACCAACTTGGAATTGCAGTGGACCAATTACAGTGCCACAATCACAGATTCAGACAGCCAGTGTTTCATATGTAACATATCGAAGGAACCAATCCCATCAACTTGTGGGGGTGGGACCACTGTGAAACCAGGGGTATCAGAGGAGCAGATTGGTGCAGCGTCGTATTGGTATTTTGAAAGCTAGGTTTCACTGTTTTCAAACTGATGACAGAGATGTGTTCTGTTTCCGGTTGCAATGGTCTAATAGGAGTAATGCTGAATCATCATGTGTTACCAGGGGGTCTAACCCGAGCAGCCAAACTGCAGCGTGCAGTGACCTTTTTCCAAAGCGCTGTTTTGCATCAAAATTTATATTGAAGCCCGACGTCACTTCATCTATTTATCCTTAGGACACAATGAGTATGAGACAACATGTTGATCATGAGTGTACTTTTCTTGTGTTTTATGCATTAAATGTATCCAACTAATCTGCCATGTGCTGAATAATGTTAGCTAACATTAGCCTGCCAAGTTACATGATGATTGGTGTCAAGCGCTGACAGGACATTTTATATGGCCTGGGAGTGTTGATGAAGAAAGTTAGGGGAAATGTTATCAAATCAGTTTGTCAGATACTAAGATGCTGATGAGGTTTGTGTGTTTGATGAGTAGAGTTGGATAGATAGAGATGGCAGCAGGGACCGCTTACATCCCACATACTACATGGAGGCAAAGGTGTAGAGGCAGGAAGGGATTTGTTCATGGAAAAAATAAAATAAAATAGGTCATTTTTGTGGTGAGGTGAGAAGATTCGTATCAATCTCATGTTTGTACAGAGCTAGAGTCAGGTTTATCTTAGTTTAGCATAAAGAACTGAGGAGGGGAAACAGCCTGGCTGTCCTCAAAGCTGTTTAACTTGTACATAAATAGAAATGTAAACACAATCATTTGTTATGTGTTTGCGCTGCGTGCTGGACCTATTTCTTCTTACAGCACAGCACAGTATTGGGTTATTGGATTATTGGGTTTTCAAATTCTTCCAGTCCTAGGCATTATGCCTTCCAGGTGCAGGACACACTGACAAAATGTAACAAGAGGACAAGAATACCTGACATAAATGATATGCATCTGAGATGATTTACACATTGTGGCCAAAACATATGTAGTGTATTCAGTTTTTTTTGTTAATATACAGTTTGTGTTATTTCTCAACTAAAGAAAACACTGCAATGCTAAAGCAAGGGAACTCTTGTTTTAGGCCACACACAGTTACAACGTGTGCACCCATCTGTATAAATGGCCAGTAAATGTCCTCAACACAGTGTCAGGACCTTGTATCTGTGCTGTGGTCCCTGACCTTTGACACCTTTTGTGTTGTTACAGTTGGCACCCTGTTCGCTCCAACTCTGCCAGCATGTGACAACTGCTTCAGTTATTCAAGCTGACAGTGCGCACACAAGACTTTTACTCTGTGGACCTGTTTGATACGCAATACATTTAATGCTACAATACCCCCCAAGCAATACCCTGTTCACCCTGGTTCTGTCTGGCAAGTGAGAGGTATCTGCTGCCATACCACCAGACTACAGAGCAGCTTCTTTCCTCGGGCTCTGAGATCCTCAGCTCATCCTCCGCACTTCACCACAAAAAATAGTTTTAGTCTTGTTTGTAGCATAGAGGGACTACAACTTGCATTTCATTGTGCAAATATGAGTTGTAGAATGACAAATAATGAACCTTGAATTTTGAACCTGGATGACAGAATATAAGCAACCACTTTAGACCACAGACTGATTGACAGGCCACATGTTACACAATAAAACAAAGGTCGCCATCCCTCATAATCAAACAATTGTTACATAATCTTTCTTAACATAAAAATAAATGTTTTTGGTTTCAAAAGTGTAACTGACACCTTGTGTAACTTGTGAAAATAGCTGTCCTGTCCATTCCTAGACAGCGCAGAGTGGAATGTGTTTACTAAGAGCTTGGGACCTCCTGGGTGAAATGACCCCCTGAGACCTGACCTCAGCCAGGAATGACAGGGTGAAAGCAATGCCACATACCCACTGGGACACCTAAGTGAGCCCAGGTTACATGCCTCTCATCTTTCAGCTTCTCCGTTGTCCTGTTACAGAGAACACAAACATGAAGGTGGAAGGGATGAAAAAGATAGTGAACTGCACTACATCATCAGTATATGTGTTACATGTGCTGTATATATGTGTGTGTGTGCGTGTCTATATGTTGTTGTGATTGGTTGTTTTTATATATATAAACTATCTCTTTGTTCAGTATTTGTTGTCCTACTTAGTTGTACGTCTATCTCTGTTTTAGAACACTGAGAGCAATGAGAAATCAGAGTCAAATTCCAAGTATGTGTCCACATGGCCAAAGAAGCTAATTCTGATCATGCACTGACAGATGATAAAAAATATTACTTCCAGATAGCACTCTTAGGTGATGCAACTGCTTTTCTGAACTTGAGAGACAAGTGTTAAGGCTTTAAAGATAAATACAAAACACTTAACAACGTTATTTAACTGGTGCTGCAAAATTAAAATGTTGCAATACTTTTACGTAAGAATACCAAATGATGTTTTCGAGCTATTCAGTCATTGCACAGCATTATCCACATTTTATCACACAATCACACGAGTGCAGCAGTGTATATCTGTATGTTAAAGTGACAGTAGGCGAACACAACAGTTTCAAATCACTAAGTCAGCAAGTCAGACTAGGATGAGCTAGCTAGAATTTTGCATAATCCATTGAGCATGTTTGCATGATTCACTGGTTGGTTTTCATGTTCCCACATGAAATTCATAATGATAGTTTTAATACAAGTATATGCGGCCAATACTGACTTGAAATTTGCAATGTGTTTTATGTGTCTTCAAAGTACTTGTTTGATCATCAAACAGCATGTAAAACCACTGCCCCCACATCTTTCTGACATTGGCTCTGGGAAGCTGAATTTGACAATTTTTGTATCTTTCTGTAACCAACAATCTGACAAGTTCCCACATCATGCAGTGATAATCCAGGTGCGCTAAACTGAGAAAGTAAGGTGTTATTTAAACTTATTTATAAAGATCTCTTTTTTACTTTTTGTACATGCAAACAGCACAGCACCATGGATGCTTATGAGGAGAGACAATCCCCAAACCACTTCCTGTACAATCCTGTAAGGCAGGCATCTCAAACTGATTCCATAAAGGGCCGTGTGGCTGCAGGTTTTCCTTCCAACCAAGGAGGAGCACACCAGGCTGGAATCAATTAATCAGCTGATTTCAGTCTTCAGCTGATAACTAAGTGATCCCTTGATCTTGATTGGTTGGCTTGGTGTGCTCTTGGTTGGCTTGGTGTGCTTTTTGTTTATTAACAGTACAGTGCTTTTGGAAATAACTATCAGCTCTTAAGCCATGGTTTTGGGGAGTTCCAGGCATGACAGAACTGTTAAATGTGATTGATAATCTTAGACCATGTGGGCTATTTTGGATTCCTTCGATTGCTACCATGTTGGGCTTAGCGTGGAGCCTGTTACCCTCTTGCCAGCTCCAGTTCCTGAGCTGACTGGGCACTGGCCTGCTAGGCCCCTGCTTGTTCCAGCCCCTGAATCAGCCTCCTAGCTTTCAGCCATGTCCAACGGTTTCCTGCCTGAGCCCACCTCTGATGATTCCCAAGACGAATCTTTCTGGGGGACCCAGCTAGCATTCAAAACCACCCCCACAAGAAAATGAGGCTCCATCAATGCTTCCTATCTGGCCCACTGTCGTCCAGTCACCCAAGTCTGAGTGGTAGTGGTCTTGTGTTCCTGAGGGACAGCTGTCTCTTGTTCCACTAAGTCCCCCCTGTTCCTGTGCTGCAGTGATCCACTGGGCCGGAGCTGAGGCAGTCCTGTTCCCAAGCTACAGCAGTCTTCTGTGGTGTTTCATTATCCTCCTATTTCCCTGCCTCTATCTGTTTTCTTATACAAGCCTTTTCTCATAGACTTTGTTTACATATATTTGTTGTGTTTTGTGTTTCAGATGTCAAGGTGGAACCTTCATCTTAAGGGAGGGGGGGCGTGGTGGTGATGCCCTCCCACTGTCCTGGCAACCTCAGCAGGCAGTTCGTTGACAGGGGAGGGTCATCAGCTGATTGGGCAGCCCTGGCCCACGTGTTCCCTCTGTCTCTCCCTTCCTACATCTGGCATTCATCCTACTACCCAGGTGGTGCCAGTACAAGTACATGTCTTCCGATCCATGTAATATGCATCTCATGTCACATTTGCTGCTCAGACTTGAGCTGGGAAAAATATCCATCTCCCAGTGGCAATCACAATAAGCTGTAGGAAATTGTCTGGTATCTCCCCATTGAAATTACAAATATTGTGTATGTCAACACAAGCTGCAAACTGCAGGAATCCACCAATGCAATCGGATTATTATAAAGGCAGGCAATACCATTGTTTTTAACTTCCATGCCAATGTTGTTTGGTATAAGCAGGAATTATTTTTGATATAATGTATGTAATTTTAAAAACTCATTCAGTTTACAGTTCTACATGCCTCATTTCTGCATAGAACACATATCAGCCCACACCATGTTTTTTGTGTAATAATATGTAGCAGCATGGATGCCTCCCGAGACTTGGTCCTTATCTCTTCTATTTTAAGCCGTGCAGAGCAGCCCCTATAGAACAGTATGGCAGATCCCACCCGTTGTCTTCTAGCTGAACCCAAGCTCATATTTAACATCACGCAGGTGGAGACGGATACACAGCTACTGTATATGTCAGACTTTATTGCTTTGTAGATTAACATGTCGGGGAGTTCAAAGTATTCCTACAAGCCTATAAAGCCTGAGTTAGAGTAATATAGCTTATGATTTTAATATGATGTGATTTGTGCCACAAACCATAACAGAAGCTTAAGCTGCAGGATTCAATCTGACAACAAGGATCCAGATTGATATTTTACTATCAGAAGCTAGTTGACTGTCGCAAAAAATAATTTAAATTCCTGTATCTTGCTTCCTCAGTATGCTAACAGAGCTCACCAACTTGTCACCATTTTCTATGGTCAAAGCTCAATACAGTGCAACAAGGAAAGACAAATTGGACAAATCTCAAGTGATTCTTCACCAATTTGAAAACGCAGCACAGAAAAACATGAACAAGTAGAGCAACACACTCATTTTTAAATTAAAAAAAACAGCAGCGAGAAAGTGTGCTGCAAACACAGCGTATACCATGAAAAATCAAGCACAACTAAGACTTCAGCTGGCCGTGCTGTCGACTTCCTGCTGGCTCCGGACACATGTGAATGGTTTAAATTATCTAATTATGTGACTCTTCTAGACTTTCCAAGTGTTACTAGACCAAGTGGATCACATTTTGGTAATACAAAGAGTAACCTTGCAAGGTTTATGATGCTCAAATCTTTATTCACCCTTGTACATCCTTTATTTTTCCAATGATAGTGTACGAGGAAAATACTTTTGGCCAGAGTGTGTCATCTGATGATTCCAGATGTTGCATTACCCTTTACTCTACTACTTTACAGCCCAGGGTCATTTCTGGGAGCTTGGTGTCCTGCATTATTATCTCCTGGAAACGTGGTTTGTAACTTTTTTTTCTGAACAACAAATGTTTCTGCATTTGTGTTGTTGTGTCTGTAGGTGCATTTCTATGCTGTCTTGTTTGTGATGTCTGTACAGCATTACTGCTGCGTTTCTGTATTTTGTTTTAGTTATCTGTATTGGCAGTGTGTTTCCTTTTCTATATTTCTCACATTTTGTTGTGCTGCATACTATATGTGTTGACAAATGTTTTCTTCATTTGATTCGGTTTTGTCTGTCTTGCCAGGAGCTCTCTTGGCCTGTGTGTAGTTTACCCTTAAAGTTAAAGACACAAAGATGCAGACAATAACTGAAGCCTCCTTCAACACACATCGCAGATATGGACAGGGGAGGACATCCTCACAGACGGAGGCTATAGTTAAAGCCAGAGAACGCCTGTCACGGCGCAGCTCCATTCAAGCCCAGAATCTCTTTATGGTCGCTTTACCACAGTCTGTCTGGGCAAAGGGTTCAGGCCTGTGTCTTTTCCTCTTTTGTCTGCTCTCCTGGGGGACATGAATGGGAGGTTGGGGCCCGAACAAAAGGCAGATCATGGGTCTATTGGGGGGACAAATGAGCTTAGTTTGGGTAATGGCAGCCAAAAGGAAAGGGAGGTGTGTGGAAGTATTGAGGCTCACCTAGGACCGGAACAGGAGGGGAGATGAGTTCCCCAGGATGAACAGCTGAGATCCTCCTTCCCACACTGCACATGCTCCGTCACTATCTAACAACAACAGAGCCCATACTGTCTACGGGCGGAGGAAGGGAGTGAGGGTACGGGCAGTGAAAGAAGGAGGAACACCAGCTGATTGCATGTTTCTCCATGGCAACTGTTAGCTCTGATCAGTGATGTGGTCCTATTAAAAAGGAGAGTGAACTATGACCTCTGGCGAGTGATCATCACAAGAAAATCTATCACACAGTTTCTTATTAAAAGACTTATTTTAACCACTACAGTGTGATTATGGATACCAGCAGTTCTTGGCACAGACTTCTGTCAAGAATTAGTGACCTTATTCCAAAAACAAAACTAAATTTAGCTGGGTTTAACCCCACCCTAGAATGAAAGCATTATAATTTGTGCTAATTAAGTTTTCCAATTAAATGTTCCCCAATTTTAAAATATCTCATATGCCAGTATATATTCCTTTACTGCTACAACATGCTAGCAACAGCCGGACCTTTTTTTCAGGGATCAAGATAAGACCTTTTTTTCAAAGGAGATGGAGTTGAGATTTCTCTAAATGTCACCTTATCACATATTCCATTTGAATTCCACTCTTCCTCTCGCCTTTGCTGCTTCGCACTTTCATTTTTTTTCCTTTTTTTTGTAGGAAGCATTTCTTTGTGCACACCCCTACTCCCCCCATACACATAAACTACTCACTGTCTACATATCATTGCCCCCAACTCCCTTGTGTTGGGGGCAACGATATGTTTGTTTTCCTTTGCTGCTGCTTGAGTATACCCCCCTCTGCTGTGTCACTAATCCTGCAGACAGCTGAACAGAGAGCAAGTTATAGTGCGACCACATGCTATATGAGCAGAATATTGGTTGTTCATAGGAGAAAATGAAGAGAAAAATCACTTAATTGCTTTTGCATAAGCAATGTTGTTTTAAAATGCATTCACTAGGCCCTACATATGCATATTAGATACTGGGAACTCAATGTAACGTCATTCTGATTGATTATATACTGTATCTGATGCTGAACTGACCTACATGGCACTGGCTCTTCTACAGGCAGCCTTTAACCTGAACAGATTTTAATTAAGCATTCTGAGCCGATGCACATTGGTACATTTGGATATATGTTATTAGAAGTAGAATTCAGAGCGCTGAGATTGTCCTCACCAGAAAAATGACAGCATCAGCCATATTTAATCTAATTAAAATAATGAAATGAAATAAAATTCTTCACTCAAGGTCCACTTATTAGCATTTTCTGGGGTTTCAGCTGCATTTCATTGTCATCCTTAACAAGGGAGACTATGAAAGGGGAAAATCGCATGATGTAGTCTACATATTTTCCAGTTGTCCATCTCAGATGAAACAGAACAGATGGAACAGATACGCTTCTGTATTAATCGGTCCAGCAGGCTACATAACGGCTCGCGTTTCACCTATACTATACGCTCATCAGTGCAACCCAGAACTTCTTTTTGTGCTTCATGTTGTAAGCATCATTTCAGTGATTGTTTTTCGGGCTCTGAGCACTGCCAAAACGCAAGTGACTCACGCCTGCTCTTACTGAAAGCATCATCCCGTGAACATGACAAAACTGTTTTGTCTGTTTTGACAAGGCATGAAACAACTGCTCCTACAGACTGAGCAGCACCCCTCATGCTCTTTTTACCAGGTAATTTCGTTTTCAGTTGCATAAACCTAACCAAATCCTAACTGTAGAGTTGTTTTTGTAATACTTACATGGGTTGTTCACTGACAAATGACCTATTGTATTAGTCTGAGTAGTGGTTTGAGTGTCCAACTGTCTAAGTTCAGGTGTTTTAACCTTGTCATAAAAAAAAATAGCGGGTTGGCATGAGGGTTAATACGTTTTTAGCTCAATAAAACGTTTTGCTTTTGTATTTATTTTTGATAAAATTTTCTTTGTTAGACCTCTGAAATACACTGTTGTCTCTGGTGTTAATTGATACTCTGTTACTGTCTTGCACTCCTGAGTGACATCTAAGAGCACCATGTTAAATGTTGAAAACGCTTGCTGGCTGTAGTGTCACTGATGTGACTGATGACCGACAGCGACCTCTGGGTACAAGGCCAGCCAATGGGCTGACAGGTGATGTGTGAAGTGACAGGAGATGAGCTGCTGAATAATGGGCTCTTGTCAAAGCCTTTTCCTCTCCTTTAGAGGAGCTAGCACACAAGGCAGCGCAGCCTAGGCTCCCATGATTGTTGCCTACCTTGGGACTGTTCTCTGATAAGCTGTTGGTGGTCCCTGAATGTGAATGAAATGTAGCTTGTGTTTTAGTCATGTCACACAATGGCATAGCCATCCACAATATCTTCATCTGCTATAGTGGCAAAGGCATTAAAAATGCCATGTTTTGCAAATCTATTTAAGCTCTGTGAGGATATCTGTTAGAGAAGCTGTGGTGCAATGAATTTCAATGAGGCTCATGCTCTTAGAAATACAATGGAGAGGTGTTTCTGACTGAAAGTGAGGCATGGGGATGTTAACTTTAATAGCTTATCTCCACTGTTTGTATTACCAAGCAGTAAAGCTAGAGGCAGACACACATCAAGGAAGGCTTGTCTTTTCCCCCTCTACCTCTTTCTCTTCTTGCTCACATCTTTATTTTCCTTTTTCTTACCTCTACATACTAATCATCTTTTCTGTCTTTGCTTTTGTTAAGCAGTGAAAAATTCAGCACAAGCCAGGTAATATTTCAGAGCGTTGTACTATTTACCACTATTCGTTTCAAATAAATCACCTGCGAGCCATTGAAGGGAGCCTGTACCTCTGGAGAAAACACCAGTCCGTCATAAGAGCAGCTGTGATGGATAGAGGTGAGAGGTGAGGGCAGGCAGGTCAGCTGAAAGCAGAAGGTCCACCAGACAATAGAATGGAGAGCTTTGCCTTAAGAGGCAGCTTTAGACAAATCACATTAAGCAGCGATGAAGAGGTTCGAGTGCTGCCCACATTCATTCTATTTTTTCTATCAGCCTTAAGGATGAGCCATTAGTATGCTACTCTTGTCATCACTGTAGTTCTCAGGAAGAACACCAGAGAGATGCTCCCTTAATTGTGGTAATTAGCCACTCATGAGCCTTCAAATTGCATGTTCTACCATTTCCGTCTAGTAAAACATATTGATATTTCAAGTTGAAGTGCCTAGACTTTGACCATAGAGGTTGCAGGTCAGAATTGTTTTATTAATGGTAATTCGAATGGCCATGCAGGCAGCTAATCTGCTGAGTCAATGTTGTTAGCCATTGCTAAGAGCACCAGTATATGGCCAGCTGTTTGGAGATGAGAGAGTGAGTAGGGTAAGAGCTTCTCTCTCCTTTCTCATGTGTACAAAGGAGTGTAACACTATGAATGTCTTCCAGGGGAGACTGTCTGAAAATTTGTGCCATTATTCCCATATTTAAATGAAATCGTGTCGTAAGAAAATGAAATTACCAAAAAATAATAGGCTCATTAGGCCTAAATAAATGCCTTTTTTTCGACCCCCACAGAAACATTCTGGGCCTTGGACAAATGCACTCGACCCCTGCCGACTCATGTTATGAACAGGCTACAATATGTTATGAAATGTAACGTTTTGGACCTTTGACTGATATGTTTGAGAGGCCCTGTTCAATGATAACATTTTGCGAGACGTTAATATGTGTTGAATGCTGTGGTCACACCACAGAATATAAATTTATCTTGAATCGCGAACGTTATGTGAGCTTGCTTCCCTCAGTAGCACAACATAGAAGTTGAGAACATGAAATGTTCGAGCCTTGAATGAACCAAATCAGTAAAGTAGTCAGCTAGAAGAGCAACAAATGAGCTGAAAGATGCTATAACACTGAAGTAGACATTGAGCTGAGGGGAACTGCAATGTCAGGTGAAAATTCTCAATGGGACCGTAACTAGAAGTTACACATTTCACACTGGACACTTGATCCACTGAGTCTTTAGATCCACAGTTACTGTCAGAAATAGTGATTATAGCCACTTTAACACTCAAGCAAATCAAGAGCTGCATACTATGTTCTTAAAAACAGCAAACTGCACGGTGTCCTCTCAGGTCTCTGCCAAGAAACTGTCAGGCAATTTAAACTTGAGAAAGATCAAAAGCAGAGAGAAAGAAATCAACTCACCACACAGGTCTCTGGTTTTGTGGTAGAAGCTGCTCACAGACAAATCTCTCAATGGTTTTAGGACCAAAATACTCTCAAACTGTCTTTTACCATGTGAACGCTGGAACATATATGACTTCCCCCTTCTTTGTCTACCTTTAAAGGATAACTTTCATTTTTTACAACCTGGACCTTATTTGTAGCATTAAATACGACCATTTACTCACCCAGACAACTCTGGTGGCATTTGGAGTCGTTTTGAAGAAATTAGCCCCAGAGGAGCGGCGCGTATATCCGTATAATGCGAGTACTCGGGGCATCCATGCGCAGCCTCTATATAACGCATAATCTGCGGCGAAACTCGTTCATATTGCAATATTTAGTTATGATATGCTGGTGCTATTCCCCTCTGAGCCCGTGGTGGCATGTTGTCAGTATCCAGCGTCTCTAGACAACTACCTCTGACGTGGATAATGTCATTACCGAACGCCGCGCGCTGCGAGCAACCAGCCACAACGAATACGCAATAACGAACCATAGCTGTGCCAAACTACAGCTAAACTAGCCGACCAGAGGGGAATAGCACCAGCATATCAGAACAAAATATTGGAATATGAACGAGTTTCGCCGCAGATTATGCGTTATATAGAGGCTGCGCATGGATGCCCCGAGTACTGGCATTATACGGATATACGCGCCGCTCCTCTGGGGCTAATTTCTTCAAAACGACTCCAAATGCCACCAGAGTTGTCTGGGTGAGTAAATGGTCGTATTTAATGCTACAACTAAGGTCCAGGTTGTAAAAAACGAAAGTTATCCTTTAAATCCAGGTTTAAAATGTTCTCTGCTGTTTTTATACTTTATTTAAGGTCATGTTTTAATTAGTCTCATAATGTTTTGTGCTTTTTGTTTTTATAATATTTGTAATGCATCACGTTTGTGTATGAAATGCACTCTACAAATAAACTTTCCTGGCCTTGTTAAATGACTTGTTAGGATGTGATATTTTTTGCAGAACACAATCGGCATTCCTCTTATGTTCAATACCCTGAATAAATATTGCTCTTGCGGTATACAAATGTGTAGCCCTCTATATTCTCTCTCTCGGCTTGTAGGGAAAAAAAACTGTTAATGATTCATCGTCTCCTGTGCAGGGAGGGAGAAATTGAGGAAGCAAAGAGGGAAGGATGGAAGGAAATCGCGACTGCTAAGTGTTTATTAATGATAAACTAGCTTCCAGACTCCAGAGGGCTCAGTGATCTCCTGAGGTGTAGAGTCTGCTCTATTTATTCTCACAACCTGTCAGCCATTTGAAACAAAGAGAAAATATATCTGGAGCCCTGCTGTGCTCACTTATGGAGCCTTGCAAATGTCTCGCAAACATGAATTATATCCAAATTCACCCTAGAGGCTTTCTTTAATGATGGCAGGTCTGTTTGAATTCTAACAGACTCAGATTATGGATGGAAACACAGAGTGCAGTAGACAAATGCACACTTTCAGTTACAATGGTTATAGAGATAAACTGTATTCTTTAGAAAATAAATTATTGATGAAAAATAATTAGGACAAAATAATTGGTGAGTTGTCAGTAGATTGAATAATAGCATTATCCACAGCAGTGGTTCCAAACCCTGATTCTCAGAAACCGAAGCATCACTGTCCCTAACCACTTTTTCTGTTCCACCAGGTTATGAATTACAACCCAAGCATAAATCAGCTGTTGATCAGATGAGTGCAGAAAAAGGCAAGAGACTGAGCTCTGAGGACCAGGACTGACGAGAATTGATCCTGAGTAATGCTACCTTTCTTTTAGGAAAGAGAAAAAGGAAAAACACTAGTTGCTGAGAGTAATTACAGTCAGTTGACGACTTTGTTACACCACCACAGAAAGTCTGTTGGGGTGTTGAGGTGGATGGCTCAGTACAGCTTTGTCATGAAAGACAGTGGTGCCTTTCAGTCATGATCATAATCCCTCTATAACCTTATTTAAATATTCACTGTCCCTTTGTTTTGGTCAACTCCTGAGGTGCTTCACTATATTAACTAGCTGGCCACTAACTTTGTGTGCCATTTGCTTTGCATTGTATTGAACATGTCTTGTTTCCATGAAAACAGCTGCCTGCTGCTGTTGTGAGAAGTGAGAGTGAAAACAGAAAATATGTAGGCCATAAAAACTAAAACAGCACGATGAAAGACTGCCGTCAGCGGGTTGTCACTGTGAGAGACATCTTTATTAGACATTAATTTCACCCATTGTTAAGATAAAATAATTTATTAAAGTGCAGCTTTAAGTAAGTAATTTTAGTTCCATTAACCAAACCAAAGAAGGGAAAATCAGAAACTACTCATATGGATTGTTTCCATAATGTGCATGTGGGTCATGTTTGAAGACACAGATAAATCAAGGACCTCACCTGATCTACTGCACAATCAGCTGCTGTTCACTTTCTCCCCATTTTCCGGCTTTAACACAACTGTGTTATAGACATTTAATGCGATTTTGTCAGGAATTCTTTGAAAAAATAAGTGTGGAGACTTACCAGACCAATATGGTGGTCTGTGAGAGTTGCCAGCTCGTCAATTTTCAACTTTAACAGGACATCTAAAACCTGTTAGACTGAGGCGAAAGGATGAACTCATCCTTTGCTTCTCCACTATCATCCCAGGCTTAGCACATCTTGAAACAGCTTCACTGCGCTGTATTTTTTTTTTTCATAGTTTTTTACAGACTTATCAGCAGCCTCTTCCCCACTGATACTATCAGTGAATGTGTGACCCAAGCTTGGAGCCATGCCCAGAGCCACCCCCTACCTATTTCTAATATTCATCAAAAAAACACCAGCTACATCCAGTTCATTAAAACCCTCACTTTAAAATTAACACAAGTTCCAAACCAAGCACCTGTTCTGGATCCCATTCCTGCAACCTCATGACAGACCTGTTCTCTGTGATAGGAAACCCTCTTCTCAATATTATCAATAAATCCCCAACCTATGATATTGTTCCTACTGCTTTCAAAATAGCCGTGGTTACACCCTTATCAAAAAGACTTATCATTGACCCATAAACTCTTAACAATTATAGACAGATCACAACATAATACAGTATATCACTGCTATGCTGATGACACACAAATCTATCTTCCTGCAACAGTCAATGAATCCTCCCAGCTGGGTAAATTAGAGACATGCTGGTCCATTTAGGGATATGTAAAAATTTCCTACATTTGAATACACACAAGACGGAAATGTTGCTTGTTGGTCCAACTACATTCACATTGCTTCTTACAGATTTTTCCATTAACGTCCATGGCTGCACAATTTCTCAGACATATACAGTTAAAAATGTGGCAATGGTATTTGATACCTCTCTTGTATTTGAGTCCCACATCAAGAACTTAACACGAACTGCCTTCTTTTATCTTCATTAAATAGCCAAAAGATGCCCAATTTTATCAGACACTGAAATCCTCGCATATGTCTTCATAACATCGAGACTAGACTACTGTGATGCACTTTTCTTTGGCCCACCTAAGACAACAACAAAAAGTCTCCAAGTGGTCCAGGACGCATCTTCATATCGTAATTTTTGTCCTTTGATGGTGACAGACCAATGCAAGGACTATGGAGCAATGCTTTTACGAGTGTGTCCCCACTTTCTTTGTCATGGATGCACACAGGTGTGCAGTATGGATGTAAAAAATGCATGATTGGAAATACTTTTAAAAATGGTTTTGTAAATGTTTCATAAGGAACTAAATGCATTCAACATGTCAGACCTCAAGGGTACACACAATGGGATTTGGTGAGAAACACTGTAAATATAACGTTGTTTATGTGAAACCTCCACAGGGGAGTTTTAAGATCCACTAGCCTGTGGTTTTGCCAGATGGACTCAAATAATTAGGTCTCAGTAAGAGACTAAGGTTAGATTAGACAACCTACATGATGGACGGATGATCTGACCATTGAAATGAAGCTATCAAGTGTTCGTCAAAATAGTCACTGGCAGTCATAAGTTTAACTGGCTCCCAGACATAAGCGGCCTTCTCAAGGACGCTTATCTCTCCACTCTCCTGGATGTTTCTGCAGACAAGATGCTCCGACCCCACCTCGTTCTGGGACATTCACCCTTACCCTCAATTCAACGCCTTCTTTGGCTCCTCACCCCCCTCCCTCCCCCGTGCGGCATAGTAGGCCAAGGGTTGAGGACGGCGCCCTGTAGGAGCTGCAGCCCTCCCCCGGGCGACTGTGCTGTGACTCCCCCCCCCCGAACTTCCTTCCCCCACCCACATGTGCAGGTGTTACAGTCTTGTTATGATGTCTTAAATGTTGCTTGTGCTGAGGTGTTTTTTTTTTTACCAAGCCCACACTGTGCCCCCCCCCAATGGGCGCAGTCTGAGATTAGTCTTTTTTTTTTCTCCTCTCCCTCCCCTCCTGTTTTCATTTGTTTTTCATCTAGTAAGCGAGGCGCCGCCCTGCTGGCTGCATCGTGGTTCTCCTGTCCCTGTCTTCCCATGTCAATTATTTGTACTGTCTTCTGTGCCATTGTGTCCTCTGGGACGGTGTAACTGAACAGAATTTCGTTGCACTTGGAAACTTGTGTGATGACAATAAATGATTCCTGATTCCTGATTCCTGAACTGCAAATATGGATAAAATCATTGTGCATGCTGTGTCCTTCATTAAAGATCCAATCTTCAGTTTGATTCTACTTGATTTTATGTACTAGTATTTTACTTGGGTATCCTAACAAAACTAAATACACCCTCCAATAAGTTGTGTTGTTTTATTCCTCTCACGGCACACCCTTGTTTGACCTGGATCTTAGCAGGTATACTGCACATCTGTATGCCACCAGCACTGCAAGCCTGAAACAAAGTGAATGCAGCCTGGAAGGAACAGAGAAAAGCTGAAGGCTCCTGTGCTCCCCATTCAGGGTAATAATCACACACTGCCGAGATGCACTCTTTGGAACAGTAGTCGGGGAATGTAATGGCTTCCATGTGTGTGTGTAACATGTGCATCTGCTGCTGCTGCTGTCTGAACACACTGAACACTCATCAGTCTCAGCCATGATTTTTTCTCCTTTCTGTTCACACTTGCTGCTTTTATGCATGTTGAGTTTGCTCGTGTGGATATTGTGGCCAGATTTCTTCACATTCCTAAGCTGTGTGTGTGTGTGTGTGTGCGTATGTGGACATCTGTGGGTGCACGTTGATGTTGCTTACAGTCTGGTCTGCTGAGAGGTGAAGCTATAGCCTCAATACCAGCAGCCTATAATTACAGCAGCAGCTTCAGTGTGAGAGCACTGAGAACAGAGAGCCTGCTGGGTAATTGCCACTAAGAGCACCAGAGGAAGTATGGCTCCTTTAAGTCCAGCACTTATTCAAATGGTTCAACTTGAGCCATTCCAGAAATTGTGCAGGGCCAAAAAAAACCTCTTACACTGGTGGCAGCCCAGCGAGACGTATTGCCTGAGTGGCGTAAAAAAGTCAGCACTAGTCACCTTTATAAGAACATAATAATGAATACTTAGTAAATTAGTGCTAAACATGGAGAGACTGCATTGTCATGACAACGTCCAAATATAAACAGGCAATAGATAAATAAGACCTGGATTGGTATTCAAGTATTTTCAGTTGTAAGAAAAATCTAAAAAATTCTTCCACTGTCATACGACTGTTAGTTGATTTATTAGAGTGTCACCAAATGCATATATTTAATTTTGTCTGCTAGCTTAACAAGCAATTCTTAACTCATGGTCCACTTATTAGATTTCTAGCTTTTAGCAGCATCTTGTAGACTTCATCAGCAAATAGAGTCTGCAGAGTTGTCATGGAAATGGTTCAGTTATCATAACCTCTGTCTCTGTTCGAATATTGGGATGTGTCCCAAATCCATGCAACGCATATCAATCATCCTAGTACACTGTTTAGTAGTTACATCAACATACTTTACCGTACTAACAGGAAATAACACAATACATACAATGCATGTGACATTGGATGTCAGTCAAACTACCACTTTAAGATGTACATAATGCATACTCAATACCTGATTAGAAGTGCAATACAAAACTGGGACACCCATTGTCATCACATGAGCAGGTCCATCCGAGTCCATACTACTAGGAGACATGTCGACAGCTTCATAACTAATGAACAAACTCTGTCTGCTGATGAAGGCCATTACATTAGGCTAAAAGCTCTAGAAAAAAAAAATCTAGCAATCTTTTAATTCAAAATTCTGTCTCAAACTACAATTTTCAACATCAACCAAGAACCTTCTAGCTCCCAACAACACAAGCTGACATGGTCAATATTAGAGCAGCAGAACATGAGATATCCTCACTGTTAGACTCACAGGTCAAAGTCCAGAAACTCTGGATCCTACATTTCCCACAATACAACCAATAGCATCTCCCTCATCTTTCCAATTCCATGCCCCAGTTTGTGATACAAGTGTGTTATCACATGCTTGTTGTCAGCAAGCATAAACCTGTCAACACTGATGGCAAACACACTGTAATAAAAAAAAACAACTTTATTTGTATTGTACCTTCTATACAAGAATTGGAGCTCAAAGTATTTTACCACAAAGAAATCCCATCCACTATAGTGCTTTACATAAAAAAGACATAAAATTAAATAAAACCAGGGAGAGAAGTTAACATTAAAATACATGGCTGGAAAACAAATAAAGATGAATGAAAAGTGAATTTTACATATGGTTTGATTTCCCTTTGTGTTAGTGACATCCTGACCATGTAACGTATATCAGTCTGCCTCGTCCATCTGGTAAGGCCTCTTTAAAGCAGTTAATTACAGCACAAGGCGATAAATACACAGACACACCTGCATGCCTTGGCAAGCCAGTAAAATCTGAGACATCCCTTAGGACCCCTGTGGCTGGCAGAGGGCTGTAGCCATGTCTGAGGGGCCTGACAATTTACTGCAAGTGAAGTCTGCTTTCAAAATATACAATCAGCTAAAACAGCCAACTGCTCACTGTGACAAATTTGAGGGGCCATCACACCACAGCTAGATATGTAGTAAAAACAAAGCCATCTGTAATATGTTAGTTGGGTTTGGATGGCAGAACATCTCTTCAAGTCATATAGAGCATCCAGCTGAAATAGGTCATGTTAGCCCTGCCTCCTCTGATACCTATGTTTCCTCTCAGGAACACTTCTATACACCTCAAAGAGGCCCTGTACTACAGTATGTACTGGAAATGTACATTTAGGAAAATGCAAGTATAGACTATATTTTAGTGTTTCCTATTTACCAAATGTTTTGGGCTCCCCACCCATAATATTTTGTTGTTCTTTTGTTGTTATTATGTCTTCATTTCAAACTTGCACTTGAATAACACAGTTGAAATTGCTGATTGATTGAAAAGTCTGGCTGAACGGTGCATTCAAATGCAATCGTATTGACAGAAAAAAAAAGTTGATGGACTTTATTACACAGATTTAAAAAGAATGGAAACTGAAGCAGCACAGGTCGAGATATCCTGGCATGCACACATCCACCACTTTGCTGATGAACCCCAGAGCAACTTTCATAAACTATTCCCCAGTAAGAATCAAGCTCTGTAAGGTTGGATCATACAGTTCCCACCAGAGAGATTTCCTGTCTTAATGTCTCTAATGGTTTCAAAAAATGTTCAAGGCCAATGATTTTATTGGAATATTTCCTCAGAGCAACTTCCATCCATTATCTATACACCGCTGAATCCTTTGCAGGGTCACGGGGGGGGCTGGATCCTATCCCAGCCGTCTCTCGGGCGAAGGCAGGGGACACCCTGGGCAGGTCGCCAGCCTACCACAGGGCTACATATACAGACAAACAACCACACGCTCATTCACACCTATGGACAATTTAGAGTTATCAATTAACCTAAGCATGTTTTTGGACTGTGGGAGGAAGCCGGAGAACCCGGTGAGAACCCACGCTGCACAGGGAGAACATGCAAACTCCACACAGAAAGACCCCAGGCAGGATCGAACCGGGGATCTTCTAGCTGCTAACCACCGAGCCACCGTGCAGCCCTCAGAGCAACTTAAGTTGTTCAATGCAGTTCAGTATTGTTGGACAGTCCTCTCACTTTGACGGCTGTCTCAGGTTCTCTATGCAGGTTGCTGTCCACAGCTAAATTTGTTCTGTTTTCTTTCTCTGACAGCAGGACTCGAAGCTCTGCAGAGTGAAGTTCTTCTTTTTACTCTTTGGTGACATTTTTGTGAATGAAACCTGCTAATACACGGCACAGAACAGGCAGCCTTATACAGCAATTTTAGGGGCTTAGATAATACTAATGATGAAATGTCACGAACATGCACCTTCTCATGAACAGGTGGTATTCATCGGGCTGAAACGAGCAATTAAGCTTGTGCAGTTAAGAGGGTTCATTAATCCAACTTAGAAAACTTGAGCAAACCTCACAGGAAAATGTAAGTTAAGCATAAGAATGAGAGAACTGTCTTGCCCGAGGCCAAATTAACACAAATTTGTGTAGCACAAACTTTTTTTCAAAGTTTTTTAATCATCTCAAGACCCTTTAGGTAGTAACCCTTTGGAGTGTCTCAAACCTCAAGTTGGTAACCACTGAACAATACTGTATACAGTAAACTAGCTTTACCTAGAATAATTACAATAGTAAAATACAATGTCTGCATTGATGTAGCAGTACTAACAATCGAATAATGTTGTGTAATAATATTTGTTAAGAGGGACATTTTTCTGCAGAATGAGTACTTTGATACATTATGTATGTTTGTCTAATAATATTAACTTGTACTATAGTAGAAATTTGAATGCTGGGCATTTACTTGTAACAATGTTCTTTTACATTGTTGTATTGGTACTTGAAGAGAATTTCTTTTGCCACTAACCCTTCTACACCCAAGTCTTTGGAACTCAACACCCCACATGATGTCATCACGGTTAATTCCTCAGACTTGATAAACTCCATTTCTAAATGCATTTCTAAAGCCTTTTATCCATTCAGCACTGTGTGCCTCTCATTCACCCATTCACAGACACACACACACACACACACACACACACACACACACACACTGATGGCAGGGAGGTACCATATAAGGCACAGGCCTGACCACTGGGAGAGATTTGGGGTTCAACATCTTGTTCAAGCACACTTTGACATGTGGACAGGAGGAGCGATTGAGCCACATCTGTCTTCTTGTGAGTTAATCGATCTTCATGTGAAAAATTGGTTGACTGCCCCATGAAAGAAAAAAATGTCTTGTTTCAAATGCATAACGAAAATACACAGCCTAGTGTCCAAAGTCAATGTTTCATAATATGGTCTAAACCTGCCAAACACTGACAAAAGAACACATTTCTATGATGATAATGAATCACATGTCCAACTATAAAAAACACAGAATCACATTCAAATTCAAAAAATCACATCCAGCAGCAGGACCATCAGCAATTTAGCCCCCTAGGGATGTGTGTTCTGCCCCTCCCTCTTCGCCCTTAATACCAACGACCTCAGGAGACCCGTCTGTTAAACTCCTGAAGTCTGCAGACAACACAACGGTCATCGGCCTCATCGGAGACGGTGACAAGTCTGCATACAGACGGGAGATCGAACAGCTGGTCCTCTGGAGCTGAATACGTTCAGAACTGTGGAGATGACAGTGGACTACAGGGGAAACCCCTCAACACTGCCCCCTACCTCCATCCTCTACTGTTTCCACTGTGGAAACCTTCATGTTTCTGGTATCTGTTTTCTCCCAGGATCTAAGTTGGTCTTCAAACATCAGAACAGCCCCATCAAGAAGCCGCATCTAAGGATGCAATTCCTGTTTCTTCACAGGAATAAACCAGTCTGTTCTATGCACATCCATTATCATCTGGTTAAGGTCTGCCACCAAACAAGACAAGAACAGACTACAATGGACTATAAGGACTGCTGAGAAAAAAAGGGCCAGCACTGACACAAAGAGCCACACAGGATAGGTCAGCCTTGTGTGGATGAAGGAGATTTGGTTCAGATACACCGATATGAATGTTAAACTCACAACCCACAGCACGTCTCTGCTTTCAGCAGCTCTGATTTGTTCAGGGCTAAAACCCAGCTGCAGACACAACTCCCTGACTCTCCTGACTCTTCTCACTATCATAACCAGAGGGCCCACACTGATCGAATACTCTATAGACAGAGGAGGAGAGTCTAGGAGCCTACAAGCACTAACAAAGTCACTTGTGCTTGTGTATGCATTCATGCTCTCTGTACAGCTTCAGGATGAATGAACAAACGCTTTGCTAATAGAGTCAATTTGACTGATCTGATTTGCTTCCTTGGATAAGCTCTGTATCAATCTGTCAAACACTATAACTACCGCTAGCACTGAAACTGTGGACAGGGTTTAAAAAATAGAACATTACAGTAAAAATGGGTATAGCGTGAACCCAGCAGGGATTTGTTGAATCCAAATATTTTCACGAGTTCAGTTTGGCAAACTGAGTCTGCGATGGGCTTTGGAGCCTCGCAGTGTGATTTCACCCCACTGGGCCACAGCAACAGTTGAAAGTGTAAACTTGAGCGAACTTCTGCAAAACCCCGCAGAGGCAAAACATAACTCAACTTCAGCACATTAAAGACAGCACAGTGCTGCATGTCGATCGTGGCTTTCCAAACTGCTGCCCTTAGATGACCAAGCTCGTGCTTAAATCATCCTTTAATATTCATGCCTTTTGTATGTGTGTGCATGTGCATGCGTTCCGAGGTATGTGCTTCAACAAGTCTGCATATTTCATTGGAATGCGGAGATACATCTTTTGCCTTTTCATCACTGAGAGCCCGGGAGGGTTGGATATCACTGTGGTTCCTGTTCTGTGATTGGCAAATGCTGTTGCTTCTGCAATCTCATTGCATGGCTGACTGGCACAATCTATGGAGTGAAATAGGATAAGACCTTTTCACTGACATGCTACGAGAGACTCAGGACTGAATGGATGGAGACCAGTGGTTTCCTCTCAGTGATTTCCCCTTTCATACTATACAACCCTGCTATTGTCTGACGAGGAGTGATAGAAAGAGTTCAGTGTGAATGTCGAGGGACAGGAATGATCTTGGTGTATATGGTAGGTCAGTGTCAAACCCAAACACAGACAATCCAAACATGTCCACATGACTGAACAGATGGAGAAAAGACTTCCATTCCACAATACACTCCCAGCTACTAGCTTTGTTGAGAGAGTTGGAGATTTATGTCATTTTGCAGCATTGGATTTCAAGGTTGTTGGATTTAGGGAACACAGACTGGATGAGTTGCATTTCAGGATTACATAACTACCCGAGTTCTGACCCTGTGCAACCTGCAAATCTCTCTAAAAACTCCTGACGCTAAACCAATCCAAAACAAACCGATTTCAGTCTGTGACCAGCTTATGCTACAGATAGAGGTAGCAATACAACTTGTGAAAACCAAACATGTTTGAAAAAAATGCATTGGTCTCAGCAGGATTAGGAAGGAAGACACCAGAGACTTGAACCTTCACACACTAACACTCACACTAACAGTTCAATTTGCATGCTGAAAACAATGAAGAGCTGAGAAACAACAGAGTGACACTTTACGTTACACATAGTCATTTGATCAATTCTTAATATATAAATATTGAAAAGCACAACTTCTGTATTTCTGTATTTATTTGAATCACATGAAAATCTAAAGACACACTCTTCAGACAAGGAGATCTGTAGTAGCGTGGTTCCACAACAGCTGAATAAAAGTGGGATGTCAGGTCAAATTGCCGTGGCCTGATTGAGGGGCTCTTCACAGACAAAGCGAAGGTCTTTTTTTCTGGGGACCGATCCTCTGTGATGACATGTCAGCCTGAGCCAAGATGGATCACTCCACATGTCCCCAATGTCCATAATCACGGGACTGGATCATTTATTTGTAACCCTGACAAACAAGCATAGTGAAAGCATTTATAGGAGAGAGAGAAATATTGTGCAACATTGTCTGTTTCCTCCTTCCTCACATTCCAACTTATCTTTTCTTTCATCATACTGAGCAGAAGCGAGGTGATGGAGGACCAGCCTTACACCGTCTCTGCTGACAGACACATTTATATGGAGGAGGCCCCTCTGGACTGGCACATTACTGTATATACTGCCTGTCTGGACTTGAGCATTTGTGGACACAAAAAGCTATTGGATCCCTAAAGCTATTATTGCATCCATGCTGCTCTGACCTTTTATCCAGCTGAAATCAAATACAGAGCTTGGCTACAACCCTGTGACTGCTTACCCAACCATTTTTGTTTGGTGTTTATATGTGTTGTAATGATTCCTAGCATTTTGTACAGCCAACAAACACCTTTAAAGATGTCAAAATAAACTATTAATTCCAACCTGTTCTAGCAGAACAGGAGGACAATAATAAATATTCAAGTTAAACGTTAACAAATAGAGTAAAAGAGAATAAAAGGTGTAAAGATGAAAACCAGTGATCCATCTCAGAGCTGCAGGTGCTGGTTTAGTCTTGATTTTTTTTTTTACTTGCAATGTATGTTATATGCTTATAGACACATTGCCTGAGAAAAGACAAATGTCTCATATGTGTTTTGGGATATAACACATTTCTCCAAATACAAGCATGGTTTTCTGTTTGTCCTTTCTCTCACTGTGCTGTATCTTTGTACTCTATGTTATCAAATTCATGTCTCTGGCATATTGCATTAATGTAGGCCCACTGCTCACACATTCAGTGCCAAAACAACAGCTCTTTTTCACTTATTGCTGTAGGAAAAGCACAGGTGTTACCAATAACATTAACAATGGCTCTGTTCTATTCAAGTGTCCCAGTAAGTCATGACAGTGTGGCAGTGAGCTAGCATGGACATCTGAGACAGGGTTGGCTATCAACATTTTGTTTGTTTGTTTGCTTTTTGACGGGTTCAAAGATCCCGCTCCCCAATTGGCTCATCACCGGCCCTTTATAAGAAGCTCTGCTCCGGCCTCTCGTGATCGCCTGTCTCTCCGCCTGTTTGCCTTCGAAGTTTTTCCACGTAGTGAGTTTTTGGTTTGTGTGTTTTCTTGTTATTTGCCAGTGCAAGTTTTTAGTTTATCATTTAATTTGTCACGTTGTTTTTGATTACACTTTCTGTTGGTACTTTGCCCCCCGTGGCCTCTCTAAGTTGTACTTTGACTCTTTTGGAAAGAAGATTTTTGTTTTCCCTGTCTCTGCATCTGGCCTCGCTCTTTGTGAATCGTAACATGAAGGGCCATATTTGTCTCTCAGTTTCTTGCCTCCACCTTGATGGAGGCCAACAGAATTTTGTTTTTCAGGCTTGCAACATTTAAGAATATATATTTAAAAAATGACCTGTTACTGTGGATAATCCATCCACCTGGTAGAGTGTGTGCCCCATTTACTAAGGCTGTGTCCTTAACACACCGTCCTGGGTTTGATTCCAACCTGGAGCCCCTCGCTGCATGCCATCACCCCTCTCTTCCCCAATTCCTGTCTTTCTCCAGCTGCACTATTAATTAATGCCAAAAAGCCACAGGAAAAAAAAAAAAAAATCAACTGAGGACACCCTGAGTAAGACATGGT
This sequence comes from Chelmon rostratus, assembly GCF_017976325.1. Lineage (NCBI taxonomy): Eukaryota > Metazoa > Chordata > Actinopteri > Chaetodontiformes > Chaetodontidae > Chelmon > Chelmon rostratus. The sequence continues at coordinate 1,156,480 of NC_055662.1, forward strand.
GCAAGAATGTATACCAGGTCAACTGATCTTAAAACATCATACAATCTCTTTTATTGTCTTACCTTAATTATATAGAGTATGATTCTTTTCCCTCTGTCCTTATCATATTCAGTGCTATTGTATATTGTATTATATTGTAGTCCTAAATTAAACACACAGACAACTCTGTCTTTTTAATTGATACTTCAGCACTGAGTAGAGATATACCACTATTATCAGTAACAGTTCCTTAAGGCAAATCATTATGTGGTGTGAGGCACTGGCAGTCTATAAACACCCTGAGTTTGGATTACTTTAAAAGAGGTTTATGTGATAGATGCTATAAATTACAATTACGACAATGAGCTGATGTTACACTGCAGGTGTGTGGAGGCACAGCGATGACCACAAGGATATAAACATGTGGCAGCTCTGCTTTCTGCTGAAGAGAAACGCGCCACATGTCCAAGTTAGACTTAATGATGACATCAGAAGTCTTCATACAGTTTTAGATGTGGACTCTCTCAGGAGATGAGTCATGCAGCTGCAGAACAGACATGTCTTCCTGTAGTCTGATGAAACCACAGTATTGTTTGAGCCAGGTTTGAGCTCAGTCACTGAGTCTGGTGAATAAAACATTCACTTTTCAAATACAAAATGCCTGCCAAGAGTTGAAGTGTGGATTCACAGACATTGAAACCATGTCTGAATAAAGCAGCTAGCAGTCTAAATAAGAGTCTCAATCTTATTATAACACCTGATCTTCCACACAAGTTAAAAGCAGCCCTGGAGGATAATTACCTCATCAATGCAGTTTGCCAGCACCTAGGAGCTGTCTTGACTGCTTTGTTAGAATGGCAGAAATCAAGCAAAATCCTATTTGGCCTTTGCAGCAGACCAGACACTCTGATTACATCTTGGAGTGCAGCACCTCCCCCAACATTAGTGGTGATGGCAATACAACAGTGGGTGGAATGACACTGATCAGCAGGCAGGCAGGCAGGCAGGTCACACCGACACACTGGGCCACTGGCATGGCAGCCTACCGTCTGACCTCCTGCACATCATCACTTGGCCATCAACCAGGCAGAGAGGAGGAGAAGGGCAGTGTTTTAACAGCCACTTAGTGAGAGAGCACTGTGGAGCCAAGCATGCTATGTAAACACATTTATCCCTGGATGTGTCTAGCGTGGACATGCTTAAATCTACTTTGCTGGCAGTTTGCTGGTGTCAGTGGTAGCATTTGGATATCTGTCAGGCTCATCACCATCTAATGAATCAACAGAAAACATCCCACACTGCTTTGGTGCTCGGTGATCTTTTGGTATGCTCTCTGGCACATGCCTTTAGATTTGTGCAGAAAAGTAGCACCTGCAACAGACTCTAATTAAAAAAAAAGAGATAACCTCTAACGTGAACAGCAAACATATCTGTTGGTAAGTGTGTATCCCAGCAGCCTGGCAGAGCGATAGGCGATCCATTCTAGAGAGATGGCAGCCTGAATAATGCAGGCATTTGTTCTGTTTGAATAAAACGGAGTTGGCACTGGGGCAGCTCTGCTGGCAGATGATCTGGTGGCAGAGTGCCGCCCTCTCTCAGGGAGAGGAGAGGGGTTAAAAAAAATAGTTCTCCAACAGAATCTGCCTTCACATAACCACCAGACCAGAGGGGAGAAGCAGAAATCACACATTCCAACAGTCTTCAGATTGCAAAGTTTGCAGCTGATAGGAGAAAAAATCCCACAAAGCTGTAATTGGCTCAGAGGAGGTTGCACTGTGGTGTACCTACCTGTTACTATCTGACTTCACCTCCCCTGGAGAGCTTGTGCCCATGGAAACAAGAGCCTGAGAAAAGCACCGTGCAAGGTGCTTTTTCTTACGCTCCTTTTCCCATTTTGCTAACATTAATTGGTTGCCAACAGCACTTGACTGTAGCGAGTAGAGGCCTCCCTCTCGGCAGGTCTTTAGCTCAGTCCAGAGAAAGCTGGGGGCCAGATGAGTGAACGGTTTTGCCAGCTCCCAGAGCCAAGCCGCCAGGGAGCCGGATCATTTGAATTTGTTGTGATTAGATAGCCGTTATGTGTCACACAAGCCTGGGCTAAGCCTTGGGTGTACTCTTTCTTCGCATTGTGTATAAGAAGGCATTATTTCATCCGTTAGTTTCAAGCCACTGATGACAAGGTGGGAGAGAACATCAGCGTCTTCTTAACTAGGTCATCATGTTATTCAAGTCCAGTAGGAGACTGGAAGCAAAGGAAGGCTGAATGTTTAAACTCCCCCTCACCCACTGCTGGAGATCTCGTTACAAGATGCCACAGAAAATCAAGAGAGGAAAAAATGGAACAACCCTAATATTTCATCACAAAAACAAACACACAAGACACCTTGATTGATTTAGCAATTCACTATTTTAGCTGAGTACATTTTATCCACTGCATCATGTGCTGTATCACAGTATGTGCAGCAGGAATAATAGCAACTATCAACTTCAACTGTATGTGAATCTTTTAATTGGTATGCTGTTTGAGCTCTTTATAACTTTTTAAAGTTAATATTTTCTTGACATGCTGTTGTCTGTTGGCTGGCGATCATTTTCTATATTTGTACCCGATGGCAGCCACTGGTAAGAGTCTCATCTGCAGTCAAGAGCCAAAAGCCAAATAATTAATCTCAGTCGTCACTGACGTGCCAGTGAAGTGCCATTTTTTTCATCTGAAACATTCATGATAGAAAATACATCTCTTCAGAAACAGCCCACTCAACTTTGGACAACCTCAGTCAGCTGCTGCCACTCGAGATGCCGGTGGATCTGAAAAGAAGCGCTAACTCCAATAAGATCTCCTCAAGGTAAGTGTCGGGACTCTCAGTGACTCCGGCAGAGATCATCTTCATCACCACAATCGCTTGAGGTTAAGTTGAGAGACTCCAGCTGAAAATGTGAGCACCTGCGGGTGCCATTAAACTTTCAAAATAATTCTGGTAAGAAGTACAAGGGCGGTGGAGTTAAAGGATGTACTTTTATGTAGGTTATGTAGTCAATCTTTCATTTGCATGTCTCTGAAACACTGCCTATATTACCATCAGTAGGATGGGATATTTTTCCTGACTGTACACAGAATTTTAATCCCCCATATGAAATATTTACACTGATGGTACTGCTGCTGCAGAGAATGGTTCACTATCTGTTAAAGATCACTTTCTACAACTCCCGTTGTTACTCACATCTTTACACCAAAAGTCAGTTTGCTAGTTATGTGGTGTACTACTGTGGTGTACTATCTTACATCTGACAAACTATCTATCTTACAAACATAGCATCGGGAATGTTTGCATCCAGTATTTCCTCTGGACTTTACAGACACCCAATAAGAGCCCAATTGTCAATGTGGTTCAAATATTATGTCCTTATGTTGATCATACACATCACATATCATGACTCTGCCAGCGCAGCTTGGCTCTTTAGTTTATCAGATACCTGACTGGAATCAAAGACTCTTTCTAAACACAATGTTAGTTAATACGTTGTCGCCTCCAGTGCCAACACTGCCTCTCCAAGCCACCCCCCCCCAAAAAAAAAAGTGGAGTGCAGCTTGGAGGCGAGCAAAGGTAATGTGGGGGGGGAATTCTCCAATCACAAGCTGTGAGGGGCTAGCGTTGCTGAGTGGCGAAGGGCTTCCTCTGCCTGCAGCGCTCTTTCCAGCTTTGTTCTGCCCGTTATCTTTGGTGGCAGATAATCCTTAATGTGCTGCATGGATCACAGCTGCTTCGCCAAGAATCAACCACCGGTTCATCACGCATGTTAAACTCATTACATATTCAAAAGGGAACTAAATCTCCTGCATATCTGCTCGCCGGCGGGGCGTGTGCATGTGTGTTTGTATGCATGTTATCCATGTGTGGGTGTGTGTCAGCCTCCTCCTCCATCTTAAAACAAGCTTTGCTAACAGCATTCCCCCCGCCACCCCCCATTTAACCTTCCCCCTTCATCCTCGCCCTTGTTCATACCCACTGGGAAACAGTTTGACTCAAATCTTTACTTTGTGGATTCTTTGGCGATGAGCTTAAACAAAGTAGCTGTAGAGACACACTGCTAAAGATGTGTTGAGATAGACAGATGTGTGTGGGGGGTTGGGGGGGGGCATGGTTACACAAGACTAACCACTATTTTTGGCAGTATCTGAGTATGGACAGATCTGGGAGTAAAATAACTGGTCCCAAAGTGATCAGAAGGTCAAACTGACCAACCTCTGGGTTACACAGCATCTGATTTTCAACATTTGCTGGCACTCATTGTGTGAAGGCGACCTCCAGAGTTCTGGACGGAACATGATCTGCTGAATAAAAAATGTAATCTGCACTGATCAATGTTTGTGTTTGTGTCACTTTGTATCAAATGATTACATGTAATGTCAAGGTGGTCACTTGGAATAAGGAAAACACTGAAAATTATCACCCAGCATGGCGCTTCCCCTCAGTTCTATGCAACATTTTTGCATCAGTACCCTCATTTTTTGGTTTTACAGCCTGCAGCTTCGCTGTTTTGGTTCACTCTCACCACTGTCACCATCACCATTTTACAGTACACTACCTGTCCTACCTGCCGAACCGGAGCTAATTGGTGAGTGAATGTTGTCATTTGGCTAGAAAGACCACTTCAAATGAATGTTAATGTTGTAATGTTGTATCTTGTCTGCCAGGTCTGTAAATAGGCAACTGTGCACATTCAGCAGTGTTGGCCAAATAAAACCATTGCTGCTGCTTTAATATTTACGGACACTGAAATAAATTGCATACTATATGTTTATAAGGAACTCCAAAGGAACTTATTATTTTATTAATATATAACTATTTTAGTTGTTTTCAATTAATCTAATTGTATTTTTTCCTTTTTATTATGCCAAGGTTAACACCTGAATGGGACAAAACAGAATATTGCTGGAATTGCTTTTAAATGTTAAAGACTGAAGACATCTGACTTTACAACCTGTACTTGCTGATGCTTCGCAGTGCATGCAAAAGTTCAGACAATCAGTTGTTGTTTTTTAGTTAATTAGATACCAACAAGCTTTACAGTGTTCTGACTTCTGCCACAGAAATTCAATTCACAAAGACAACAAAATCCACCCCTAAATGAGATAAGGTGTACATACTACATGCTGTATCCCATCTGATTACACTACATCCCAACTATCCCTACTTATTTGGATTTCTCAGAAGCAGGATAAGGGCTAATCTGGGTTTCTGCAACAACAAAATGTTGTTGTTGTGAACAATAATCATACCATAATAAAACTATTGGGCTAACCAGGAGAGAAGTTGAGTGGTATCAACCAGATATGGTCAAAGAGATCAATAGAATCACTATAGAATACAGTCTCCAAAGAGAAAGCTCATCTGTCTATTGTAGCTCATGACTTGTATGGTTTACCAATAGCTCATACATTTCATGTGTTAGCAGTAATCACATCATATTGTAGGATCTGCACTGAGGGGATTAAACAGCAGACTGATCTACAATGTACATGTGTTCAGCTATGTTAGGTAAATTAGTCCTGTTGATAATGCTCTTGCTTGCATGCGTGGCTCAGTCAGTGGCCATTTATCTAGCTGCGAGTCCTCACCTCCACACTCACCCCCTAATCCTGTCCCCAGACAGGCTGATGCCAGATCAGCAGTGACTTCAGGCTGGAGGGACCCCTGTCTCCACAAATAAGCCTGGTGTCCTGAGGATCAGCCTGCATAAGTCAACACTGTAGCAGTTATTTGTCAAGGTGTGGGTGAGACATATGAAAGCTATCAAATTAGATTACGTTTTTGTACCTGTGCATCATCAGGGGTTTATCATGCACTTGCATGATAACCCCTCAATGACTGTGAAATGGTATCTGTAAATATAATTTTTCACATAAAATATTTCTTAACAAAGTCCAAAATAAAGTAATAATAATAGTTTTATAATAAACATACTGCTTGATTTTTTTATGGGCTATATTTGTGGTTTATATTTCACAATACCTTCTGAATAATCACACAGGACATTTCTTGGTAAGAGCTGTACTATCGGTAAAATAGGAATTTATTTGAAAGAAGAAGCTCAATTTGTAAAAAAAAAAAAAAATCATTGGAAAATCATGGACCCTTGAGGTGGATCATTACCAATACCAGTTTCAGCATTTTTTACAAAGATTCCAACTGTGTGTGTACTGTGCAAAAACTACATTTTTACTACTACGTTATGTAAGCAATGCTCAATGTAGTATATGTATATGACAATATATCATGGATTATGATGGATTTTGAACTGTCTTTAAAAATGTACTGCATTTTCTTTGAAGAAATTTCAACCAGGAAGCCGTGTAGTCAATGGTACAAACACCACTCTGACCTACAGTTAACAAGACTAGAATGCTAGAGTGTAGTGGCTATTTCATAGTTTGTCAGCTAGCCCAGTGACTTGTCTCTACATTGCATTGCATGCAGTATAGCATCACTTATTTCATTGGATCCAACCATGCAGCCACTCAGACACCAAAGCTGACTCTCTAATCTAAAGGCTACCATCTGAATTTGCCGAGTCTCCCATCTTTGCCCATGGGACACCCTGCTCTGCTACTGCTCTGCTCCCCATTACACCCACGACTCAACACCTGAAAGACACCCGGATCCGTCAAAACACACAAAGCTTTCTTTACACCTCGATCAGTTTCACCTCCTGACATTGTTTTTTAAGGGTGCTTATTGCCTGCTAAGAGATAAGCAGTGACACTATGCTGGTGAGAAAAACAGAGTGTGTGAGCAGAATGAAATGTCTTAAACACAAGTGCAAAGAAGTAAACCATAAGAAAAAGGAAGGATAAATAACCCCAATCAGTACAATTTCTATCTTGCACTGAGCTCATTAAAGCCATCAGGCTCTTAAAATATATCTGATTGGAGCAGTAGAGATCAGAAATGCTGCTCTTTTTAAAATCAAACAGCAGTCCTTTGTCATCATAGACTTCTTCTGTTCTCTCTGAGTTTTGAAATAGGTCAGATTAAAGTGATAAAATGATGGCTTTTTTCATTTACAGGGACACATATGGGCTGGGATTCACTACAACCCCTGTGCATGCTCAGAATTTCTATCAGGTACTCCTGCCAGCCACCCCCCGTCCTTCATCTGTAGTTCAACATAAATCCATCTCAGCACATCATCCTCTTACCACCACCTCCACACTTGCCATCATATCGTTGTCCTATTATAATCTATTTTTTGAGGCGCGCAGAGAAAGATCAATGTCTGATTATAGCAAACAAACAAAGTAAGTCATTGTGATGTGAAAGCCTGTCAGAGCCGTATACGAGCCGCAGAAAAAATATATAGGCTACATCTGCTGTATCTGCTGAGCACAGGTCATGGAGTCCACAGAGCCTTTAATTACACTACAAAGTCTTTAAAAATGCACTTGGGTCAATGGAACGCAACTTGGATCAATAGCATGTCTGAACCAACAGCCTTGTGGGCTTCTCTTGTCAGCTTGATTAGATTCAGGAGGAAAGTGGGTTGATGAGTAAACATGACAGTATCAATATTGCATGAGACTGAACATCCAACGATTTCGCTCTTTAATGTTTGCAACAGATCTGGGTCGAATCCTCTTAATTTTTGGATGGATTAAGCATCCACATTGAAAATGAACATGAAACAGAGGAAATGTCAAAAGCAAGACACAGTAATAAAGGAAAACCAAAAGGTAATAAAAGAAGTAAAAGCACACCAACAGCAATCCTGCAAAAGAAATAAGGCTGCAGCCCTCAGCCCAACAATTCCAGAGCCATAAGAAGAAGTGAAAAACGTCTACCTTGTTTATACGGAGCCGGGGCACTTCAGTAGCATTGTCAGTGCTGTAGCTGCAGGGTGCTTGTGTTTCCCCAGTGAACTGAAACAGATGTCAGCAGAGACACCTGCTCTGGCTCAGCCTCTTCCTCCGCTGCCTGCCAGCCCGGGTGTCGGGGGTCGCTGCCCTGCCCCAAAATACACCCATCACTCAGCCCCCTGGCATGCTATTGTCTTAAGCACAGCCACGGATTTATGAACTCATTAAGACATTTTCACACATTTCTCATCTGTTGCATGACCGTTAAAAGTTGTAATATAGGGGGGCTGATAATTTATAAGCAAAGAAGGCATCATGAGTGTCATTATTGGTGCAAAAGTATGACTGTGATTGCTTTGATGAAAAGACCCAAATTAGTGATAAGCATTAAAAAAAAAAATCTAAGGAGCTTACAGTCTCTTACCAAGGGACTAGATCCGGGTTAGAGATGGGTGGGGGTGCAAGCGTGTGGTCGTGGCTGGCCATCTGTTTGGGATGTTTTATGGTGGGCTTGCATCAGTGTCCGTATGATTGACTGACAGCCGAGTAATCCAATCTCTGCTGTTAGTCAAAGCGGGGTAGGTGTAGGGGAAGGATTCTTGGTGACGAAGGATATCGAATCAAGGAGCCTTCACAACTGCAAAAAAAAAGTCAAATGTTGTGTAACTTGGCAGTGATGGCTGGGCACAGATCTTAGGCCATAAGTTGCTGCTTTAATCAGGCCCTGCTCAGCAAAGACACAAGGAACAGTGACCTACATTCACCCTGACAGATGTCCCCAGTGTCTTTGCTGCACAGTAGTATGTGCTCATTCTTTAGTGATTACTGCTGCATGCCACACAGCTCAGGCATTCACAGCTTCCACAGCAGAAAAGAGTTAACGATCTGAGAATGTGCTCTGTCTAATTTCACATATTGCTCTCAAATGTAATTCTGCATTATGCCTGGATGATCACTCTGCACACATACAGACATGAGACTGATGTAATCGTTACATAATAAAGATTATTTTAAATTGACTATTAATTCAGATACTCTTGGCCGCATATTGGCCGGTTTTTGGACCACTGGTCAGCCAAACAAGACATCTGAATATGTCAACATGGGCTTTACAGACTTTTGATTTTTTTTTTCCTGATGCTCTGACATTGTCTATTTTCTGACACTCTATAAATGATGAAAAGAGAAAATAATCAACATTTATTAATAATTAAAATAATCATTTGCAGCCCCATATGTTTACTGTGCATTTTATTCAATTTGTGTGCTCAAGTGGTCAACACAAACTATCACTAATTACTAACCAATAACATACACAATGCACAGAGTGGGAGGAATAGGAGGTGGTTTAGCACTGTGGTATCAAGGACTGAAAGTCCATCCATGAACTGGTACGCCAGTTAACACCACCTGATGGGAATATTGAAAGTAATAATTTACAGCTAGCAACAGAGATTAGTGTAAAACACTAAAAAATTAACTAAAATTACCAGCAGAATGTGATGAACAGTTTTGACGGTATGTCAACATCGTACAGAGTTATCTACTGATGTTAGCATGCTAACCAGCTAGCCCGCCCTCTCTTGTAATACCATTTAGTTCCTCTGAAGGCCTTCCCTTCCCCCCGACGCCTGACATCCCTGTCATTCCTCTTCTGCTTCAGGCCTCTCCTGTCCCTGCCTGAACCCGCCGTGTGCCGGAGTCAGAGTCCTGGTACTGGTTCCCCGATGCGCTGACCTCCCAGTCCAGGTAGACAACAGTCAGGTTTAGAGCTAGCAGCAGCTACGGTTAGCAGCAGTTAGCAGTTACTCTCGTGATATGCTATTTGTTTGGAGCATGAATTTGAGAGGTGGCCAATTCTTACATGTTGCATCTTTAAAGAAACAAGACACATGTTATTTATTCAGCTCTAGGGTTGTACTGCAGGAGTATTTTTCCATTTTGGACAGAGCCAGGCTAGCTGTTTCCCGGCTTCCAGTCCAGGCTATGTCCTGACTACAGCTGTGTAGTTTGTGCACAGACATGAGGCTGATAGCAATCTTCATATCTCCTCTATCTCAAAAAGAAAGCGAATATCTGTATTTCCAAAACATTCAATTATCACTTTAACCAAAACACTGTAGATTAAAACATGTTAAATCACATTTATTAATGAATACACAGTTTTAGCTGGCTAAGAGGACTACATTAGGAACTAGATGCATTGTCTTAACACCTTACTTACGCTATGTGTCCTTGAGCAAAGGGACTCCCTCATATCAGTAAAAAAACACGTTGTTAGACAGTTAGTCTGACACTTTGATGTGTTTCAGCTTCTGTTGCCTTTTACCCACTTTTTGTGACTCAGCTTGTGGATCAAAGTAAACCTGATAGCTCTTTTTTTGTTCGACATGACAAATGACTAAACTGGTTCATTCATCTCCACAGTCATAACGACAGAAATCTGGCTGTCCAAAAAGCCTGGCTAATCTGTGGGCACGGTGGTAAGGTGACCGCATCTATCATGTTACACACCTGTGCAGCTGTTCTTCACCATAAAGGCAAGGTCAGATTTCACTCTGGAGCAGGCGCACGCACGCACGCACGCGCACACACACACACACACACGCACGCGCACACACACACACACACACACACACACACACACACACACACACACACACACACACACACACACACACACACACTTCAAGTCACTGGTATTTTAAGACTCTTTCTGCACCCAATCCATTGCAGGAGGCCAAGGGCAGACATAAGCTGCAGAGGTGGATTTTGTCTAAACCTAATCCTTCGAAACACTTGTGCACAGTTGTAGACCATTTAACAAATTATGAATCACTCATGCATGCCAAGACCTCACCACATATGAGGTACACTGTACAAATTTCATCTTAGCTGGTCATTTACATTTATTTGTCTTTTTACCTCACCATTTTGTCTTAAATGAGATTCCATTTCCAACTGCATTTGCTTGGAATGTAGATTCACTTGAATGACTAATTGATTTAGCAAAAACAAGAGTGAAACAGAGCACAACACAGCAGATAACTGTAGGGATATTTGGAAAAGAATCTTGATTCATGTAACTTTTTGAAAGACATGATTTTGTTTTGTAGAAATAACTAAAGCACATTCTGGATGTATTTGGGTTGTCTTAAAGTTTTCATTGGTCAAATTCATTATTATTATAGTCTGTAATATCAGTGCAACCACACTAACCAGACTGATTTGCCACTTTGCTTTCATTTTGTTTAAAAATCATAGATGTAGGGAATGATTCAAAGGTGTGCCACCAGGCTGTAGCCTGCTACAATGCTATGCTAATATTCATAGTTGCTCCACTAACTTTGCCTGTGTTCAAGGCTTGAATGTCTTATAGTCTAAGGCATTTTTTCTTTGTTTCCACTCCAATCCAGAATGTATGATGCAAGAGGATACTGTAGGAAGCCAAATTATGATATTATTAACAGTGAACATTTTTTAGGTACTTTTAATATAAACATTTCCTCACAATGCTGATAAACATGTAGTCTGGGTGGCATTACATAGAAAACATATTTGCTTACACAATTTAGTTCTGAATTAATATCATTTTGTGGAGACAGGACTGCGTTAAGTATAACAGATTACAGTGTCAAAATGTAAAGACAGATGCCATCATGGTGGTTGTGTCTGTAGCATTCAAACAGGACCAATGCAAAAAGCCGTGCTCAATTTTAATTTTAGTTCCCTTACAGAGCAGTGCACACATGAACAGATCCTACTGAAGAGCTTTCAGACTCCTTTGGAATGTCTTGGTGTCAGGAAGGTGGGGGACTTAAGGGGGACTATGAGGGGAACTAGGGGTGAACTTAAGGGTTGAACCCAGGTGCAGACACAACGGGAAGCATGGATTAACAATAACACGCAACACAACGAGACAAGACTAGGGCAACACAAGGAACTCACTAACACACAGGGCAAGACTATGGATAATACAATAAAAGGAAAACTCAATCAGGACATGAACACAGACAAACCAAGGGATAGGCTAGATTGTAATTAATAAATTTATTGAGACAACGAAAACCTACAACTAAGGAAACTAATTAACACACTCAAACACAACGGGGCATGGATGAAACAGGGACAGCACAAGAACTAACTTAGAACAAGACTACTTAAGACACAAAGACTAGCAACGGGAGGTAACATAGAACATGACAAAACTAAAACACTATGGCTACAAAACTAGAAAACCAAAAACGCTCCTTAAGGAGGAAAACACAAAAGGCTATGAAACGGACTGACCAACTGAAAGAACTAGATAAGAAAAACTGGCAACTCAAAATACACTCCTGAAAACAGAGACAAGAATCTAACAAAATTAAACAGAAAATCACTCTTTATCGAGGAGAACAAATCAGCAAGGCTATAACTATGAAAGGAAAATGGAAACTAGATTATTAAGGTTACAAACAAATATCAGGAAAGGACTATGGGTTGGAAACTCAACTAACAAGGGAAACGCAGACAACACAAGGATGGTGGAGCACTAACATAAAACAAGGCCTAAACAGGAACAAAGACAAGAAACAAACTTACGGGAACTGTGGCAAACAAAGGACAGAGATAAACCAAGGAGACAATCACACAATCCACGGCACAGACATGAACAAAGAAAAACAACAAAGAACACTCACTTACAGGCTAGGGCTATATGAAGGAATCATGGGCTACAAGAATACATGGGCTTGGCAAGAGACATAGACAAGGTAGTGTTGACGACGACCTGACCAGGACAAAGGGGAAGACACGGACTTAAATACACTAGGGAGGAACACTAATGAGACACAGGTGGAAACAATCAGAAAATCACACAGGAGGGAAAACACAGGAAGTAAAGCAACACAAAGACACATAACAGGAACCTTCAAAATAAAACAGGAAGTAACCAAAACCAGGCAAAGACAGGACACAATGGGAAACTTAACCAATGTACAAACACAATGCAGGCAAGACAATACAAAAACTCTTACATAAAATGTGACATGACTAAAGACTAAGACATTAGGAATACACAGAGTAGAACAGAGAAATGAACATGAACAAAGAAAACACTAAACAAAACCCGGCGTGCATGGCACGGGTCATGACACTTGGCCAATATGACTTTGATACAGATCTCCTTTGTACAAGAATAAAACCTTCCAACATTTGTCTTTCTAATTACTGTAGATGTGGTTGATTGATCCAACATATACTGTCAACATGCACCGTGAAGGAGATTGTAGAGAAAGCCACGTACTTTATATGTCATATGCTAAATCAGTCAAACTGTCCCAGTGGTTTGCTACTGACATCTGTTTTTATATTTGCCTAACCGAACTGAACCATAGGTTCCTTTACAACCAAATAGATTTCAGTCTTAGTTTTTCGAAGGTGTCCCGTACTGGCTGATGACACTTTTGCACCTGCCAAGGTCATACAAGGACACTATCTCCTCCTGGGGGGTGGGCTGTTGTGTCTTTTCTGTTGGTCTCTGCTTTTGTCACTTTACCATCTTGAAGTTGTCAGATCACTGTGCCGTGACGTAAACTGCTTTTAATTGGAGGGAAAAGAGGCAGTTTGATCAGTTTGAATTGAAAGCAGCAGGTCAGGTTGTAGGTTGTAGACCTGCTGGAAATGTTGCTACTCTCAGTAGCTAATAAAAGCCAAACTGCTCATTGTAGGTCTATACTATTTTTGTTATTTTACCTTGATCAGTTTTGTCTTTGTAAAGCACTTGTGATTCCTCCTGAAAACTGCTGTATATGGCCAAATATAAGTGTATATATATATATATATGTATATATTGTTCTGGGACTGTTTATCATGGTTTTGGTTAAATCCTTCAGTTCCTATTACACAAAAAAATACCTAACCAATCTAAATACAGCCAGTTAAACTGTGTGACACAATTATTGTCCATTGCATAGCCTACCTTTATGTAATTAACAGTGTCAAAAAAACCTTAAAGGTCAATTCAAATTAATATCGCGTACTCTCTAAATTTGCACAGCCACCTATATTTTATGTTAGCTAAAAACAAATATCTGTATCACTGTTATTTTGTTTACAGATGCCAGCACGTTGTACAGACTGCATTTACTACGACCTATGATCTGAACACAATGCAAACCAGACTACCTCCAGATGTGGTCAGGCGATCAAATCATATTCCAGTCACAACATATTTACATCTTGCATTAACATGCTTTTTTCCTTTACAGATCACACTTTAATACCAGGTGTAAACTGGATTAGCGTGTATAACGTATGACATGTTACAGAATGCTGCGTGTTTCATTCATGTAACATAGGATGGTCTGATTGTAACAAAAATTACAACATGCTGCACAGTATTTTAATTACATTTTATTGTTGAAGTGAAAATTTTATAGAGAGAATCAAAATCTGTGTTTTGTGGTCAGATATTCAGATGTATCAGCTGCACCACAATACATCTCATACCATGTCTTGTTTCATGTGGGAAACTGCTACCACTGCTAATCAGAAATAAATTCCTGTGCTGAGAATTGGGCTGTGGGTTTTTCTTTTTTGGTGCCTGGAGTTGAGAACAGACTTCAAAACCTTATCCAACTTGTTTGACACACACAAATGTGCCAAGGGTTTGCCATGCAGCACTGTCTAGAGCACATATGTCAAACTGATTCCATAAAGGGCCGTGTGGCTGCAGGTTTTTGTTCCAACCAAAGAGGAGCACACCAGACCAACCAATCAACATCAAGGGATCATTAGTTATCAGCTGAAGACTGAGATCAGCTGATTAATTGATTCCAGCCAGGTGTGCTCCTCCTTGGTTGGAACGAAAACCTGCAGCCACACGGCCCTTTATAGAATCACTTTGACAAGCCTGGTCTAGAGGGTCCTTTAATGGAGTCTAAAATGGGTTTGCACATATAGTAAACAACATACTTGTAAATGTGCCGTGTCTGATTGGATTCAAATGTGTCCTCATTGTGATATGGGTGCATTCACATCTGTATATCCCCGATACACAATTGGGTGGCAGGTGTGTACAAGGCCATGGTATATCAGTGCCGTGTGTGAGCACAGCTGTAGCTCAAATATAAAACTTCAAAGAAGCTACACAAAGCAGCAATAAAAGCCTTTTACAATCAGTACGGTTAAGATTATGAGTGACTTTGAAGCCTAACACCGATGCCAGTATGTCTAGATGAAAACTGCTGAGAGCTGACATTTTATGCCAGTACAGCACTTTGTTGAATCTTAAAAAAAAATGAAAATGTGGTTTAATACAACTTGGGTTACATGTTTGTAACCCTGGTAAACAGTTCTATTAGGTATGATAATGAATTCACCAAAGTAATTGCTGATACCTTGGTACAGGATGATGTTGTTTGAAATGCATCAGATGGGGCAAGAAACATTAGGAGTCACAGAATGTTAGAATGTCTAACAACACCAAGGATAATGCTGCACTCACATGTCTACCATTTGTGAGTGATCAATGGATGTATCTCAAGTAGTTTGGAAAAATGCTGTGCATAGGCAACTCACTATACCTTGTAGGACCAAATCCATTAAATAAGCATTTGATTATTTTGAATAACCAATGTCTGACACGTTTGTTTATTATTTCTGGCATTTCCATTGTTTCCCACTCATAATTAGGTCTGATCTAGTGAGCAACCAGTAATTATGGCAACTCTCAGATGAAGTAAAGGCAGCATAAATTATACAGAATTAAAGTTTGTTTGTTTCACTCAGCTTGGAGGCCTCTCACAGACAATGTAGCTTCAATCAATTTTAAAGCTGCATTAATCTGTTTTTTGTTTCTTTTGTCCACTTGTGGGCAGAGCTCCACGCACACTTCACATACTGCATTATGGCCTTGTAAAGTTGATAAAGCTAACATGTGGCCTATTTACACATCTGGCAGACACGGAACCACATCAGCATTCATTTGAGGTTGTGTTTCTGTGCATCAGATAAGTCTAGGTGTGACATACTTTTAGTTCTGTTTTGGTCTCCACCAACTCCACACTAGCTAGTTGTTCATTTAATCTGTCTGTTGTCTGGTTTTCAGCAAGTAGTGTGCAGTGGGTTTATCTGAGTTTTTTTAATGAAAATGTCTGGCTTCTGCTACTGGAAATAGTTTTGGTGAGAGTGGTAAGACTGTTACCAGCCGTACAACCATAATAATGAGCTGAAAGAGGCTAAAATGCTCCATAGAACCAATAGGGAGTTTGTAGCTTGCAATGAAAATATCAAACTCTCACTTGCACTCCCTTGTAATGAAGCAATTAGTCCTTCTCACAGAAATGTTGTAGAACAAACCTGCAATGTATGTGATTTCTTTTCCTATTACCTTCCAGATGAGATGAAATTGTATTGAAAAGAAAGCAATGGCGTTCACTGTCTGGCTGTGTGGAAAGGAGAAATGAGCAGTGACAGATGCTCACAGAGGAGTATCATTTCAGAAACTCATTAAAATGAATGAGGAACACTAGATGGGGTCAAATGTTTTTATCTGTAGCCAACGGGAATTTCAAATAGATTTAATATGCTGAGAGAATGGAGGTTCAAATGAAAATTATTGGCCATGTTTTGTCTTTGATAGACACCTTACTGCTGGCTTTGCTGAAACTACACATTTCATTTTCATTCACAGATATTTAGCCCTTTGTTACTTATTCTTAAAACGAAAGTAAAAGGGAGAATTCAGTCATGGTCCAGAGAAAAGAAAAATGATAGTGATTTAAAAAAAACATTTTTTCCTATGTCCATACCTGTAAGGTTCTACATTTTGCATCATTGTTGACCTCTTAGACCACAAGGCTTCTACAGCTCAAGTCCTGGTAAGATTTAGAGCTGCTCTAAATCTCTCCAATAAAACTTAATGCTCAGTGATCCTCACTGATTCATTTCTCCATTCACCATCTATATGTTGAATAGAAAGTCACTGCTGTCAGTCACACTCCATGATGTTGGTTGTGACATGCCATTCATCCAAGTGCAAATTAAATCCTAACATTTTCCTTTTCACATTTACTCTCAAACTACACAACAAATATAGCCATGTATATATACAGCTAGAAATCAACATGCTATATACTCAAACAAAGAAGAACACATACCTGAAAGGGATTGCTCTGAATGAATATGAATATAGTCTAAATATAGCAAGGTAACTTTTTTTCAAAATTTAGGTTAGTGGGACACAGGAAGCTGTCTTGTCTTTAGCTGTCTTCTCTTGGGATTTGTATTCTCAACATCAAAGCACTGCCAGTTGGAGCTACAGAACAAGCATAT
Source organism: Chelmon rostratus (assembly GCF_017976325.1). Lineage (NCBI taxonomy): Eukaryota > Metazoa > Chordata > Actinopteri > Chaetodontiformes > Chaetodontidae > Chelmon > Chelmon rostratus. The sequence continues at coordinate 1,173,632 of NC_055662.1, forward strand.
TTTTTCTTAAACACACACTCGTTTTTGGCTTTATTGTCAAGCTAACCAGTCAGCAGGCAAATTTAGCAAACAAGACGTGGATGTTAGCAGACACTACTGTAATATTCAATAAGAATTATTAAAAGACAACAGGACTTTAAGGATTAAGTTCCAAACCAAAGCAAATGAAAAAACTGACCCCTCACTTAGCCATGCACACAAGGATAGTTTTTTCACATGCCATATATACATTGACAGAATTATTGGTCAGTTCTCTGCTCCATACTGGCTGTGAACCAATCCCTATTCAAAGCTACTACACTTATGCAAAGTCCTTATTTCGTGCAGAAAGGTATTCTAAGTCAGGAATACAGCAATACCGCCGAAGCCAATTCACAATATTATCTTCCAAATTTGGAGTATATATTTTTTAAAAATCCCCTGTCTGCTTACACAGACAGTGGTTCTCAGCTGAAGCATGGGGAGGGGGGGGGGGGACAATGTCTGTCGTTTCATGACTTTTCAGATTGACTTTGGTTCAGATATTCATGTTCACCTCAGGATGAATTGTATTAACTTGTGGTGATCTAACGCCATATTCAGGTCCAATTTTTATTTTGTCCAATATTTTAGTTTATGACCAAATACCTGAAAAACCAAAGACAACCCATCAGTCTCAGCTGTACTTCATGTTTAGTGATATTTAGTAAATATTAGCACGTTAACAAGCTAAACAAAGATGGTTAACATAGTAAATATTATACTTGATAAACATCGGGAGTCTTTTTGCACAAATTAGGATTTCAGCCTTGCCTTGAGATTTTGGCTTGCCCTTTGGTGTGCCTTGGACACAAAAACATCTGAAAACCACTGCTCAAAAGAGATGTAGTTTAAGATGTTTTATTCTGCTATGACAGATGGATTACCCAGTGAGATCAGACTGTGTGAGATGATATGAACAGTATAAAACTCAAGTCAAAGGCCTCACAGCAAAGACGTCCCTGAAAACACAGGAAAACAAACGTATCATTCTTATGGAGACTATGTCAAACTGGAGATTTATGTCTTTAGGCTCCCTTTCCTCTATTCAGTCTTTCACCCGGTAATATGATGCTTCCCATCTGCTTAGCCAAGGTTGTCTGATACACTTGCCTCAGCAACTCTGCTGTAATTCAGCTCATAGATGGTGTGATTCATGTATGATGACTACAGTCTCATTCACGCACATGTCTAACCCACAACCACAGCTCATATTTCAGTGCATGCTTTTTCAAATAAATAAGATAGAAGATAAGATAAGACAAGATAAGATAAGATTAGATAAGATAAAGCTTTATTCATCCCCAGTCGGGGAAATTTGTGCATTACAGCAGCATTGAAAGCAGTGGGAAGAAAATAATAGCAGCAGAGGTAGAGAACAAAAAACAAAATCGAAAATAAAAAGTAGACAATATATGTACATATTATACAAGAAAAATGGAATATGACTATATAAAAGAAAAATAAAATATGTAGAAAAAAAATATATATAAGTAATATGTAAAAAGTGTGTATTGCCCCAGTAGCTGTGGAAAAAAAAACAATGTAAGCTGCCTTCAGATTAAAAATAACAATAAGTAGTGTTACTACTATTGCACAGAAGAATAAAATATACAAAACAGTAAATGCCATGTAATATTGCACAAAATGTAGAGCAATGCACATTAAAACTTTACTCTGTAAAGACAGACTGACTATTGCATTTTCTTAAGAACATGTTTGCACTTCATGAACTTGCAAGGAGTTTATGACGTGTTTCTCCCTGAAGTTAAACTAATAGAATTTATGTCCACCAGCTTTTCCAGCTTTAATTACCTCCAACTGCACAATGCTCTTAATGTCTCAATTTAATAATATGATAATAAAATAACAATAAAATACTTAAATGTGTTATGTATTTGATATTTGATAAGCAAAATACACAGTGATACAATACACAGGAATCAGGAATACACAGTGTTCCTGATTGGCTATTGGGTACAATTTTGGAGAAACTATGTGCTGTCTGGTAATAAATAAGGACTTTGTGCAAGGATCAATACATTGCAGAGTCTGAGGAATGACTACCACAGAACTAAGGACATTTTAATTTATCTTGTTGCTCTAGAGCAGCCAGTAGGTATGTGAACAGACATATTTTTAACAATGAATCATCAAACTGAGTGTACTGAATTATTAGTATCACCGACTAAATTGAGCTTTTTGCAATGATGATCCGCTCATTCATTTGTAGCTGAAATGCAGCTCAGTAGTGACATATGGTATGTTACTTCCTGCTTAAAAGCTTGAAAAAACCATGAAAGCTACAAAATCATCAAAATCAACAGTTTGAACATGAACTAAACAGACAACAAGCAAGCAATCCCTTACTGATGCGTGTTTGAGCAGTGATCAGGGTTGCCAACACACGCAGGCTTTTACCTTCAGTCTCAATTCTCATAAGAAAACTGTGATAGCAGCAGAGACTAACAGGCAAATATGTTATGGTCAAAGTCCCTCTGCTATAGAAATGGTTAAACCAAGCAAACATTAGTTATGTACCGTAACCCCAGATTCTATGAGTATTGTGATATCATTCCCTGAGATCTAGGGCCAGGTAGGCAGTCACAGACTGGGATACACATACAAATGAGTATCTCAGCCAAATCGGCAGCCAAGGGCACATTACTAACAATTACTAATGACTCTGAACCAGTCCCCATTACTACGTGCATGGTTTGTGTACGAGAGACAACCAGAGGAGGAGAGCGAATGACAGGTTTAGTGAGAGAGGGTACGCAACGAATGAATAGGCTTATGCACCATAGCGTGCACAGATGCGGGTATTCAAAACATGCTACGCTGATGCTGTTTGCTGACTGGCCGCGACACTTGAAGCAGCAACAATGGAATCTGCAACAAACTGTACCACACTCAGTTTTTCTTCTATGCAATCACTTCAGTTAAGTAATCCTGGATTTTCTTTGATAAGCTGTTTTTTTTTTTTCGTTTATGTACAAGTCTATGCATTCCTTGCTGCATTGCACTGCATACACCACACTGCTCTGTTTGTGCTTGGGTGTTTTGTCCTTAGAGTGGACAAGTTTCTGCCTCAGGGTGTTACTGGGCTTGAAGTGCACAGGGATGTTGTGTTTGTGGAAAAGCATCCTTTTCAGATACTCCCACAATGTGCACATAACAATATTGTTCTGTTTATGGTCCTTTTCTGCTCTTTCTTTTAGACAACAAACTCCACATTCCTGTGCACTTCAAGTCCATTAACACGGTGGCTCATGCAACCCAACAACTCACATGATACAGTGGCTTGAAAAAGTACTCATACCCCTTGAACTTTTTCACATTTTGTCACGTTCCGACCACGAACATAAATATACTTTATTGGCATTTTATGTGAAAGACCAACACAAAGCGGCACACAATTGTGAAGCAGAAGGAAAATTATACATGATTTTGAAATTTTTGTTACAAATAAAAAACTGAAAAATGTGGTGCACAAAAATATTCAGCCCCCCTGTGTCAACACTTGGTGGAACCGCCTCTCCCTGCAATTACAGATTCCAACAGGTTTTCTTCCAAGATTGCCCTGTATTTAGCTCCATCCATCTTTCCTGTCCCTGCTGAAGAAAAGCTCCCCCACAACATGATGCTGCCACCACCATGTTTAACAGTGGGGATGGTGTGTTCAGAGTGATGTGCAGTGATAGTTTTTCCGCCACACATAACGTTTTGCATTTAGGCCAAAAAGTTCAACTTTGGTCTCATCTGACCAGAGCACCTTCTTCCACATGTCTGCAAGTTGTGCCATACTTTTCCATTTCTGGATGATGGATAGAACAGTGCTCCGTGAGATGTTCAAAGCTTGGGATATCTTTTTATAACCTAACCCTGCTTTAAAATTCTCCACAACTTTATCCCTGACGTTTCTGGTGTGTTCCTTAGACTTCATGGTGCTGTTTGCTGACCAACGTCCTCTGAACAAACCTCTGAGGCCCTCACAGAACAGCTGTATTTATACTAAGGTTAGATTACACACAGGTGGACTCTAATCATTAGGTCAACATTTGATCTTTTAATACTTTTGCTCGCCACACTTTTCAGTTTTATTTTTTTTGTGAAAAAATTTGAAAATCATGTAGAATTTTCCTTCTGCTTCACAATTGTGTGGCGCTTTATGTTGGTCTTTCACATACAATGCCAATAAAATATATTTATGTTTGTGGTCGGAACGTGAGAAAATGTGGAAAAGTTCAAGGGGTATGAATACTTTTTCAAGCTAGGCGGGTCTATGATGCTGTAAGAGGAGAAATACCTGAGACTTTGCACCAGTCAGTTAGAAGTGAAGAAGCCTCTTGGATGGGAGGTGAAACGTTCATGCAGGCAGTGCATGCCCTGCCAACTCTGACTGCCATCACTGGGGTATAGGCTGTTAAATTATTGCTTTCCACGGCATCGCTGTCCATGTCACAAAACAAATAAGTTCTTTGCCATAGTCTATCAGTCAATTTCATATTTCATACAACTCATAGAAAATAGCTTGTTATAGATAATAATATGTAAACCCTTCGCCATACACAACATCTGCTTAAGTCATATTCTTTTTGCCAACCAATGACTTAACTCCCTATTTTGCTGTTGTGCTATTAACCATATAAGTAAGCATAATTTTTTGATTCATCCACACTAGGAGTACTCACTTCAGATTTTTCAGGTATTACTAGAGAAGCCCTGAGAATATCCCCTCCCTTCTGTTTAAACCCTATGTCAGCATTTACCAGCCCACCTAATGTAAGTCTCTGTGTCAGATGTTTTTCTCATCACTGCACCCACTTGCCAGAGAGTGCAAAATGACAACTTCACCCATCAAGCCAGAGCGGAAAGCCCACGGAAGCAGCACTGAGGCCCCGGGGAAGCCGTCATCCTCAGATTACCAAACTGAACATAACTCTTAGTTTGGACACAAAGACACTGATTAAAGCCAGAGAGAGGAAACCAGGGAGCCAGGGAAGCGTGAGACAGAGGCTGGGCAGCTGACAGGATTCTTTTCCTAGGGTGAAGTGAAGGCTAACTTTCAAACAGTAAAAGTAGTAGCAATGAATGAAATATGAAACATTCTGTCAGTCACATGCTATTTAAGCCAATACACAAACCAAACCAAGATGCTTCCTCCCATTGCAGTCTGTAAAATAACTGACACGCTTACAAAAAACTAGTGGTGTAGTAAACATGAGAGACAGATTGAATGCTGTGTAACATCTGAGACATTTGTCTAAAGATAGAAACTTGAAAAAAAAAGATATTTAAAAAACAGTAGAAAAAAAGTCCTTAGACCTGATCATGTATTATTGTCAGAGAACAACACTTGGCCACTGGGCTGCGTTCCTCTCATGGGTGGATGGCTATGGTGAGTGTCATGCAGTGAACAGTAGACAAAGTTGTCAGCTAGCTGGTGGACATCGTGTAAAGAGCCAGATTTTCTGAGACCAAAGAAGAGCTTAAAGAAAGTGAATATTGCACTTACATTCGTCAGGTACAAGTTATTGAATGTTTGGGAGATTGAGTTCTTTGAATGATTCACCTTGTAATGCAGTATTTTGCTTGCTGATCACTTTCACCTCGCCTTATGTGTAGATGACTGTATTTTTCCTGAAGGGTGTCTGGAGGAAGTCTAAAGGAGGATTCCACTCTGAGCTGGTAATCCTCAACCTACATCCATGGAGACCAGTCATACGACTCATGTCTCACCTACTCACACTATTCATCAACATGTGTGAGTGTGATTCATTTGTGACCTCAGCCATTCCAGAGTGGGAGAGAATGTAGAGGAGTTACTTGTATCTTAGAGAACTTATTGTTTCTTCATTGTGTGATAAATGACAGGAGCTGTGTTTAACATCTGGCAGGAGGACAAGGAACTGCAAGAGACCTAGAGGAACTGGGTCAAATAGTAGCCGCAAATCATCCTGTTTGTTTTCATCTGTGCTGTGTGCCAGATGGTTGGGCTTCACCTCAGCTCAGGCAGTGGTAGGTAAGTTTTCAGTTGGAGAAAGTTCACTAGAGAGACTCTCCTGTGATGGTTTTTTCAAGCTTTTGTGATGAAAAGGATCCAACACTTACATTGAATAAAACATAAATGAAACTGTTTTCTCCTAAGTGCTAGTAGGCAATTTTCAATTTTCATTTCTTTAAGTTCTTAGTTAACATCTCTCTTTGTAACATGTGTGTTTGTGGTAATTGTTGTTCTTTAAGTAGATAGAAGGGCTTACCACTAAATCTTTTTCAGTTTCTAAATTACTGTACAGTCACTTAAATTTTAGTACATCATGTAGTCATAGATTGTTCATGGCAGCAAATAGACTGCATTTATAAATACACTGAATTTATATAGTGCCTTTTATATAAAGCAACAACTCAAAGCACTTTACAATACATTCACACACATTCACACACCGATCGAACATCCACTGGGAGCAATTTAGGGTTCAGGGTCTTGCCCAAGGACACGACATGCAGACTGGAGGACTGAATTAGTTGGCTACTGTACCTCCTTTAAACTTCCTGAAAAAAGACAGCAGCAATTCTTTTTTCAGAGACAGTCGAGTAATACTTTCCTGTAAACCAATACAAATCTGAATAAAATCTCTCACTCTGCCTCATACTCGAGCTGTTCAGTCACAGGTACATGTCAGTGAACTGCAATTGCGCATTTCAAAATAAAAGACAGTGGTAAGATCTGCAAGATTTTCTCTTCTTTGCTTAAAGGTACAATATGTAAAATGTTCAAAACATACAAGAATTAACTTTTCAAAAATCATGAACTCTTAATAGTTACACGTGAAAGTATTCTGGCTGTAAGCACTCTTTCCTCCAAGCTGTTGATGCCCAACCTTCCTCTTGCTCCTCTTCCTCTTCACCTCTCTCCCATCCTCGGCATCAGAGTCCTGGTCAGAGCTGCTGTAGACCATGTCGGTACTGCACTCCCTTTCGTCACACTGGCCTCCTTTGGTCTTAGAGGCTGTGTTCAGTCCCGGTCCAGCTGTGTTCACTGAGAGGCTGCTGAGCACAGTTCTGTTGCCCGCTGGGCCAGCTCTGGTTCTGGTGTAGATCCTGATGCCACATGTCTGTGTCATTAGTACTTAACTACTGTACAAACCCAACATTGGATTAATACTGATGATAAAACTCATCCTGTACTTTCTGTAAGACTTTGTAAGGTTGTATGTGGTATCTACTGCAACAAAGTGTCTGGCAGTTGGTTGAATATGAAACAAACCTTGAATGTCATTGCACACTTGCTATTTTTACTTCCTGGATTTGATTGACTAGCCTGTGATTTGACTGTCTCACTGGAGAGAGAACAGTGTGGAAAAGAACTGTGACTTCAACACAGAATGCCTGTTCTGCAAAGTTGCATTATAGGAACATTTGAGCCACAGTGTTGGGGGTAAGTCGTTACAAAGTAATGCATCGGAGTACACACATTTCTTGCTGTTCTGATGAGTAATGTATCATGTTAGCTTTGCAATTGAAGCAATCAGTTATTTGGTTACGCTTTCAGATAAGCAATACATTACTGTATTTCCCTGTTCCTTTTTGCTGCCTTTTGCATTCACACTCTTTCTGTGTCTGTCCCACTTCTCAGGTGCAGCTGTATACATGTGGAAGGTATCCAGTCCTGTGGTTGTGTCAGTACACATGTGTAGCATGAGATGACCTGGGTGATAAGTGTCTGTCAGCTGTAAAGAGCTCTAATTCTGATTTGAAGAAGAATGCATGCGCAAATACATGTTGGATGGACTTGTTATATGTCATATGCTTTATGCATTGATCCCCCAGTGTTATTCCCCCAGTTTTATTTATTTCAGACCACCTAAGAGTGCTGCGTAGTCATTAGTGGAAATCATCTCATGGATCTCCCATCTCTCAGTGCAATTATGTAACCCCAAACTCAACAAAAGACGAATCTTTTTTGTCTTTGCTCCCCTGTTTTTCTATCAAGATTTCCAAGATAATAATAATATATAATATTCTTCATGAGACTAAGATGAAAACCACATTTGCAGATACTGTGTCCTTGTACTCAAAATGTCTGATTTTTAAAAGTCATTTAATCCCTAAGATTTGTGAAATCCAGAGCTTTGTCGTCAAACTAAGCTTTCATTTAGCATTCTTATACACCTGTGAAGAGATGGATTAGCATAACCCGACTGCCAACTTGTCCTGCATCTGTGAGAGAGATTTTTCATAATGTACACAAGACAAAGTTCCTGATTAGTATGCCTTGCATTCCCTGCAGGTTATTATACTGTTAATAACATAAAGCAGCAAAGGTTAAAGCACTATTCTGTGATTATACTCTCACCAAAACATGGCCAAACTAAAATAATAATCACATTGTATGTTGAGGCAAGCAACCTTTAATTTAAACAATGTAGATGCTGGTGTTACTTTTCATCAACAAAACGTGTGACAGAAAACATTTGTTGTTCACTACAAGGTAGAAAAACTACATAACAGTGTGAAAGAAACAAATACATAAATTATCTAATTATTGCAAAATGCAAAGTCTTGTTCAGCGACATACAAAGCAGAATCCCACATTGCATGCTTTTTCAAAACTAATAAGAACCATCTTGCATTTTGTTAATGGCATGTATCTGCCAGTCATGTTAGCTAACATTACCAATTCTCGAAAGGAAAAAGTAGAAGATCTATGTGCCAAATTCATCCACAAGTTTAGTGGAGGTTAGACAAGAAGCTACAACAAAACAATTAAGACAAACCACAAGAACAAGCAGATGCATCCCCACATTTGTAAAAACATAAGCTAACCATAGCAGCCCATTGTCAAGGGCTGTGGAGGTGATGTTAGTGTTGCTCTCATTTGGATATCTTTGGATATTTTTGTAGGCTGCTGGTAGCACTGAGTGTATGATTGATGAAGGCTGTCAGCCATCAAAACCCTTGCCTTGATGGCCTCTATATTACTGTATTAAAACACTTAAGTACACCTAGCAACACTTCTAAAGCTCATTAATTAACCAGTAATGCATTGTTTATTTAAGCTGCACACAAATAAAAATGTCAAAACAACAGTGCTTCTATGGAGAGTTAACATTTCTAAGCGAAAAGCAACCTTTTGCAGTTGTTATTTTTGAACTTTGGAGAGCTTTGCAGTTTCCCCCTGCTTTTAGTGATTATGCTATAATCACTTCCTGGGATAAATAAAGCAAAGCATCAATTCCTTTATCAGACCTTTTATCTGCTCATCAAAAGCTTAACTCAGACAGTTTACACCACAGGTGTAAATTATAAATTATTGACTAAATTCTATGTCACTACTTCAGTTTCAGGGTCCTGGTAAGCACCCTTTTAATTGCAGAGTTTTGACTTGTTCATAACAAGAAGAGCACAGGTGAGACAGATTTTGTTGGTGACAGCTCTATTTTATAAAGTGTTCCAGTAAGCCATGCCAGTAACACAGCACACACAACACCAAGACCCTCGAACGAGCTCACCAAAATGGAATACGCCTATTATTTATGTTGTTAATTACACCTGTGCTTTTCCTACAATAATATGATTTCAAAATATCTGCCATGAAGGTCTGTTGTGCATACTCGCTCACTGTCATACTGGTATAGTGGAATAGAACATTGTTAATGTTGTTAATAACACCTGTGCTTTTCCCATAGCTAACTAAACTAACAACAGTCAAATTACTAAAATGTGACTAAAACTAATGAAATTAAAATCAGGTGCCAGAATTAATAAAGGTAAGTGCCTTTGCAATTCGGTGTGGTTAGAGCCAACAATGCAATGCAGTCAATTATCCTGGAATATAAACTAAATTGAGTATCCCAACAATACATCAATATGCTGTGGAGCTTTTGGTACCTGCAGTATGCTTGTTGTGCTGAAATTCTGTCTGTGGAAAATCTGTTACAGCACAAGGTCGGCGTCTAAGAGGTCCATGCACAGCATCGTTATTGAGCTCAGGCAGGATGGAGCAGAGGAAGGAAATGCTTTGTACTGTATGCAACTAAGATCTGTGGCCCCTCTCCTCAAACCCAATGTCAGGAAAAATACATGGCAGATGCAGTGAAACACATAAGCCATATGGAGAATCAATTGGCATGTCCCTCTATGTGTTCAATTAAAGCAAGCCATAGCAATGAGTAGACAGAGACTCATCTATCAAAAAAGCGTGACTGAAGGTTTCTAAACATAGTTCTCATTGCTCATTAAGCTGCACTGGGTATCTTGTGGGAGGAAGAAAATGGTCGATACTCTCATCTTGCTCCAGCGGCTTAGGAAGCCGACACAGCCAACTTCCTGGAATGACTGAAAGAAAGAGACTGTTGCTATGGGAACAAGTGTTACATGGCTTTTGAAATGAGATGAAGTAGTTCAAACTGAAAAAATGATAGTTACAATAAATACAGGACAAGAGAATTGTAATTTCCTTTGGGCTCTGACCTGTTATACAGTCGAAAAGTCTCCCTAGGAAAATTGCTGAGTAAAATATGAGTTAAGTATCTCTGATGCGCACTCAGCAGGGACCCTCAAGAGAATTTTCATAAGAGGCGTGAGTTTTGTGTGGGTTCACAGTGGTGGTATAAGAAAACGGGGGGCTGGCCCACTTTTTGGCATTTCTTTCTAATCATCTATTGAACTTGCCCTGGGTAATGACCTAATTCTCATTGAGCCTCCCAGTACGCCACAGTGCCTCCATCTCTAGCCGCTGCCTCCTGCTTCCCCACAGTCATCGCGGCATTGATTTACTTCCAAAAGATGCAAGGGGACAGACATGTAGGAAAGCAGGAGGAACAGCTTGATAATGGCAGCATGAGAAGACTCACGTGAAAGAGGGATCAGTACAGCCCATCACGCCTGGCTTCATCATCATCATAGGTCTACCCAGCTGTAAAGGATGTGTTGTGAGAATCGACTGGCGGGGTAGGAGAAACGACCTTCTCCTATTGAAAGTTTAAGGACATTGTGTGATTGAGTGGGCTCTATTTCTGTGAGTACCACTTACACACAATCACACATTGTCATCATATCCAACCCCAGCCTGTCATAAGATATAATATGAAGTGATTTACTGAAGAAAAAGACTCCTTACAAGTGAAGTGTGTGAGCTCCCTCCTTTGTTTCAAAGCCTCATCGTTCCTCAGTCATATGGCGATGTTCATGATGAAGCACCCTGTTATTCCTACACTGAAGGACTGGATGGGTAATCAAGAATAAATAGTCCAGACTGAAGGCGACCCCCTGCCGGTCCCATTGCCTGTCATATGAACTAATCCCCTGTCAACGTTGGGAAAGTGCAATGGATGGCAATCCTCTGAAGCATTTCACAAAGTAATATTCTCAGTGATGAGACTATCTTCAAAGAGAAGAAAAGCTCTGACACCTCGAATCCACTTTTTTTCCTCACCATTAATCATATTATGTCCCTTATACTGTAGTTTAGATTTTTTTAGGGGGGCTGGGAAGGCACATCAACTGCTGCTGACAAAGTGTGTGCCAAATTGATAAAGTATGTAAAATGGCAGTGCTGGTGTACAAAGGAAGCTAGATCATCATAATCCTCTGATAGCAGGAATCACATTTGCAATGGGTCCATGACTTACAATAAGGACAGTCAGATTACTGCCGCGATCCAGCATCGTAAGCTGCTGACATCACTCTGCAGCACTACCTACACCCATGTGGGGTGTAGTCTCCAACAGACCACAGCATGTGTCTGTAAGATTCATTTAAGGTGGGAGGGAGAATTGTTATGTACAATATTGGCAAGGACAGAGCAGCTGGCTGATAAAAGCACCACAACAATGAATGCAGTTCATACATAGTACATGTCCATCATGCATGACAGCACTGTATATCATCTCATTAGGACAGTCTTTGAGACACTTTGGACAATTTTACTGCATTAAACTGGAGGCTGGATGTTTTGTCATTGACTCACCCATTGTCCCAGATACAGACACTTTTTAACTTATATGATCCTTTCCATGTTTGGGAAGTTCATGTCTGATTATACATGAGTTTGTTTTTCCAGCATCAGCACCTGAGTGTAATTCAGAATTCTGCCGACAATTCAGTCTCTCCTGAACATACCATACATCAGTGATAGACACATAACTACATGCCAAAATTAAATGCCATGTACTGTATACAGTACTTGAGTACAGTTTATAGCAGATGTTCTCAGACTTACAGTATTACTCAGAGGTCTGCATCAGATTTTGATTGAAGGCCAGAGTTCCGGATCAATCGTTGATAACAAAAAAACATTTAATCAATGAATTAATGTCACATCTGTTGTGATTAGGCCAGCATGAAACTGCGGAAGACAAGGCTCAGACAGTTAGTCCATATTTATTTCTGACTCAAGACATATTCATACAACTACATTTACACTAGTTGTAGAAACTGTGTTCTCGAGAAAAGGAGACAGATTCTGTATCTGCGATGTAGACCCTAATAGCAAATTCTTCACTGTAACATTAACGTGTAAACTCGAGAGCAAACAACACAGAGCAAAGTGGTGGATGACTGACTAACTGACAGACAGGCATTATCATCCCTACAGCCATGCCGCTGCTGTGATAGGAAATAAGACACTGACAGCAGCAGTTATGCCAGCATAATGTGTATTTTTATTCCAGATTCTCTGAATACATTTTGCTGATTAAATTTGCATACTGTTACTTAAGTAAAATTTTGAATATAGCACTTAGAGCATCTTAAACCGGTAGGCCTACAACATACAAAGAGTGTTTGACACAAGACAGAAGTAGAAACAAGATTTTCAGTGCACTATAATTTCATATAAGACACTTGTGGTTTCCAAATGTCACATTCAAATGTGGGGAACTTCTCTCCAGCACAGTGCAATCTAAAGCAAAGACATAAGGTGATGTAGAAACATCATAGCAGATAAAAACAAACATTTATACATTCAATTTTAATTAAATTTCAATAAAAATCACGAGCATTGAATAGCCAAATATTTAGAAGTTTCTAAATACATTATATCATTTCTGCATGAATACTAGAGCAGAACCCCTGCTTGTAACTCATGAAACAAAAAGGTAGACTTCACAGCTGGACATTTACATCTCTGAAATTACATTTCTAATTGTATCGTTGCACACCCCTTACCATCTGTGCAGTGCAGCTTCTTCCTAATTCTATAGCCGCAAGAACAAAGTGTTAAAACGTCTGTTCAGTGTGGATTTACAATTGCCTTACAGTCAGAGCGCCTAGAGGAGGTCTTACATACATAACTGTGCTGACTCCCTTGAGGGCTGTCATGCATTTTTTCCTCTTTTGCAGTCCAGACATGAATAGAGGACTGTATGTACGGTAGCAGGAACTGGTGGAGGCGAAGCAAGGGAAATGATTTACAGTGCACTGTTCTCTCAGCCGGGATAATAACTAGACCAGACCTCTGGCAGAACCCAAGCCAACAACATCTCACTAGGCCAGGACCAAAGCCAGAGGACTGGAAGCTGGGGTGCAGTGGTATATAGAGAGCAAGATCAGGTTCTGTTAGCTCACAGACAGGAAGCATCAGGCAAATATAAGACAGGGACAGACATTTTTTATACATACAGTGCCAATAGTCAAGAACAGAAGTATCTTCGAAAACCAAAAACGAGACCCATGAGGGAACAGCCAATCGCAAAATCTGTGGGTCCCAATAATCTCCCTGTTCCTTCCACTCTCATGTTTTGTTTTTGTTACTTCACTGTGATGTTTGAGCTTAATTATGCAGAATGATGTATGTAGAGAGTTTGACATGAGAAAGCTGTATTCACATTCATCTGCTGAAGGGGGGACATTAATGAGTGCAGTCATGCAGATGTACCATGGTTTTGTGATGAGTTTGGAAGCCAATCATCTATCAGTATGTTTTTAATATTTTATGTCACAGGAAGATGTTAGGAAGATCAATGTTATTGTGGATTTTGAACTGTCTATGTGCTATTTGTTGGGCACAAATGTTTCTGACATACTTGTGAAGATAAATGAGAAGAGAGTGAAAACTGATTTCATATATATTGTCTTGGCTTTGTGAGGTTGTATTTAGGCATGACGGTATTTGAGCTAAATGCTAATGTAGCTCGTTAAACAATGTGTACAATGACAGTGCTAACATGCTAATGTTTACAGGGTATAATGTTTACCATGTACATCATCTAAATTAGCATGTTAACATTTTCTAATTAGCACAAACACAAGCTACAGCTGAGAATGATGGGAATTAATACAATTTCTGACTGATAATGGAGCTAGATGAAAAGTCAGGAGACCACCAAAGAGATCACGTCTTGCCAAGTTTTGTGGCAATCCACCCAATAATTGTTGACATATTTAGGTCTGAATCAAAATGGTGCTAGTATGGCTAAAAAAACAAAACAATAATGATGTTCTTTATTTTGGTGGCGTCACACTGGAGGCACCTTCACTCCATTTGAGAAACACTGGCAGGGCTTGGCAAAGGTTCATAACTATAAGAGATGACAAAATTCTTGAGGATCAAACATCAAATTCATACCAGAAAACACTAAAACACCAAAATCTATTTACATACAGCAAGGAAAGTAATTAATAATGTTAGTCAGAATCTCTCTCTCTCTCTCTCTCTCTCTCTCTGTGTGTGTGTGTGTGTGTGTGTGTGTGTGTGTAGTGTGATCTAGAATGTCTTTTAATCCTAAACATGTGTGTCATTGTGCAAATCCGTGTGCAATATACCTTTAATCTCATGATGACTGGTTTTGAATATCTAGAGCTGGGCACCAGGCAGAACAGAAGTGACCAGTAAGCCTCTTTCATTGCCACAGTCAGTGTGTAAGAGGTTCAAGAGGATGCTGAGTTTGTGGCCGGAAGCTCTGAGGCAGACCAAACTCAGTAATCCTGTTCACGCTAGCCGACAGGCTGAGAGCAGGTCTGGGTACAGTGGCAGGGAGACAATAGTGGTACTGTGAGGCAGACATCTGGGTTTCCACCCCCTCTCTCCTCCCCACCAGCCCCCACCAGCGTGGCTTTGTTCCACTAGCTTAGAATGTGGCAGACCCAGGGCTTCCCCAAACCCTCTGACATCACTGTCCAGCTGATAGGAAGCACAAAGGATCCTGCAAAAAAGGATGCCTTCTATTTATAAACCATGAATGAGTGCCATGATTCTGCTGCCTCAGTCATTTGTGTTGGACCTTCAGGCTAAACACTGTATTGCAAAACATGGAAAATAGGAGAAAATTTGCTAAGAAAGAAAAAAAGCTTTGCTGATATCCAAAGGGAGACTGCCATACTGCAAACACCTGCAGCCTTTATAAAAGAGAGGGGTGTACTGTACAAAGTCTCAATGTCTGATAAGACTTTAGAACATAATCCAAACAATTTGCTATAAAATGATTTAATATGTTTGCCATGAGATTTAGTACAGATATCCATGGGGCCCAGAGGATGAATCCTTTTGACTTTGATGAATCCATTACTTTTTCTCTTGTACCACCAGCGGCTCAAAGTGTTTACTTATTCAGTTAAATATCTCAACGTCAATGTTGATGTTGATGTATGAGTAGATGGATGAGGTTAACATTTGTGGTTTGAGTTAAATGTCTCACCAACTATAGGATGGATTGCTATGGAGTTTGACGCAACATCATGTTAGAGATGGGATTTATGGCTCTTTGAGGGGAGCCGGATTTTGGTGAGCCGTTCCTTTCAAAGAGCCGTTCAGAAAAACTGGCTCATTTGGCTCATTTTTATTTTTATTAAGTTTTAAGAAGGCAGTCTGGCCTTAACTCGTTTTATCTTGGAAATAACCACTGGAAGGAATGAATTTCGATATCCCACCAATATGAGTTTAAATTATTCTGAAATATTGATTATAACGTTATTTGACATGTGTGGATTAGATTTTAAAGTCTGATCTGGATTAATTGTAAATATTCCACAGGGTGGCGCCATATCACTCTGCTTTGACAGTGCTTTGCTTTTTTTTGTTACTGGTGCACTCACATGAAGGCAGCGTGCACAAGGTGGCGTGATGCTATTTACATATCTAATAGGCAGCGCACAGCTGGGTAGCATTCCTCCCCATGTAACCCGGAAAAAAAAAAAAAGAACCGGTCCCAGCTGCGACTCGGTTCCCATCATTCATGTTAACGAGCCGTTCAAAAGAACCAGTTTGTATGTGAACGTCACAACACTAATTCATGTCCCATTAGGATGAATTGAAGCAACTTTTGTGATACCTTAACAACTCCTAGCCCCATCATCAGGTAAAAGTGTCAGTTTGTTCAACACTATGGCTTATGATCAAATGTCTGCAAAAATAACAGCACAACCCTAAGCTACAAACTTTGTCTTTAGTGCTAATTAGCAAATATTAGTACGCTAACATGATAAACTAAGAAGTTGAACATGGTAAAAATTGTGCCTACAAAACATCAGATAAGACAGGACTTTATAGCCGGGGAAATTTGAGTGTTACAGGCAGTAGGCAATAGCAGTAGGAAAAAATAGCAAATGAACAGAGGTGGTAGCGTTCCTTCTTGCAGAGTGGATGCAGCAGTCTGTTACTGAAGGAGCTGCTGAGGGCCCCCACTGGGTCATGCAGGGTGTGGGAGGAGTTGTCAATGATGGATGTCACCTTGGCTAACATCCTCCTCTCACTTACATCCATAATGGTGTCCACAGGGCAGTCCAGGACAGAGCCAGCTCTCCTGACCAGTTTATTGAGTCTCTTTCTGTCCCTCTCAGAGCTTCCACAGCCCCAGCAGACCACTGCGGAAAGACTGCAGATGCAACCAGAGTCACAAAAAGTTTTCAGCAATGTCCTACTTATTCCAAAGGACCTCAGTCTTCTCACCAGATGGAGATGACTTTGGCCCTCCCTGTACAGGTCATCTGTGTTGGTGGACCAGTCCAGTTTATTGTTAAGGTGTACACCCAGTTATTTGTACTCCTCCACAATCTCAATGTCCAAACCCTGAATGCTCACTGGTGTAGTCAGTGGTGCTTTTCTGTGGAAGTCTATCACCATCTCCTTAGTCTTGCTGCCATTGATGTGCAGGTGGCCTAGTCCACACCAGTCAACAAAGCCAGCGATGACTGTATTGTAATACACATCCAACGATGGCTGTATCATCAGAGTGCAGGAGCTTGCATGCCGCTACAGTGTTGGCTGAGGGGGGATGTACACAGCTATAACGATGACGTGCGAGAACTCCCTTGGGAGGTAATATGGCCGAATGCTAACACCTAGCAGCTCAATGTCTCTTGTGGAGCGTTGCTCCTTGACACTGATGTGTCCTGCGTTACACCATCTGTTGTTCAGAAACATTGCTATGCCCCCACCCTTCCTGTTAGTGCTTCCCGTTGCACGCCTGTCCGCTCTCAGCAGAAGAAAATTGTCCAAAGCAACATGCGTGTCGGGTGTGAGTTTGTTCAGCCACGTCTCCATGAAGCACATGATGTACAGTCCCGGTACTCCCGCTGCAGTCTGGTTAGCGCCATTAGCTCCTCCATCTTATTAGGGAGAGATCCCCTGTATTAAGAGACAGTATGGACGGTTTATACCGTCGTTGCTTGTTCCAGAACTTAACTCCATCTCTGCATCCCTTTCTCTGTCTCCTTATCTCTGCGAGATAGCCGGTCTTTCCACTGGGAGTACACTCTTGTTGCATAGCACTAACAGCTGGTCCCTAGTGTAAATAATGGAGCCATGGCTGAATGGATCTCTCAATGTTGTCCAGAAAAGAGTAAAAAGCAAATCACTAGTCTCACCAGTTGTAGATCCTTAAGTACGCACCGCAACTAGTGACAGAAAAAAACATGAGAAACACACAAGAAAACACTAAAACAAAGAAAAATGGTCAGAGCAGCTGAAACAAGCTGCCACTCATGCGGTGCCATAACAGTAGTCAGCATGCTCAAAGCACCAGTGTGCAGCCTCCAAGAGGCTAGCAAGGCTATAGACTCTTAGATTCTATGCATGAACTCTCCAAAAGTGAAAATAATAAATGTATTCATGAATGGAGAAGATCTTAATTGAACATGCCAGAGTTCCAGAAAGTTACTAATTACTAAAAAGTATGACTAATTATGTATGTAACTTAAAGTTCATACAGTCTTTCATTGTTTGCTGTTTTATCTCAGCCGGGTGACTAATCCTCAATCTATGCATCTTCATACATACCTAGAAGTCGGTCTCTCAGCAAAACCAAACACATTTGCAGACTGGTTATTGGGCTAACTGGAATGCAGCATTTATGGACAGTTTGAATGAGGTTTGATGGTATGATTTTGTGAGGCAAGACTCTGGGTTTTTTTGCAAGGCCAAATTACATACAATAAACTGAGCCAGCTGGAGGGCTGTGTGTGCTCCAGATTCAAGAGCTTGTAAAAAGAATGTGCCTGGAGTCATTCGTCCTTCTCCAAAATACAGTAACAGAGGTCTAAGTACAAAGCTAGTTGAAGAGGAATCCTGCTCATCTTAAATTACCTCACCACAAGGAGAGAGTGGAGGTGAGTGTAATTGATAAATCTCATAACCTACTTCTTCAATGCTGGGAGCAGTTAGAGTGGCATGATGATCTACCCTGGGGTTTCCACCAACTTCGCTCCAGTCAGTAGTCTTCCACTTACCATATCCATGTTGATATTTGCAGATATGACATCCTGTCGAGCCTGATAGATGTATTTAATGAAGTACATGACATATTTAATTCAAGCAATTTCCATTTTTAATATTGGCTAGCATAACTGACAGGGTGCACAAGGAATAATTATTAATTTTAGAAAATGTGGCCATGAATATACTGAAACATCACCAATTTCAGGACAACCTAGGGAACTGTTCCACTATTACCAGACTTTCATGTTTTTTCCATCATTCAGGCTGTCACTCACTACAAGGGTCTTTTGCAAGTGCGTAACAAGCCGAAGGTCTCACAATGTTGTCATATTTGGACAACTTTCTCATCTGCATTCCCAGCCAGGAGAAGACAGGAGAGACACTCATGTGCTGTTAACTGTTTCGCTGGGGGATTTCAGTCTCCTTACGAGCCTGTGTCCACCTGATGGGGCTGATGGTCTCAGAGTTTTCTGTCATTCTTCAGTGGTTGTTAAGGACGTGGGATTTCCAAAACTGGGTTCCCTCTCTTCGCTTGAACATACAACATATCTCAGTCAAATGGCGAAGGTTTGCCTGGAATGCCTCCTGGCTCTCCATCATTGGGGAGACCCTTTGGTGTTCACATGGAGCTGTGTTACAGGGAACAATCATGAATGTGACTTTTGCTGCTAGCAGTTTTCCTGGCTCTCAAACATGTTTTGCCACTCCTGAGGGACTGTCATGCTTAGGTCAGGGCAGACAATAGCAGTGGCTTACATAAACTGGCATGGTGGCATGTGCTCCATAACATTACTAGGGTTGTGTAGCAGACACAGCTCAGTATTGTTGGCATGCGGGGTACATGTAGTTTGTTTATGGACCATTTCCTTTCAACCCCCTCACAACAAAACTATCATAGTGACCTGGAACAGCTTTTAGCATGAGAGAGAATTTACCAAAAGAGGCCTGGTGGAATTAACAGGACTCAAAAGTAAACAAGGCAAATAATCAAAATCTCCACAGAATGAAAATGTGAGTGCAACAAGACCTCACCTCTGATTGATATTGACTTTTTGCTTCTCCAGAGAAAGTAGCGTCAAAAAAACTGGAAGCCTTACCAAGGTGTAACCTCTTTCTCTCGCATCATACACTTACAGACAAAATCTGAATTCTCCTGTTGACCCCACTTCTTAGAAGGACTCAGTAGATATGAAAGTAACCATATATCCACTTGCATACCACCAGTGACTTAAAAAAATAATTTCAACAATGTTGTAATTAAAATGAATTAATTGTTTTATTCCTCTGTCACCAAGTTAATAATATACAGCCAAGGATCCCATTAAAGGGAAAGTGAGGCGTGGCTGGCAGATCTGGTCCAGCCTCCTCCTCTCCTAAACATACTTGATACGATTATTCAATCAAGACTCATCTGCTGACGCAGTATAAAAGCACCAGCCTACTACCCAGTATATGTCGGATTGTCCCTTCACTTTCATGGTAACCCTGAGACCCCTGAGATCTACCTGGTATTGGTGATATTTTTGGCCTTCCTGCTTCCTGCCTTCCTGATAACCCAGGTGCCTACCGTCATGCCTCAGCCTATGCCCTGTTTGTTAGTTCTCTTTACTAATTCGGAACTATATTTCTCTCTTGGCCTGTTCACTCTCAGTAGATTCTCCTCAGGCTCCTGGTTAACAGACTGTCTGTCATAGAAATCTATCCTGTATCCTGCAAAATTGAGGCCAAGGGGTCCTGACTAAGTGTCCATATGTGAAGAGTGGTAAGTGAGAAAGGGTTGACCTAGGACATATAGCTTTAGTCTCAGTGTTTTGGCATTATATCATGTGCGCAGCCATCAAGTACATATTTACGACCCTTTTACACAATTTTTAAATATGTGACATAGACATGTCAGCTGGAGACAGACTTGGCTCAGCTGACTCACACAGTTTAAGCATTAGATTAGCATTGTAAATGGACTGTTTTTAGCGCTTTTTCTAGTCTGCTGACCACTCAAGGTGCTCTACAACACAAGCCTGCATTCACCCATTCATACATGGTAGCTAGGCCACCTGCTCATTACGAGCATTAACACACTCACACAACTTGGGGCTCAGTATCTTGCCCAAGAATACTTTGACATGTAGACTTGCCAAGGCCAGGGACCAACATCGACCTTCTGATAAGTGGACGACTGCTCTACCTCCTGAGCCACAGGTGCCCTTTGTCATTAGCTTACATTAACTAGTTAAACTTCATATAGAAATCTGCTAGCGAGAGTTATCATTTTAGCCAACGAAATCCATTGTCATCAGTTAGAAATGAGAAGTCTGCTTTTGTTTACTTCTGTGAGGAATTGAAGACCTAGTGGTAAATCTGCCACAGTTATCACTGTAAACCATGTGCAGTGCAAGAATGGAAAGCTTGACAGGCCTAGCAACAGAAATAGAGGACAGTGCTTAGCAAAGGGTCAGTTGTCAATTTTATAACAGAGATGTTATAACAGAGAGTTTGCATCCTGTCATCTCCTAACAGGCAGCAACCACTGAAGAGAATCTTTCCCTAAACTTAACCAAGTAGTTTTAGTTGTATCATTGGAGAACTTCTGGAAGTGACAGCTGCCAGTGCCGTGCCTGAAGTCTGATGTGTAAAGGGTGAAGAGGAAAGGAGAGAGCACAGTACCCTGGGATGCTCCTGTGCTGCAATCACATCTGACACACAGTCGTGAAGCCTCACATACTGCAGTCTGTTAGTGAGGTAGTTGATGGTCCATGCAGCCAGGTGACAGTCTACTCCAGCTCCTTCCAGCACTGGAGAAGTCAAGAAACATGACCCTCACTGAGCTCCCATTGCTCTCCAGGTGAGGGAGGTGGTAAAGTATAATCCTCTCCAAGGTCTTATCAGGTTGGAAGTTAAGGCTACTAACCTGAAGTGGTTGGGCTCTCTGGGATGCAGTTTTCAGGGGTAGAATCAAATTTGTTGAAGAATAGATTTAGCTCATTTGCCCATTCCCGATCAGATTGGCCCAGTGGGGGGAGGGGTGAAGAACTGTAAGCATCCTTAGCGGGTGCACACAGTAAGTCCAGTGTTTTATAGTCTGGCATTTGGGTGAAAGAGGGGAGAGTTGAAGACAGGGAAGCATGGTTGAAGTCTCCAGAGATGAGGAGCAGGGCCTTGGGGTGTGATGTCTGTAGCTATGAGACAATAGTGTGTAGGAGCTTGCACGCTGCTGCAGCATCGGCTGAGGGGGTATGTACGCCGTTAGCGTCATGACATGCGAAAACTCAGGAGGTAATATTGCCGAATGCTAATGGCTAGCAGCCTTAAGTCTCTCGTGCAGCGCTGCTCCTTTACAGTGATGTGTCCTGGGCTACACCATCTGTTGTTCACAAACATCACTATGTCTCCACCCTTCCTCTTATGTCTCTCCCTCTCTGCATCCCATTCTTATCTTAGAAATTGAGTTAAAAGCAAAGCACAAGTCTCACCAGTTGTACATCTGTAAGCACACACAATCAACCAAGAATAGTGATGGGAAAAACAGAAGAAAATCACAAGAAAACACTAAAGCAAAGAAAAGCGGTCGGAGCTGCTGTAACAAGCTGCCAGTCATGTGGCGCCATCTTGGAAACGACTTGCATGAATATTTTTTGAAAGGCAATGATACAGTCATCATTTTGGTAGTTCTTGTTGAAAAGATTTTGTCAGCAGAAAGAGGATGTCAAACCTGGTTTCTACACAGGAGCATGGCCCAGCTGCTCTAACTTATTCCAGCCTTCAGCCCATTATTACTTTTCAAGATTTTCTGTTCCCAGCAGACTTGAAAAAAGTCCACTCACAGACAGACAGCTGTAAATGTATCTCAATTTCACGATACTCTAAAAGCCAATCACACTGTGGAAGACGGAGGAACCAGAGGATCGGATTGCAGACCCCAGACCAGACCAGACATACTTGGCCCCATTGGATTGACCTCTGGAGCACAAAGAAAGTACATGACTTCACCTTGCAGGGCCACGTTCAAACACTTATCTGATCATTAGCAACCTCTGCTAAATCCAGTGGGAACAATTATGGGCAAAGCAAAGCATAAGTGAATCTTCTACCACAGTAGGTGAGCTGAGACTGGAGAGTTACAGAGGGTGTGAAAGCAGTTGTGAGCGGCATCACCTTCTGGTTCTACTCAATGGTGCAGCAGGGAGATTTAATTTTGATTAATGGTGGCAATTAAACAGATGAAAAGAAGCGGGTGCCTAATGAATCTATCAGCCTTTAGTCAGGCGTATAGAGGGAGGCTCTGAAACTGGTCCCAGTGCCTGACGCTCCTAAATTGATAGCATAAATCACGAGTTAGGCTTTAGCCCTGTTAAACCCTATTCAACACTAATGGGCAATGCAGAATGCTATCAGACCTCCCCAATTAGCACGACTGATGGGAGATACTAATCTGTAATAATCACCATATGTTGACTGAACAGAGCCTGATCAGAACATTGTTAAATGGCTGTCCATAAAAGTGATATCATAGGAAAGGTACACAGTGGATTCAGTGTTTAACTCAATGTCACTGGCAATAATTGAGGGGCTCTTTGAACTGAAAAACAGAGGAAGAAGATTAAATCAGAGCTGTATCAATCTTCACAGAGGATTAACCCTTTCCCCAGGGGCTCTTGATGCAATGGAAAAATATCCCTATGTTAAGAAGACTGTGTCACAGAGAGAAATCAGTCATCATGTTGGTCTGTGTGCCTTCTTTTACTGCATTTGATCTCTTCTCCAGACAGAGTCAAGGCCAACTACAGGTCACTAAGCAGGGTCTCTGCTAGAGGAAGCAAGATGCCAGAAGTTACCTCAGCTCCCTTTGAATTAGCCCACCAGCAGCACTTTATCGGGGTCATCAGCATAGTTAAACAGTGAACAGCTACTACAATTTACACTGACAAGGTACAGTGTCATAGGATTTTATTCAGTAGATGATACAGGCTATCAAGAGAAATTAGTAAACTGCTCTATTTTCATGCAATAAGAGATGTCAATGGTTAAGTTTAATTGGTTAACCACACAGAATGTTATATTTCTGACCGGTTACGAGTGCCAGTCTATAGGTTCGTTTGCAGTCATCACCCAGTTGGTGTGGTGTATGAATGAGATTCATATGTGACTAATCAGTGTGGCAGAGGGTGAGGGATTCAAAGAGCTAGCTTGGTACCTCAAGCCTGAGTACACTATGCCATCGCCTCTCCCGGAGTGATTACATTGTAGTCTGTTTGCGGGCTGACAGCTGCAGTTCTCACTCATTGAAACCTTCCAGGACACCTCTGATGGTGATGCATTCCAACGTGCTCCTCACTGCAAAATTAACCAGTTAGTTACAGGTTAATGGCTGCCAAGCTATGAATTAAAATTACCATCCCTAATTTCTACAAAAGAGTAATGGCACCAGCTAATTTTTCCTCCAGACATAAATCGGGTCATTGTCTGGTTACACCGAAAGTGACACAGTGAAATGCATAGTGCTGGGAGTTTGATGACATAGTTATTTGCAGTTGCCATTAGGGATACCAATATTGACAAATGGCACATAATTGGTTTTGAGAGAAAAAGATAAATTTACAGATTTTACTGTCTTAATGTGGACATGCACTTGCAAAATGCATATGAAGAGCAAAGGTTAGTTAGCCTATTTTGGATTATTTGGTTCTTTCTGTTTTATCAAAGTGCAACACTGTCAAGATGGTTGCAATGGGTCAATGGCGCAAATGTGCCTGTCAAAGTTTGCCTGAGATTAGCCGTCTTTAAATTGTTATGAAATGTCAGCATTTTAATGCTCGTCTGACTGAGCCCAGATCTAGTTTCTGGTCCCCAAGAAAATTATATTTTACTTCAAATTTGTGGGAAAATAAAAAGATATGGAACATCGGAAATCAGGAAGCTCATCAGTAGAAAAATCCAAAGAAAATAATGCAGTGAGAACAGACTTCTTACTGACGTGCAGTGGAAAAAATAGGATGGCAATGAGTTCCAAAACAAAACATAACAAAATATATATATTTTTTTAATTGGATTTTGAAATTTCATTGGTGGTTCATGCCTCTCCACTGAACTACATGCCCTGCTTTGGACAGTTAGTTATTAGGACTACCTCTCACACTTCACTAGCAGAATTTTGTCCTCGAGATCTCAAAAGGGGCATTGTGCCAGGAGGTTCAAGAAGCAAATCTAGCAACCTGTCTCTGTAAGCATATGATACAGAGACCCCCAACAGGGCCGAGCCAGACGATCCCAGCCAGCGTTCAGAGTCTCGGGCCTGTAAGATTGTTCTTTGTCTACAGGATAGAAGAGCTCAGAGAACAGAGAGCCCTTGTGCTCAAGGCACACAACTGACCTCTTGGCTCTGTGGTGTGCAGCAGAAATGCAGGAAATCATGTGGTATTAACATGAGGTGAGTTCACCCCCACTGCTGCTGACTGTATGTTTATAGAGAGCAATGTGCCATATCACCACTTTTTAGTTCCACTGTAATCATAAATATCCATTCACCAATATATTTCTCATCCCTAAAGTTGTGTACATGAAAACTGATAACAGTATTTTTGAACTAATGCTGCAAATGACACCTTCTGTGAGCAGATTAATTTTTTGCTATTTACGCTATTTAACGCCTGATGCATTCAATGCCTGAGTTTTGGCCCCATTATTTTTCTTAGCAGTGTGGAAAAGCAGCTGAAACAGCATTTAGGTAAGCGTGTAATGCTAAAGCTGTTTTCCATTAAAAAGCTAATTATATTCTTTTAGGTGGACAATCACTTTTGGGTAAACAACCTAATCAACTGCAATCAAGATGTTTTTATACCTTTGTTTTATAGCTGTAACAGCATTTAGTTGTAATTAACACTGTTATAATCAATATATTTTTATATTAACAAAGGATTAAATCACTATGTGTATTGGGAAAGGGGCTGCTGGTATTGATGAACCCACAGTAAATTATAACCTAATGCTGCACTTCTATTTAGCATTTTTCATCTTATTTGTTTGGGTTTTACAGCCCACACTTTCAGCTGTTTTGGTTCACTCTCATCAGCAGAATTTTTGGCTGCAGCAGGCAGCTGATTTCACCACATGAAATGACAAAATTGAACTGCACATCTGTAAAAATACTGTAACATATTAAGGCCCCTATCATTTCATATTGTTCGCATCGTGCTTTAGCAACAACACACAGTATTACTAAGTGATTTTTTATTATTTATATTACCTCAAGCGAATTGCCCACCTTGCATTTGGGGCTGGAGACTCTGGGCCATCCCCTGCTTCTCCTGGTTTGTTAATGCAACCTTGCTGAAATTTCTCTCTGCTGCCACTGCAGTGTATGCTGTTTCTCCTCTCCACCATCAGTGCTAGGGCCCAATGTGGTTCCCCAGGGGATCTCTGGAATGACTGCAGTTTACAGGGGTCTCACCCCTATAAATTAATTTCACTGATGGGGTAAATGTCAAAGATCTTTTAATTACTGAAAGACACATCTGTAGAGGTATGGTGTCTTTCCTGATTGAAATATGCTTCTCTGCACTAGTTACACAGATAAGCACCTTCAACCAAAGCTGCAAGGACTTAACAGCAGCAATAGCAAGCATTCAGAGGGGCCACTCTCTCAGAACTGCCACACAGCAAAGTTTGAGATGGAGAAAATGAACTTTTAACTGGGTCGATTTCCTGCATCTGTGCCAGTAATTTTTTCAGCACAACTTGAGATTTATCAGTCTATGTGTGCGCTGAGAAGGCTCAGCCAAGTTGCAAGGTTTACCATTTAAATATCAAAAAAAAAAGTGTCAACTAATCAAGTGCTGCTGACGCTTTGACTCCCACAGCTAACAGTACTCAGTTTGAGAGTCAGTGCTGCCACCACAAGGTCACAGATTTGATGTATTAATTGTATTTGACACCTAAAATACTATGTGAATAAACAGCTTATATGCTGTTTCACATTACCTTCTTCTCAACCTCCTGTGAATTCTCTCTAACATTTCTGGTTTGCAACTTAATGGTCATGTTGAGATGCCCCCATTCCATGTTAACACCCACCTTTCAAACAGCAGCACACGGGAATAATAACTATCATTATCATTTCTACCTCATAGTTGTACCTTGTAAACCATGACAAGATCCAGGTGCTCTAAGTGCTACGGTCTTTGAACATGAACAATCAAAGCCTCAGGGAAGGGCTCGAAATGCACAAATACAGTCCCTCGTTTTGTAAGCAGCAGCAAAAGGACTGGTTATATATATTTGGTCCTCTAGAAAACAGCACCTGTTAGATTTAGAGGTAAAAGATAACTAAGTAGTAGTAGCTTGTCTAATGAACAACTAGTTAAAAGTGCCACCACTTATCCAGGCATATTTAGTGAAGGTGTTAGTGTCAAGGCGGTGATTAAGGGGCAGGGCGTTGAAAGTGAATCAGCCTTTCCAGTTTTGTAGTTCTTAATTCTATCATTCACCTTCATCCCCTACATAAACTACCTGTCTCCAAGCATCTACCACTATGAGGTACTCTGTATCTCAAGAATCACTCCTCAAAGGTCAATGGCCTCCTGCTCCAGTAATGTAAAAGTAATGTCCCAAAATCATTTTAGAAGAGGGGGGCACTGAAGAGAGCAAAGTTTTGTGTGTTTTATTATTTTTCAATGCACATTAATATTTTATTTCAGCCCTCCTTTTAAAGATTTACTTCAAAAAACAAATGATATCAGTAAAAACATCAATTATTAAGGTCCATTTTGCCATTCAAAGAGGACATCTGTCCTGTCTCTGCATTATTTTCCCATTTATAATCAGTAACTAATAGAATCAGTATTTCCATTTGGAGAAACACATAATATACATATTTATATTTATTACAGATTGAACATTACGCATCCACAGAAAGAGAGAAACAATGTAATGATACATGCAAATTGCAGAGACAATTGTACCATGTTGTCAGTGTTGTGCTCAGACTGAATCACACAATTTCATTACATACCAGGGGTCAAATGTATAAACCACACATGAACCACTTTCCACACAGGTTTCCAAATGTAAAAATCCAAGGGCATGATGGATTGGATGAGAGGATAATAGAAGTGTGAATTTTGTGGCATTTTATATATTTAGAGTTTTTTTCACTACATTGCATGAGGATGTAATCTGTAGTTTTTTTTAATAAAAGAACTTCATTATGATTACCTAGTGATGAGAGAGTGGTTCAAATCAATCAATCAAACTTTATTTATATAGCATTTTTTATTAACACAAAGTGCTTCACAAGATAAAAGAATACAACAACAGAGAGAATAAAAGCATAATATGACAGACAATATCCCGCTTCCAGATATATACACACATGCGCTCACACACACACTCACAAAACACACACACACATACACACAGACACGGTGCTGAGACATGGCAGGGCACTGAGGCACCATGTGGGGAAAACAATCTTTTTTTCGAAGCGTTAATTTCATTCTATCTTCAGTAAATATGTTTGTCACTACAAATAAACAAATACACGATCATGATGCTGACTGGCTAATGCACCGTTTTCAAATTCCAAGAGCTGTTCTCTTGGAATTGCGTGCTGAACTGGGTCTTGTGTTAGAAAGTCATTCTCAAAGAATCAATCTACAGGTATCTCGTTTCAGTGAGAGTTTGCTGACAGATCAGGAATATCCCAGTCTGCCCTGAGCCAGGTCATGCCCATGGTGTGGGATGACATCATTTCTTTGAGTAATAGATACTTCAGCTTCCCTTACACAGCAGTTGAACAGGCCAACATCAAAATGCAATTCGCAGCAACATCCGGTCTTCCAGATGTGTTGTAATAAGGGCATAAATAAAATAAGGGATACATTTGTGTATTTAATTGGAAACATTTTCACTCCATCGATGTCCAGATCATTTGTGATGTCCAAATAATTCTAACCAATGTGGTTTCAAATGCCGTCGGTCAAGCCACAATTCATTAATACTGTCTGAAATCTGTGTGGCGAGGAGATTTCAATCTCATGTGCCAGAGGGATGGCTTCTCCGTAAGATGTGAGTGATTACTGACTTCTGCTAATTAAACTGTTTCCATTTCACGCAATGAAAACCATTACATGCACACATTTTATATTCTCAGGTTACAATGGGTATCCACTGAAGCCATGGCTACTGTGGATAGACAGTGAATGTTGCATGGGATTTTAAAAGAGATATGGTTGTGCTTGGATGCCACAGGCGGTAGAGTACTCCACCAGCCAGAAAAGCCACCAAATTCATCAGAATGTCTGAGTAAAATATTCTATATTGTGACAAAGGACAAAGGAGTAGCTGTTTTATAGCAAGTCTAATTGCAATTCCAACAGTTTTAACTGATTTCTTTTGTTGAGTGTGTATATTTGTATTTTCCATGGTGTAATCTAGGCATCAATGTAAATGAGGGTCGCCCTCAGGAATTTCTCCAAGAAAAGGTTGGATGAATGAATGAATGAATGAACAATAAGATTTAAACTGGGCAACATACCAAGTTCTATCTGAGTAGGTGTATATTTGAAGGCATTCATGTTATTATGGGGATGGTCAGAAGACTCATGCATGGGCGCACAATTTCAGTATGACTGAGACGTATGAGAAAAAAACAGTGGGAACAGACATACATGGGTTTTATAATTTATTTGTATAGCACTTTTCATACAAAATGCGAAATGTAGCACAAAGTGCTTTACAATCAAAGACAAAGAAAATAAAGAAGAACCTACCCACCCCGCCCACACACCCACACCCACATCCACATCCACACAAGAGCACACAAACTCACACAATCACCACTCCCGTTACATCTTGATGAACTAAGTACTGAGGAAACGCCATCTTGAATTAAAAAGAAATGAAATGAAATGAGGAAACATGGGAGATAACTTTGAAATGTTAAAACAATAAAAATAAGTAAAACTGAACAAACTAATTCTATATTTACAAAATAGAATGAAATAAATAAAATAAGATAAAGTACCTAAAATGGATTAAATAAAAAATTTAGCAAAAGGCAAGACTAAAAAGATGGGCCTTAAGTTCGCTTTTAAAACTATCAATATTACATGTCGCCCTCAGATCTTCAGGGAGCCTATTCCATAAACGGGGGGCATAGCAATGAAAAGCCCCCCCTGTATGTTTTAGTTCCAACTTTGGGTACAGTTAAAAGGCCACTCCCAGAAGACCTGAGGGCTCTGCTGGGTTCTTATGGTAGAAGTAAGTTCGATAAATATGAAGGAGCAAGACCATTAAAGAAGAGAGAAGAGAGAAAGAAGAGCATTGCAGTAATCAATCCTCCAAGTTATAAAAGCATGAATAAGTGTCTCTGCATTGGCTTGAGAGAGAAGCCGGCGGACTTTGGCGATGTTCTTTAAATGATAAAATGCCTTTCTTGTGACGTCCTTTATATGCAACCCAGTCTCACAGAAAGTCGTGAAACGGTCACGTTAATTAATCTATTGTTTCGTGCGTGCCGACACGGTTGTTATATGAGCCTCAAAATTCAATTCTGCGTCAAATGTTACACCTAGAGTTTTAACTTGTTGACATGGGCTAAAAGAGATGGCCTGTAGTTTGCTAGCCAGTTTCTGTCTCTGGTCTCCTGTACCATTAACTAAAACCTGAGTTTTGTCCTGGTTGCGCTGTGGAAAGTTCTCTGCCATCCAGGATTTAATGTCTGAAATACAGTTAAAAGAACATTGAGTGGTCCTGTGTCATCAGGAGACACAGTGATGTAAAGTTGTGTGTCATCTGCATAGCTGTGAAAGTTGATGCCGTGGCTCCTGATGACATTTCCAAGTGGTAGCATGTATAGGTTAAAAAGGGTTGGACCTAAAATTGACCCCTGAGGAACACCGCATTTCATTTGATAAAAACTAGATGTGTGTTCACCCATGCTGACACAGAATTTCCTGTCTTTGAGAAATGATTTGAACCAGTTAAAAACAGTACCAACAGATGCCAATTAAATTACGGAGTCCATTTAAAAGAATGGTATGATCTACTGTGTCAAACGCTGCACTCAAACCTAAAAGCACTAAGACAGACAGCATTTTTGTGTCCATGTTTGACCTGATGTCAATTTTCACTAATGCTGTCTCTGTGCTGTAATATTTTCTAAAACCAGATTGATATATCCTCCTGAGAACCAAGGGAAAAAAGTGTCTTACAATTTCTGTTTTTTGTGATTTCTTATTTATTAGGGCCTAAAAAAAACACCTTACAATTTTAATTTTTTTTATATATATTTTATTTTAATTTCACAGCATGTCCACTGTAGAGGACAACAGGACGATATTCGTGTGAAAATAGAACTGAATTTAGAAAATGAGAAAAAATGAGCAGATTATATCTTTAGAGTGATATTCACCCAAGAACACATTTCATTTGAACAAATACAATAAAATTCTGTATCACTCTTCTGTTACTGCTTGCAAGGACAAAATGTATGTAATAATTAATTACAATGAAATGTAAAACATGTATTCAGTTCAACAGTGAACTATTAGACATAGAACCTAAGTATTTTTGCTTTTCTTCTTCCTCTGGACATTTTAGCTGTGATAATCCTGGAAGCATGTTTTCTTTTTGGTTATGCAGAGGAACATCTTGCATTTGGTGCACCTGATGAATGTCTTCCCATTGCAGCCCTTGTTCCTGCATCTTTCTGCATGTTTGATGTCCATCATCTCTGGCATGTGCCGGGCTCCTAGTCTGCGTACAGATGGCTCTGGTTGTGGGATTCTCATTTTGGTTGGTGGCTGATACTCTTCTTCACTGTCTTCACTGCTGTCATCATATGAAGAACAGTCCAGCAGCTCTTCAGCAAGGTGCAACTTGAAGTCCAGGTACTGCTGTGTGTTCTTAGCTGGTCGATTCAGCGCTTTGCTGTCAGACTTGTACTGGATCCAAGCGTTTCTGATGGCAACATCACAGACATGTGTCATCACACGTGACGTCCACTTCTTGGTCCTGGTTGACGCTCAGCATTCGGTCACAGAGGTCCACTCCACCCATGTTGTCATTATACTCCCTGATCACTGCTGGCCGTCTCACCCGGGCATGACCCCTGTCTTTGTTGGACCATCTGCTACATATATCCTCTGGATCTTTTCCATAGACAGTGGAGGCCATCAGAACGGGTTTGTTGTCAAACCATTTTGTCACTGCCAGCTTAGGCCTCTTCCGGACCACCATTACTGAAGTCCCTCTCCCTTCTTTTCTCAGCTTCTTATCTTCTGGCAGCTGGCATTGTTTGGAACCCAGTTCTTCATAATCTTTCCAGTTGCTGGAAGACCCTTTGGGAGGAAAGCGTCCATGAGATTGATAGTTGTGAAATATTGATCAAAGAACACATACGTTCCTGTAGGAACTGATTCAACCATTCGCAAGACAGCTGCAGCTCCAACTCCCAGTCTTTGGCCCCTGAAAGTGTTCTTGCCCTGATAGACTTCAAAATCCAGGACCAGACCGTTTGGGGAGGCGAGCACAAAAACCTTTAGGCCAGTAGGGTTTGGCTTTCCTGGCATATACTGCCTGACTGGGCAGCGGCCTGTGAACGAGATGATTTGCTCATCAATGCACACCTTGTCACACCTTGGAAGGCTGAGACGACCTTGCCTCACACGGTCAAGCAGTGGTCTGACTCTCCAAAGAATGTCTGACTCCTTTGCCTCTTCAGTTACATCCAGGTCATTGACAATCTTGAGTGAGCTCCTCAGCTCGTAGAACCTATCCCTTGTAATTTTCCTGCTAATAACTGGCACTTTAGTTTTTTTAGCCCAAAACATTTTGACTCTGGAATAGCCAAGGCAAGCCATGTGTACTGATATGCCAAAGAAAATCTTGATTTCTTCGGCAGTAGTATTCAGTGACACTCCTGTAGTTTGCAGCTGTCTTTGATTTGTAAAAGCTGCCAGATCTTAAAAGATTTTGTCATCTATGTACTGTGAAAAGTACTGGATTGGACTCCAGTATTCACAGATTTTGGGGTCATCTTGGGGGCCCAGGTAGCACAGGTGTGAACCTGTTATGATGGATGGAAAAAAACACAAATAAATAAAAGTTAATAAATGGAGTAGCAGTTAATTTGTTTCACATCCATTCGGATTAATGCAGTAATTTCAGTGTCATGGATGTGATATGACTCCCTATTGGCCATCTTTATAAGCATATTTTTAGATAACTTGCATATTTTAACAGCATTTACACATAGCACAATACAATAATCTAACATGATAGTAAAATTTAATACATTAGCCTGAAACTAAATAAAACATACAGGTTATTCCTGGTCCACAGAGCACGACGACTTTCCTGCTCCTTTTCTGCCTCTGACTCTGTCTCAGATTCTCCTGCATCTTCTTCCTCTCCTTCTCTATCATCTTCTCCACTCATCGTCCTCATCCTTTTCCTCATTTGAAAGCTCCAAATCTGAATCTCCCTCTACTATCCGGTATAGAATCCTCTCTGCTTCACTTCTTTCTCCTACAACAATGTGCGGTCATTAAATACATTAAAATGGTCCTGGTGTCCACTGCAGTTAATGAAACTGTTTTCAGATGTAAAAATATTGTTATTAACTTGTTTATGAACAAGAATATATATAATTATCATGGTAAAAATAGCAATCAATAAAGAATATTTGACTTACCTCTCCTCTTTCCATAAAATGTGCTTGCTGGTATGGCAGCCATCTTGATAGAGGAAGAAAGTAAAGTTCCCAGCATGCAATCCCACAACATGATACATCACTGGAAAGCCCAGGATGTCCTCTACAGAACACTATATGGGTTGGTAGGGTAACTTCAAATAGTTAAGAAAGATGCAGGTGAACAGACTGTCCATTATAAAGGACATAAATGAATGGGCCGGGTCTCATTTCAGCCGTGTTTGTTGAGGTCATAAAATCATTTAAATGGTTAAAAACAAGTTTTTTCTAAAATCTTACTTAAAAATGTTAAGTTGGAAACAGGTTGGTAGTTTTCTGGTTTTGATGCATCCAAATTGTTTTTCTTCAAGAGTGGCTTAACTATGGCAGTCTTAAAAGTGAGTCTTAAAAACACCAGTCTGTAGTAAAGATTTGATCTAATAATATCTATTTTGCTTCTGAAGTGGACTGCAAGATCTTCACATGAAAGGTTTGGTTCAAGAGGTTGGTTAAAAACAGGGTTGATGGTTAAATGGTCAATGGTTGAAAAATTTGAAAATGAACTGTTAGTTTGTTTTTCCGCCAATTTCTGCTATTCTGCAGTTTCTTTTAATTTCATTATGTCACGATTTCTCCAGAAAGGTTTTGAGTTCGTTTTAACCTTTTAAAATTTTACTGGTGCCACTATGTCAAGTGCTGACAAAACCACTTGGCTAGGTTTCGGAAAAGATCATGGTTTGGCTTAAAGAAGCACTATAGTTAAGTTACGTATGTTATGTTGTATACATATTATGTATGTTATGTCACTTCGCTTACAAAAGAAATCAAACTTCACTTTTGGTTCACACAGGACATGAATCCCAGGCTCGAAATCCTGTGCTTGATCCATCTAACCATGTTTATACTACATCCTTTGACATGTTGGGAGTGAGATTAAGCTATCACAGAACTATATCGGACTATTCTGCACATTGAAAATAGAAGATAAACGGGTGCCCGTTGCCTTAATCTTGCCGCCAAGGGGGCCTGACCAAGTGTCCATGTATAATGAACTTGGGGCAGAAGGCTGGCAACGAAGGTGGAACCCCTCTGGAGAAGGTGAAACCCCTCAGGAGGATGGGCAGAAGGCGAAGTCAGAACCCCTCTGCAGGACAGACAGGAGGTCATTTCTGGGGGCTGGGCTGGAGGCTGAAAACGTAGGGCCAGTGGCAGGGAACCAACGCAGCAAGCCGGTGAGAGGGCAACAGGACTGGAGGCCAGCAAGAGGGCAACAGGACTGGAGACAGGCGATGGGACAGCAGGAGTGGGGGTCGGTGGCGGGACAGCATCACCTGAAGCAGTATAGCAATCCCAGCTTTCCTTCCAGTCTTCACCAGATCATTCTGTCACTGACAGTAGAAGCTACACTCTCAGGCCAAAACTTTGTAATCTAGTTGTTGCTCCTCATGGTTATTGAGGCCTCTTTCTTTAGTATCACCACATCTCCCTTTGAAAGTTCTCTAGGCTACCATCCACCAATGTTCCCACTTCAGGAAGGAGAGATTGTTGTGCCCTCTCTCCAGAGCCACCTTCTACGCTGCCACAAAGTTTAGAAGGAGAGCTTTGCCCACAACAAATGAATCGCGGACCACCATTGTACCCCAGCTCCCAACTTAGTCCCAGGTCATAAACTTTTGGTTGTCCACTGAAAACATTCCTCTAAAGAGTTTCTAAGGAACTCTCTCCTTGCTACATTGGCCAATTTTAGACGAAAAGATCATTAACTCTTAGACTAAAGTTACACAACACCTTGAGGATATACTTATCTTCATGTCTCCCACCTTAAACCAGTGTCCTCCAGCACTGGACGCCCTGTGTGTTGAGGAATATGTGACCAATTGATCACAGCATGTTCCGAACATCACACAAGTCTGAGGTGGGCTTATTAAAATTTATCAATAAAAAGTTATGGTCATGCATGCACACCTTATGGCTCATTGTCAATGGTCAAATGATGATGGAAAGTTAGCAGATGAGGAGATGGTTCTTTGTCTAGAAGAAGACTATAAAAAATGTATTTTGTGGAAAACATTTTGAGACTGCTGCCTGATGACTTTTCCTGAACTTAGTTTTTACTAAGGTGCATCTCCTTATTGTATCTACAATAATAATCATACTGTTAACTAACTGTTAACCATCCCTGTGTTTGTGCATTATTTGTTGTGTTTTTGTGTGCCTCAATACAAAAACACTCTGCCACCACTCTCTTTTCTCCACCTCCTGTCGGCCAGCCACTGGATCTTCCTCCCTAGTCACTCCCAAAGAACTGTTCTCAGCTCAACCCACTTTTCACTTTCACCCACTAACACCCAGTCCTCCCTCTGCCATTCTTCATCTTTTGATCATCTTAATTTTGCATAAAATCTTTGTAAACTCCCTGAGTCTGTGTGCTGCATTTGGGTCCACTTCTGAACGTTATGTTGTTGGCCTGCTAGGCTGTAAGCTTGTTGGAGTTCAGCAACATTCATTGCTGCAGTCTGGTAGCTACATTTAAACTTTACTGCCTAGAGTTAATTTTATTATTGTTTTACTTCATGGTATCTTAGTGTGCCCGACACTCTTACATGGCCTGAAAAGTTCACTGCACCCAATATTTAAAAAGTAGAAATACTCAATACATTAAGAGGTCCTGACCCAGACATACCAAGGGACCATAACACTACACCAAATGTTGGCAGAATTTAATGTCCCTCACAGACTTATATAAGTTATTTTTCTTCAGTTAACAGCAGGAGGAAAGCGTGCATTGCATCTGCAGTCTCCACACTTAGGTACTCAGTTACAGTTTGGCAATATGATCCGTTCATTAGTGCGGACACATTTTCTTGGATTCGTAGTGGTTTCAACACACTTTTGTTGTCCAGTCCTGTCTAGTAAATATTTATTCAACCTTTATTTAAAATCTTGAAGAATCATTGAGGAAATGCCCTCATTTCCAATGACGTTGAGGTTAACTTTAAAACAGAATACACACACACAGTTATGATAATTATGCTGGACTGGCATCTGATCTCATCAAGCTAGATCAACACATTTTATTTAGTGGCTGCTGGTTCAGAGCAGTTGGAGTGAACACACAATTTTGTTTTATACCATAAGCCATACCATTTGGAATTGCTAATTTCACCTTTGCTGATGTGCTCTTTGTGGCTATTGTGAAATGTATTGTTCCATTAGAGAGTGGTCGTCCACCTATCAGAGGGTGAGTGAGGTGTGAGTGTGTTAATGTATTAATAAATTTGAAAACCACGATGGGATGTCATGGGAGATAGTGGATCACAGTGGAAATAATGTTGTTGAGGATGGTGATAGGAGCAGTGTTGAGGGGCTTACCCTGTAGTGCACTATCATCTCCACAGTTTTGAGCATGTTCAGTTGTAGGTTGTTCTGACTTCACCAGAGGACCAGCTGCATGACTTCCCATCAGGCTCATCACCATCTCAGATGAGACTAATGAATATTGTGGTGTCTGCAAACTTCAGGAGTTTAACAGTTGGGTCTTCTGTGGTGCAGTCATTGG
This sequence comes from Chelmon rostratus, assembly GCF_017976325.1. Classification (NCBI taxonomy): domain Eukaryota; kingdom Metazoa; phylum Chordata; class Actinopteri; order Chaetodontiformes; family Chaetodontidae; genus Chelmon; species Chelmon rostratus. Next base: position 1,210,553 of record NC_055662.1, read on the forward strand.
TGTAAAGGGAGAAGAGCGAGGGGCAGAACACACATCCCTGGGGGGCTCCATTGCTGATGGTCTTTGTGCTTGATGTAATTTTCCCCCGACTCACCTGCTGCTTTTTGTCTGTCAGGAAATTTGTTATCCACTGACAGGTGGAGGCTGGCACAGTGACCTAGTTGAGTTTTGAGTGGAGGATTTCTGGGATGATAGTGTTGAATGCCAAGCTGAAATCCACAAACAGGATCCTTGCATATGTCCTGGGTGGCTGGGGTGTTGCAGGATGTAGTTCATCCTCCACCAACGGGTTTGCCTGGTGGGCACATTGCTGGGGTCCAGCAGGGGGGCCTGTGGTGTTTTTCAGGTGAGTCAACATCATCAAAAGATTTCATGACCATGGACATTAGGGTGGATGGTCTGCAGACATTTAAGGATTTATTTGGCACTAGAGTTATTATTGAGCTTTTGAAGCATGAGGGAACTTCACAAAGCTCTGGTGATTTGTTGAAAATCTGTGTGAAGATGGGTATCAACTGGTCAGCAAAGACTTTCAGACAGGAGGGGGATATGCCATCTGGGCCTGATGCTTTCCTGATCTTCTGTCTGTTGAAGAGCAGACACACATCCTGTTCGCAGATCCTGAGTGCCGGTGGGGGTCAGTGGAGAGGGGTGAGAGTGATGCAAGGGGTGGTTGTATGATGTCCAAGTTGGGGTGGGTGATGATGTGGGCTCATCAAACCTGCAGTAAAATGTATTCAGGCCACCAGCCAGTCTGTGGTTTTCATCAGTGTGGGGGGATGGTCTCCTGCAGTTGGTAATGTCCTGTAGTTTTCTCCACAGTGATGAAGGGTTGTTACCTGAAAAGCTGTCCTGCAGCTTTTTGGTGTAGCATTTTCTACATTTTCTTTCCTACTTTAATCTCTTTCATCAGTGTGTTTCTGACATGGTGATACAGGACTCTGTACCCACTTCTGTAGGCCTCCTCCTTAGCCTGGCAAAGTTGCCTGAGTTCAGGTGAGAACCATGGTTTATTGTTGTATGTGCAGAAGGTTTTAGTTGGCACACACAAGTCCTCACAAATACTAGCATTGTCAGGGAAGTGGGGACTAAGGGAAAGCTATGGGGTAGAACCCACATGCAGACACACAAGGGGGTGCTTTACTCAAATTAATAAATGAAACACAAGGTGAAACACAACTAAGGGAACTATGGTTTAACACACACACTAGGAATAAGGGCTATACATGCAATGAGGGCAACACAGGGAAGAACTGAACTATTACAACACACAACAGGGCGTGGATGAGACAAAGACGGCACAACAACACAGAACGCAACAGGGCTAATGACAAGACTGGGAACAACAGGCTGTGGTGTGGGTAAAAAACAAACACAAGATTAGACTAAAACACTACGGCTACAAAACTTAGAAAACCAGAAACGCTCCCGAAGGAGAAAGAAACAAACGGCTACGAAAGATCAAAGAACTGCACTAACAAAATAACAGAAACAAAAGATCACTCCGGAGAACACGGAGGAAAAAGGCACTATGAAGAATAATAATAAACAATAAACTGAAAATCGGCTATCAAGCGAAAACCAAATAACAAAATTAGACTAGGGAAAATACAATGAAAGGAAAACACACAGGGGACATAGCACGGGCATGAACACAGACAAACCAAGGGAACACAGACCTGAACAGGGACACGAATGTGAACTAAGAAAATACTACAATGAAACACTTCCATGAAACACGACTCGGACATGACAAAGAAAACACAACGACAAACACTCACTATGGGGCTATGGCTATGACTATGACTATGACTAAGGCTAAGGCTAAGGCTGTGGCAGATGGCAAGGTAACAAGACGATAAGCTAGTGCAGACATCTAGGTGACGCAGACAACGACCTGACAAAGACAGTGGAGAAGACACAGACTTAAATACACAAGGAGGGAACACTAATGACACACAGTTTCCACCTGTGTGTCATTAGTGTTCAATCAGACAATCACAAGGGAGGGAAAACACAGAAAGTAAAGAAAACCAAAACACATAACATGAACCTTCAAAATAAAACAGGATGTGAGAAAACCCTGAAAAAGACAACACACAATGGGAAACTTAACAAAAACCGGCGTGCAGAGCATGACAAGCGTACAATGTCACAGTGAGTTGATCTGTTGCAGCAGCCTCAAAAACACTCCCAGTTCCAGTTTTGCATCAGTGGTCCATCTTTTCAGTCTTAACTACAAGCTTAGCAGATTTCAATTTCTGCCTGTAGGTAGGAAGAAGATGGACCAAACAGTGATCGGAGAGTCCCAAGGCTGCATGAGGGATAGAGCAATATGCGTCCTTTGCTGTTGTGGGACACTTAATGTACTTTCTGTATTAATAAAGCTGGAGAGGGCCTTGCTTTATTTTAAAATGAAATACAAAGTCCATCCCCCCTCCCCTGTCCAGTCACTTGCATACAGTCCCTAACAAAAGGAGCAATTCCATGAAGAGGCTACAGCCTGAATGTGAGTAGAAGAAATAGGGGGACAGGGGTGGATGAGTTTGTGACCCATTTTCCTGCTTCACTGAAGACATGTATCATTTTTCAAATAGGTTACATACATCTGCAGGATATTAAACACATAGCTGTGCCGCTGGAGGGCCACAGTTAGAAATGTCACTCTGTGGGGAAAAGTCTTCACCTTATGCTACCGCAGCACGATCAGTGAGAGCACGAGGCCTCTAAAGTAAACAGTAGCCATTGACAAGGAAAATACAGCCCCGGTGAGAGGCCTCCATGCTTCATAGGATACTGCTTCCAGCAATGTAAATAAAGTCTCCTTTAAGTCCAGACCATTGAGAGACTAACAGACCCAAGCCTCTCGGAAGCAAACCGCAAGGGAAATCTGAAAGGATGAATGTTCCGATGGTTATAAAACTGTCCAAAGAATAGAGGCTTTATAAGAAAAGGACAGCCAATCAGCACACACACAATGTACATTATGGGTTTAAGAACACATGGGGAGGAGTCAAGTTGTTCAGAGCGAAATTCATCTGTCTTTAAAACACAAAGAGGACCTGGGTTGAATTAGTACAATATGATGATTGATTGCAAAGTTTGTCATTAATTGTGTGAGGATAATGAATCTGTACATTCTCAGGAAATTTCTGTCACAGCAGTGGAACGTCTACCCCTAGTGTACCACAGGGTTAATTTAAAATACACGAAAGCTGCACTAATTGTATTTTTATATTAACAATACAATAAATGACTATGAGTAATGTGAAAGACTGGCTTGTTGTAGTAGCATAAACCCACAGCGAATTATCATGGAATTTGCAGCTCCCCTCAGCTCTATTGAACACTATTGAGCTCTATTGAGCATTTTTCAGCCCAAACAAAAGATAGACAAAGTTAGCAAGTTGCTACACTTACAAACACTCTTTAGACAGTCTTGAAGTAATGACTTGTTGCCATTTTGAATCTTGTGCCATTTCTTTGATCACTTCACATATCTGTTTATGATTCTCTATTGCGTTTCCTGTGTGTGTCCTGTTCATTTTTTACCATTGCAAAATACACCTGAAGCTTTTCTTTGTTCTAGAAGGACTTGGATGGCCTTTATTTATCAATTCAATCAAGCCAATCAAGGTGTAAGGATATGGCCATTACTACATCCAAGCACATTTGAGTGTGGAGATGGTTGTCTTATGAAAGGAAACTTTGAATTGTAGGTCCTTATGTCCCCCTGTTGCAGTTAATCATATAAAAGTGCAGAAAATTATGACCAATATGTCAATATGACAATTGAGTCATAGTCCAAAATGTGCATATATATTATCTACTAAAGACTGTGTAGTTTTTAAGTACCTCAAACAATATTGGTTTTGCTTTTATGACTGTATTTAAGAATAAATGCCATGCTTAATCCTTCCAAAGTGTTAAGACTTGGTTTCAGCTCCCAAATTATTTCAGAGAGCTTCTGAGTTTTGGTGGATGCTTACAGCAGCATGAGTACATTAATTTTTTTAAGTCTATAGGGGGGTAAATTCTGATAGCGCTATAGCTCTGCTTTACCTCTCTGAGCCACACAAGACGGCAAGTATGCCCATAGCGAAGAGGGGAAGAAGATATGAGGAAAACCTAAATAAATACAACACATTTGTATCTGACAGCCTGCATCCAGATGTTTGAGAAGTGCTTGTCTGTACGGTGTTTATCGAAAATGTCCTTCACAAGAGAACCTAGGAAGTGTACTCAACTGTGCTGATGGTGTTGCCATGGCACCAGAAATGCGGTTTAGTTAAGCAGATTTTCAAGGTGTGGAAAGAGTCCAACTTCCCGTCATCTCTAGTTTGTTCCATTCCCACCAGCCACTGACTGTGTACATCTGTTTAAAGTGTGTGTCTGTGTGTATTTGCAAGGACTAATGAAGGACATTATTAGAATGTGAGTATTCACCACATCAGCAGGGGGAAGCAGAACCATGGGATGAAGTCTGGAAGTGAGCTCAGGCCACCAGAATGTGCCTTACACAGTTAAAACACCACATGAAAGGGGCTGCTATGGGTTTTGTGGGAATCTGTGATTTTTTTCCCCTGACTATGGGAGTTTTCCAGCGATGGGCCCCATGTTAATCATGGGTTAAAGAGTTTTGTTGAGTGATGCATGAACATGGCAAATCAGCTACTGTTCATTTAACTGTATACTGATGTACCTCTGTAGACCTTACAATGACCACACTGAAAAATTCACTCTATAGCTGACAGACAAGTGTGGGGTGAGGATGACTCACTCACTGGTGTGAAATTTATGTTTGCCTACTTTGTCAGCCGAGATGAACTGTGACATGTTGACCCAGAGCTAGTAAATACCTGATGTGCCTCTAGTGAGTCAGAACTGAAGGGAGCTGAGCACATACAACTTTTTTCCGTCATAAACGAAAGAAACTGTGCTTTTGGGTTAACAGACATATCAAGGTTCAGTTCAAAGTAAGGGCCAATGTGGGAGTGTTCAGAAGCAGCCCTGCTGCTCAGCAGGTATCTCTTTACCGTGATGATGAAAAACACAGCAGGTAGAAACTTTGAGAGCCAAGTAGCATCTCTTCAATGCCATTCACTATTTCCACTGAGTAGTAAAAAGCTGCTGGCCCAAAGACAAATAGACCAGACAACACACTGTGTGTCTTCTCAAGGGCAAGCACTAACAATAAGTGATTGTCTGGCACAGAGTGATCTAAGGCAAACATAAGAACTGAGTATAGTCCTGTATATCTCTGCCATGACAGATACCAGGGCAATGAGATAGTAAAACTCAACATATATATAGCCACTAAAAAAGTATTTGTACCCCCAAAAAACTTAATAATACAACAACATACAACAGCAAAGCTCTCATTGTATGGATACATATTTCATAGTAGGTTTTGTTGTTGGTTGCAGGATACAGCTATTCTCTTGTAAGAGTTCTTCTACTTTTCCCTCGGGCAAATCAGTCTCGTTTTCTTTCTGAGAATGTATAGATTTCAGGAGTAGAAAGGAAGGACTAACACGATATCTTCAGTAGTGGTGGTTACTATGTTGAATTAATATTGAATTAATGAATGTGAAAATGTAGTCTGACACAAGATGGCTTTTTTCACTTTCATCTCCTGAAAGTGCTAAAGTTTGTCTGTGCTCACTCAAAGTCCAGTTTTAAGGGACGACTCTACAAGCATGATTGGTGACATAACAACTAGTTTGGAAACCAATTCTGATTCAGTATTCAGCTTACATAAGTGAGACGTAGAAACATGAAGCCTCTGCATCAATTTTAGAAGCTCAGGGCAAGGTGACATATACTGTAGAGAACAAAATAGTCCTCACGTGCAGGACGGTGGGGTGGATGAATGGGTCAGTGGTGGTTGCTTTAGATGGTGGTTTCGAGGATCTTAAGATCTTCTAAACCACCATAGAGGATCTATAAAAATCGATTATGATAATCAACTTTTATCTTGTGTCCAACAGTTAAACTTGATTGTCACAATGATAGCTGTTTCTAATGTTTAGTCTACCCTCACTGATAAGCACAACTTACAAATCTTACTCAATTTCTAGGATGTATGGGAGGCATATATGGCACTGCATCGTGATTTTTCCATGTAAAGTTCTCCTAGTAGTGCACTGCATCACATTTTCTCAACTGGAACGGCACGTTAGAAGGCCCTGATTCGAGTCTTCTTTCACACTGGGACATCATAGATGGTTTTATCTACCATAAGGGCATGCAAGAGGGCAATTTTGCAGAGAATATGGGGGCAACATGGTGGACGATACCACCAGCGCACTAGTGGTATAACCTGCTATGATTCAACATTAGGCTCCAGGAATAATGTTAATGAAATGTTTCATAGCTAATGACAGCTATCATGTTTACATTTAAGAATCCAACAGGTACCCAACATGACTTTTTCTCTAAGTTAGTAAAGTTTAGTTTTAAATGCTGTTTGATGATTCATGATCGTCATAGATGGTCAAAAATGTGTATAAACTAACTGATGAAATCCAAAATGCAGACAAGTAAAATTCTTAATTCAAAACACTCTTAAGTAAAAACAACATTAATACTGAACAAAGTACAAAGTAGCAAGAGTTACTGCATCTTGCTGGAACTAGTGGCAGTATTCTTTCCCCTCGGTGATGATGGAGTCACATCCCCATCCTGCAGTGTAAATGAACTCAGTGGGGAGATTCCTCCGTGGCCACCCACTGTTTCCCTTTGAGATGGAGAATGGCTGCTTGTGCGCCTAATACAGGAAACACAAGAGTCCTCCTTTTAGACCTCTTCACCAACACTGCGCTTAAAGAGAAAACTGACAGTAGTTCGAAAACTATAGATTCAGAGAATGAGGGGAAGTTGTTAAAATGATATCGCTGACTGAAAAAAAGATGAAGGCTGCTACCCACAATGCCCGATCATGCTGGGTTATAGCAACCATGCTGAGGAGGTGACAGGGGGAGGTCAGGAGAGGATGGTTAGATGTATGGGTGGGAGAAAATGTATGTCAGGCAACATTTATCATCCTCCTCACATATCACTCTATCTTTCCCTGTTGGATCTCTAATGATACACATAAAGGTATAGTGAATCAAATATTATAGCTGTAGGTGTATCAACAGCCACAATACACAAGAAGAACAACAGTTCTAGTAATCTCACATGAAACAGGATCTGGTTTATGAAACAATATGGAACATTATCACTCATTGTTGAGTAGGTGTTTCAGTGGAAACTGAGACAAGCCTGCCCTCTATAGCAACATGATAAACACCTCACCCTGGGACAGAGCACATCATACCAGAAAATACAGGAGTTGAGATCAAGTCTATAAATTAACAAAGAAAAAATGATTTATTAATGATAATGGCTGATTCTCTCATCGTTAATTTGAGTTAAGATAGATCAACATCTTTAACTGTCCATATTGGAGCAGTGCAGTTTGGTAAGGGTGGTGTCCATATACCAGTACCAGATGTCAGATGACAGTAAATAGAGAACAACTAAACTCACCAGATACTCACCACCAGATAAAATTATTTCTATCAAATAAAATTGTTGTAATATTGTGGTGCAGTATATCAATTGAACATATGTTGAGTGCATTTACATCTGCACTATTATCCTGGTTTTGATTGGGTTTTGGAGTTTCAGTGTTGCTCATGTAAACACTATATCCTGGTTTCCCGAACCCGGATAAGCGTTTTTTCTGTCAGCAAATCCCATAAAAAGCCCATTATGTACATATGTGTTATTTGTTTATTTGTTGTTATTCTCATTCATTTGCTAAAAACTTGATGTATTTTTGCTTTTTTACTGATAATGACAAAATACAGAGAGTTGAGTTAGATATAATTTGTCCACGTACTCTGTCCACAGTATATTTCTAGGCATTTCTTGCCTTTGAGCAATATCTTTACAAGGACACTGATGAATCGAGTGCTTGCTCTGCTCTTGCTCTGGTATAGGGATTTACAGCTAAGCATGCCCCACCATGCTTCTGGCCATATAGAAGAAATTCTCCCTCTACGATTTCCCTTGTGCTAATCCACATATTAGACCACATGTCCCAGCTCAGCCCTCTGACTGCAGAGACATTATTAAGATTCTAATCACATGCACTGTGTGATTACACTGGTTAGTGATGCTCCGACCCACACTGAACACTTGTCTACGTGCGTTCCAGCACCACGTCCAGTCAAGCTATGGTCAAGTCAAGATCCACAGCAGGTGGAGACCAAGTCAGGACTAAAAATATCAAGACCAGAGTACATTAAATTGAGTCAGATTAAGAAGTTTCTTACTCTCTAAATCCTTTAAGATCTAGATCAAGTTTTAGGATGCTATTTATTGCATATTGAAAAACTCAAGCTTTTAGCCATGCAAGAAAATAAAAAACTTTTAAGTTGTCCCGTACTTATACCACCAAAACTAATATTTATCAGCCTCAGCTGTACTTTGTGCTTAATGTTGATTAGTCAATAATTAGTATGCCTGTTAGTATGCCAACAGGCTAAACTAAGATGATTTACCTGCTAAAGATAGTTCAAAGCACAGCTATGCCTAAGTACAGCCTCACCGAGCTGTTGGAATGGATGTACTCTTGTTAAGACCAAGACAAATATGAGTCAATACAGACAAAAAGCAATTTGAAGACCTCAAAGTCTCCAAACTGGAAGCTGGACTGAGTTGCCACTACCTTAGACAAAGAAGAGCGTCGTCAGGCTGAGATATGCAAAACTGTTTGCATCTGTTCCATACAGATGGTGATCGTTCCTCAAAGACAATCATGGTGTTGCCTTTGTTTGTACACGAAAAGTGATGGAAGTCCCTGTGTTAAGAATGAAAAGGGACCTTAAGGGAGGGGGGTTTAAATCCTTATACTTTCACACCTCCACACACTGTGACACTGTGACGCATGGTGACCTTTTCGTTTCTTAGTGAGTCAGAGGTCGAATTAAGAAATATTTTAACTCAAGCACAATAAAAACACAGTGACATTGGTGAGAAAGTCTCTGGTGAAGAATCTCTATTCTAGAACCTCACTTAATCCACATTTTAACAACTGTGCCTATAATCTTTAAATATATATTCTGGGCCTTGCTCGATTCTCTTAACCAGCATGTATGGTTTTTGGCAGCATATTAGCCAACATCAGGGGAGAAGTGGAGGGCACATCTCACAAAGATCAGCTTGTGTGGACAACTGTGGTCTCCTTCATAGAAATGACAGGCAATGTTTCCTGACCCTTAAGATGAACTCACTGTATTCCTGAGTGTCTGTCACTGATAAGTCCCTCTGTCCCAATGGTACTGGCTACTCCATACGATCTTTGTCTTAATACCTGTTTCCAACCTGTCAAAGAAGAACCAAAAAAATCTTTGTAAAGGTTAGCTCAGTACAGCATACTGATTCTAGTGTTACACTGTAAACTTTTGTATTAATGGTGTACCAGTACAGTATGTACCACATGAGACCAAGATGTAAAATTCAGGAATGAGGGGATAAGAACTTAAGATCTTACCAAAAGACTACAAACATGAGTGGAAATGAGGAAAAAATGAGTGCAGAAATGATGAGCTCTACTTTCATGTTTAACCTCAAAGATTTTCATCGTCCCTCATGCGTGGAGCAAGTTTGATGAACCTAAACTTGCTTTTCTCATGTCTTTTCTTTTCTTAAAAAGAAGACACAAGCATTTGATTGCATCGATAAGTTTTAGCTGCACCATCAAGAGAATATCAACGTACTGTATAAAAACAATGTAACATATTATTTGTTTATGTCATTCGCATTCATGCTGATGTCCACAGAACATGATCTTCAATTACACATGCAAGAGGACGTCTGTCAGTGGGACACGTGTACAACTTTACCAAGTGTGTGGAAGACATTAGCTGGTAGAGGTTACAGAGAACTGACTCAGTTATCAGTCAGTGTTTGTTTGTGAATACATCTGTAATACCATTCTGGCATTGAGTGTTCAAGTGTAAAATTAAGACAGAGTTAAGTATTAAGGGACTCATGAACCATTCTTCTCAAGTATTTCACCATTACAATTCTAAAAGCCTATAAAAGGTTAAGTGAGTTTAGGTGAGTTGACCTGCAAGTATTTCTTACATCAGCGTGTGCCTATGATGGGGTTGTTGTTGACCAGCTGTTGATGATATTACAATTTGTTATAATAAGTTTTATTTCAAGTTAAATGTAGCAAAAACCAAAGATCACTGACCATCACTAATTTTAGATTAATCTGTCGAAAAAAATATGCTAACCTTTAAGAGTTCCACCAAACAGAGTCCTCGTGTCTGGAGTGACTTTTTTGTTCTTCACTTTTATTTAGGAGGTGAACTGAAAAGGAATACACGATCTAAAGACTCAGCAACATCGAGCAGCCTTTTTTTTCTTTTTTTAGATGGTTAAATTAGGTTAAGTTCAACATTTTTTTCAGTAGGTGTGCTCCACCAAACCAGAACATTAAACCAAGTAAGATGAATTCTTTTAGGTGTGTAATGCTTTTAGAGTGGTGGAAAGTAACTATGAACATTTACTCAGGTACGGTATTCCACTCCACTACAGCTACTTGTTGTTTTCACATTTAGATGTTTTATAAAATGATTACATGATAAGCTTATTTATCATGCATTGTCGAATAATAAACCGATGGTTCTCTTTTTTGGTGAGTGCCCTCTAACACAAACACAGATTAGATTTAACTAGCTATCTGTGTATAAAGTTATTAAAACCAGCTAAACCTTGTGCAGCAACAGCAGATTCTGTTCAAACAAATTCTGTTTGCACATTGATGCATCAGTATTAACAATCCATTTACTGATTTAATAGTCTATCTAGTACTATTTGCTGATGATATTTCTGTACTTTCACTTGAGGATTTTTAATACTTTTACTTGTCATGGAATATTGTTGTAGTGGTATGTTTCAGTGGATTGTTGTGCTTGTACTGAATCTGTTCTTACTGATTGCATTGTGACTGGGTTTGGTTAAAGGCTGGCGAACCTGGTGATCTTTGTGCAGCAAGCCCAGCCTCAGGACATTAACAATAAAAGAGTTCGTACAGGTCAACTGATTCTTAACTGTCTTGCTCACCCGCCTCATGATGAGTTTGGTCTCCTCTCTTCAGGACACTTCAACAGGCTGCTCAAAACAAACACACTGTACACTAAACTTGCATTTCTGAGGCAACTAAAGGCTGAATCTCTTCATGTAGTACAGACTTGCACATGTGCACATTTCTGCATATATATTCTGTTATTACTATTACCTGTGACATAGGGCCCATTTATTGTGCCTCTATTTGATTAATTTATTTACACCTGTGCTTTTCCTACTGTGATATGTCAAAATGGTCTCTGAAATGACAAAACACTGGCACACTGCTGCTTTGTGTGTAAGCGTTTGCAGTGTGCGCCCCCATGTGGTGAAACCATGTTAATCACATCTCCAATGTGCTCTAGTTGATTTCATTTGCAGCAAATGTGTAAATATTGGCATTACAAAATTGGGAAACATTGCACTTCTTTGCATAGAGGGCATCTTAAAACCTTTAATAAAACAAAACTAAATACAAATATGGAACAAATTTCCTGTAGTACAAAGAGTTTACTAACACACAAGTCACAATCCACACAATGTAGCAGAGAAAACAAGTAGATTGCAGTTTGATGTCATTGCTACAGATGAAAGCTTTTCATCTTAATCTCAACATGGGCTTTAGAGAGATCCATAAACAGAGAAATAGATATGTAAATAAACATTAACTGACCTGTTTCAATCTGACAGTGTTATTTGAAATACATACAGTACATCACATTGACATATTGTTTATTCTGTTGCAACAACAGTGAGGCAGTGTGGCATTTCCTACAAATCAATATCGCTGATACAGCATAACATCAACCGGCTCAAATGTGATAGCATTCTCCAGCTACAGTCTAGAGAAGGGTCTGTCAGATCCATCAAGCTACAGCCAGCGACAAGCAGACAAATGTGTATGTATGCCTTCATGTGACGTTTAGCACATGGAAATGAAATGTGAAGCCCTTTTGTTATGTCCACCAGCTATGAATAATTCTGAAGTCCCAGCCAACATCAGGTAACACATTTTACAAGAGAGAGAAAAAATACACATCCATACAGAGCCGCTAGGCTGCGTTTACGAACACGAATCAGCACATGGGGCCAAACAAATGCAGCGGCTAATTTATTTGAGGCCACAGCCATACATGCAAAATGTAGTCTACATAATGTGCAACAATAACAACATATTCTAAAGAGGAAAAAAGAGGACATATGTTTCTGCAACAAGAAAGCAAAAGTTGACAAATTCTGCTGAAAGAGCCAGGAACATACGCTGCAACCTAACCTGAGGTCAGACTGCAGATGCATCTTTTCACAGTAAGCCAAACAAACCAGCTCATGCTTTTAAACCATCTCAACAAACTTTCTTCTTCAACAGATACAGTCTATTCATTATTTAGATATGTTGAACTTTCTCACAGCACCACACACCTCAGACTCAACCACATCAATGTGTGTACCGCACGCTCATATGATGTACACACTGGTCATAAAATAATAAAAAATAAAATGCTGGTCTACAATATGAGCCAGTGTTTATATGCATTAACTGAAAACTGCTGAAACATCTCATGCACAGAGAGGTTCGAGTCTTTGCTGAGAAGTTTAAAAACATACTGGTTGTGTTTGGATGAAGCTTCTAAAAGTTGTGTGTTAATGATTATTCTGACCCAATTTAATCTATGATTGAATAAAATAAATGCTGTAACATTCATTTGTTTTACGTATGCAAAGGAAAACATTCTTAGTCACGTAGATTTCATCACATCAAAGGGTCCAGTAAACAGGGAGCTTCACAAGGGACAACAACAAAAATATTTAAGATACAAATCAAAATACACTGCAAAAAAAAAAAAAAAAAAAAAAAATCAAGAACTCACAGGAAAGCACATCCACAAATCAGTGGGCTTATGAAACATAAAGAAAGGTACAGGCACTTTTTCTGTAAAAAGTAGGTCAGTTCAAAGCTGTAAGGAAAGCCAAAAATAGGAAAATATTACAATAACAACAATTTCCTCTTTTAATACCCACACTCTGCTTCCATCCCGAGGCTTTCACGTCTCAGCACCAGCCTCCAAACGTCTGTGTGTCTAAGCACAGCCAGAGGCTACACCCATGTGGAAATATCACTGTGTCTTCACAAAGTGTTCAACAACACTGCTGTTTCCTGCATTTCATCATTTTACATGATTTAAGTCCACACACAGCTACCGAATCCTAATTATGCACTTAAAATGTAAAAACTGAAGCAGTGTGGTGATGAAGTCAGTTATTCTGAGTGATGGCTACACCCCCGACTGTCTTTTGATATGTCTCCAGATGAAATGACTAGACGTGATTATAGGAGGAACACATGTGCTATCTGCCTCACAGTCTTAACTCCATGTCACAACAGCATGATCCCTGAGGAACTGGGAACTGTAACTAAAGTTCTGGTGGAGTAACCCATGGAAACAGGCTTACAGTTGCTTAATTGTGAGAATTGCCACTTACTGCAGTGTTCTGATGTGCAGGGCCTTTGCTCTAGTACATTTAATCTCCACCTGGCCCCTAAGTATGGACCCCAGAATAGCACAATTCCTGATCCCTGCATCTTCATTAGCCAGATAAAAATCACTCTGAGCTTCCCTGTGAAAGTTTCCAGCAGATGCAGTGACCACCTCCTCTGAGACAGCAGTCTCAGGTGTACAATGAATGGACCTGGGCATTATTTCCCAGAAGTATCTTCATACCCACTAACAGGAGGCCAAAAGCTTCTTAAAAAACTACATTTTATTTCGTTTTTTATTATTTTGTTCCTTTTAAAGTTTCTGCGTTTTTTTTCATGAATGCAGATATTCTTTGTTAAGTGACTTTTTGTTATGATGAAACGTGTAATAATGTATAAAACTGAAAATAAGGCTAAACACACAGACACACACACACACAAGTTCAACAATTTGCACAATTGAGCTGCCAGTTGCCGTCATCTTCCTCATCATCCTCTCCCTCTCTTCCTGTACAACATTAATCTCTTCTGGCTAAAATGTCACTTTGTCACTGATGGGATATTGTCAGGTTTTCTTTTTATTCATGGTGTGTATGTTGTTTGTATGCTTCTTTTAACATAAGAGTGCAGCAGCAGCTAAATCAATCAAAGTTTACTTTCTCAAACAGACTTCCACCCAGTAACATGAATTATAGAGGGCAGCAAGCAGAAAGCTGTACACCGTTTACGGCACATTAAGTTTCATTTTCATACTGAATAACTCCAAGAATTCAACATTTCTTTGTGTTGTTTACAACACTTAACAGCTAAATATGTGACGTTATTTTAAAGTGTTTTGAGCGTCACAGAGAGAACGTTAAGAAGCTCTTAACGCTGTGTGCATGCACTCGCTATTAAGTGCTGCTTTGGGAAGTGCATGAAGACATTGAGCGTATATGAAAATGCTTGTAGAAAACATGCTAACCTCTAAGACTGATCACGACACAGGCTCCAGAGTAACAAACAAAATGTTTGCCATATTGGAGGTGGCCCATCATATATCAACAGTGTTCACAACCTTCAAGCGTCTAGCAACAATTATTTGCTAGTCCACCGTTGGTCTGGTCTGATGAATCAGGTTCCTCATGCATCACCACATGAGGAGCTCAGAGTGTGTTGTAAATAGCCCATCATGCATAATTACAGCTGTACAGTTACTGGTAGTTACAATATAATGTTCTTCTCAACAACACAAGAGTCTAAGAGGAGGTCTAGAACCAAATTATCAACCAACCCACCCACATGACATTTAGAAAACCCCACACTCTTACTATTAGGACCCAAAAATATTTGCACTTTGGTCATTATGAATACATTAAGTTTGAAAGACTTAAATTAGGCAACACCAAAAAATGTAGACAGAAATGGATGTGAATACTTTGTGAAGACACTGCAGTGGACATATTTTGATATACCTCTCATATAGGTAAATATGTACAAAATCATTGGACATTTAATATTCTATTTTGCCCATTTCAATATTTGTACGTATGCATGTTATTAAATACTATAAATTGCAAAAATAAAACTGAATACATCCTTGGTAAAATGCTCAAATAAACTGTAAATATGCAGACAATAAATACTTGAAAAAAAGCCAAAGTTTAATATCAAAAGATATTTATTGGATCTATCAGAACTTGTATGCAAATATATGTTTTTATATATGTTATTACTAAAATATGTCATATTTCCGTTTGGGAAAAACAGCTTGACTAGCATTGGTTTCTGGCACAAACAGCCCAGAAATTGTTGCAAGCTATGGTGCATGTTTCACAGATCCAACATGCAAACTAACACACACAACTAACAGCGATGAAATGAACAGTACACACATGACGACATTCACAACTGAGATACTGCACTCAGAATTCATGGAATTCAAGCAATGTCCACCACCACAAATGATTACCATTGAACTAAGAACTTGAGAGTTGGAGGCAAAGATGTTAAGAAACAGTAAACAAGTTTAAAAGTCCAACTGCACTACAAACTGTGTGCAAAGCTGAGGGATAGTCTGAAGGCTACACGGGTCACACTGTCATCAGAACTCCACCTTTGTAAATGCAAAGGAAATTATTAGTTAACCAAATGTGAAGCAGTGCAGGCAAACAGTGAACGCATAGCTGCTTGATCTATCGCTGTGTTTGTAGGCTGTTTAATTTACATAGCTACGGTGTCACTGGTCTAAGGCTCACTGTTTTCAGTTTTTAATTTAAAAAAAATCTGAAAATGCATTGGTGTTAGAAATTTCAAACATTAACTTTACAAAAATACAATACAAAAACCCAGGTGAAAATCAGATAACAAAAATACTGTTTGCATCACAAGCACTTAGTTGAACAGATTTTTTTCTTTAAAGCTGCACCATCAATTTTTCCTTTTAACAATGGGCCAAATAATTAAGGTAATGACGAGAGGGGTCACTCGTAGTGGAACTGTACCCAAACAGACTTCTAACCAATTCTGCAGCTCCCCTCAGCCCTGTGCAGCTTATTAGCATCTTTTACTGTTTTGATTTTACCCTACCTGCTGACAGATAAAGTTAACAACTAGCTGGTGAACACAGTGAAGCATAGCAAGCTAAAGAGCCAGATATTTTTCTCAGGAGTTGGTGGAGACTAAAACAGAGATAAAAGGAATATTGCACTTACATTTCAAGTTGCCACAGACTCGAGTCCCAGTGAATGCCAATGCTACTCCGTCTCTGCTGGATGTGTAGTGTACATAAGTGATACTTTGCTAACATGTAATCCAAATCAACCTTTTAAGGCCATAATATGTCAAATGTGGAATTCTTATCTTGTTGAGGAGTTTAGCCCAAAGTGGCCAAAAAAGATTAATGCATCTTATTATTAATTCATGAATTATTTTGAGGGATTTGATTTATGGTTATTATGCTAGCTAC
Organism: Chelmon rostratus; assembly: GCF_017976325.1. Taxonomy (NCBI): domain Eukaryota; kingdom Metazoa; phylum Chordata; class Actinopteri; order Chaetodontiformes; family Chaetodontidae; genus Chelmon; species Chelmon rostratus. The sequence continues at coordinate 1,227,106 of NC_055662.1, forward strand.
TAGTTAAGGCCCGATTATTTTGGGACATAACTATTAGCCGGCAGCAATATCTGCTTTTTGTTACACTGCAGCAGGAAACAACACTGTCTAAATGTGAATGAACAATCTGCTTCTCTTTTAAAAGTCAGGTAATTTTCCTGTGTAAAACTTTGGATGATGAGCCTTATCTACGGTACAAGAAGCCGTAGGATGATCACTGGAGATTAGAGACATGTCATCTTAGTTGTCTACTTATTTCACAAGCATAACACTCCACCTAGTTCTTGGAATGCTTCTACCAGTTCAGATGCTGTTTGAGGGTCTTCTGCAGGGTGGGAAATTAACACAAGTCACTTTGGTAGGTAATCTATGTTTTTGTCAAATACAAACTCAATTTGATTGGTGAAATAGTTACGGTGGGTAAGGAAGTCTTGTAAACCACCAGCGATGTAGATATGGCAAAAACAAAAACTAGTTTTCTGCTCTGGTCTTGCATATTGCCGCCAACTATCCATTCACAAACCAAAAGAAGTAGACAGACCCCAAAGATAAATGCCAGCTACAAAAACCTGGTGATTCAAACAGCTTAGTAGTTATAAAAGGCAGGGTTGGATTTATGCCCTCGTTGTTTGCCTAGAGCCCAGTGAGGTCTACAATGGCCTTGATGAAGATGGTGTCGTCGCGTATGTAGGAGTTTTTAGAGTCCAGCTTGGAGAGCGGACAGAAGAGTGGGCAGCCGCTGGCAATGTTCATATCGCTGACGGGCCTCTGAAAGGATGAGGAGGAGATGTCGGGCCGGAATGCATCGATTATGTGCTCCCTGTTGTTCTGGTCGAGCAGCATTAGGGTGACCTGGGCACACAGGTGAGGAGTCTAGCCTTACATCTGCTCTGACAAACAAAACTGAAGCCGACCCACTAATACAGCTCCAGTCTTAAAGATGATGACAGTTTAAGGTGCTAATTATAATATGATTATAAATGCATTCTGAATTAGTAATCATGGGAAAGGTATTGGTGCAAACCACAATTCACTATATCTGAAACCAAATCCAAAAATAACATCAAAGCAAAACAACAGGCTGCTGCTGCTGGATTTCAAAGTTCTTTAAAAACTAACAACCGCAAACAAATTAGAAAATCACTTGAGCTGATTACTATATATATATATTATACACACACACATATGTATGTGTATGTGTCTATGTATATACACATACATGTATTTATGGATATACATACACATGTATACACATGTACACAAATACATATACAGATAATGCAGTATATACACAAACAACCCCCCCCACACACACACATATGTGTGTGTCAGACAGACTGACCTCCGAAAGGCAGTTAGGCATTGTTAAAGTTAAAGATGAAACATACTCTTCTTTGTACAAAGGAAAGGAGCACCATACAAACGTTAGAGCACCCCTAAAGATTTGAGCTTTCAGGATTACCAAGGTCTCTCACCTTATAAGGGCTATAGCTTCAGGACAGTCATTATTAGGAAAGGTCACATGATGCAAATTTCAAAGCTTTATATATACTCTGACTCCTCAAACCTTGTCCCAACAACCATGGGCACCTCTAAGCAGCTGCCTAGCACTTTGAAAATTAAAATAACTGATGCCCGCAAAGCAGGAGAAGGCTGAAAGCATGGCAAAGCACTTTCAGGTAATCATTACCTATTAACAAATGACAGTTAACAGGAATGATGGCGGTCAAGTTGAGGCCTGGGAGACCAAGAAAACGTGAAAAAGATCTGCTGTTTGATTGCTAGAAAGGCAAACCAAACCCCGTGTTTGACTGCAAAAGACCTTAAGGAAGAGTTATCAGACTGTACAGTGGTGGTGCACTGCTCTAGTATGCAGTACACCCGCACAACTATCACCTTCTCGGAAGAATCAACAGAGGAAAACCTTTCTTGTGTCCTCATAACAAAATTCAGCATCAGAGGTTTGCAAAGGAACAACGACATAAGCCTGATGCATTTTGGTTAAATTAATTTTTTGGCCACAGTGAGCAAAGGTATGGTAGGAAAATTGGAGGAAAAGGGTGCAGAATTACATGAAAAGAACACCTCTCCAACTGTGAAGCACAGGGGTGGACCACATGCTTTGAGCTTGTGTTGTGACACTGTGAAAAATGTGAATAGAAACAGACTGAAAGACTGAAACCACATACTTAATTGAAAATAGTACAAAGACAACGTATTAAATGTTGAAAATGAGAAACTTTATCATTGTTAAAAAATGATATCCTCATTCAGAGTTTGATGTCAGCAACACGTTTTAAAAAGTTGGGACAGGGTCATGTTTACCACTCTGCTGCATCACCTCTTCTTCTAACAACACTCTGAGGAGACCATCTGCTGTCATTCTGAAAGTGAAACGTTCCCCAGGGTTGCTTGCAGAATGCAGAATGTGGTTTGGCATTGTCTCGCTGAAAAAGACGTCGTCTTCTTGGCAGCATATGTTGCTCTAAAACCTGAATATATCGTTCAGCATTAATGGAGCCTTCACAAACTTGTATTTGTGGATGCAGCGATGAACTGTGTTTACAGATGATGGTTTTTGGAAGTGCTCCACTGCAGAATCATCTGTTTTCAGTGCTGTCTGAGGGCCTGAAGATCAGGACCAGGTGTTGGTTTTCAGCCTTGTCCCTGCATACATAGATTTCCTCAGATCCTCTGAAGCTTTTAATGACATTATATTCTGCAGACAATGAAATTATTTTTGAATTTTACATTCAGAAATATTCATTTTAAACTGTTGCACTATTTGTCGGCGCAGTCTTTCACAGAGTGAACTACTCCTCATCTTTAAATCATAAAGACTTTTGATAACCAATCATGTTATTGACCTGCTGCAAGTTAACCTGATTCACTGTGAGATGTTCCACCAGGTGTATTTTATTCATTTATTATTATTATTTTTTTTTAGCATTTCACAACTCTATTTTAAGTATCTTGTTGCCACTGTCCCATTTTTTAAACATGTATAATTAGGATATAATTTTCAACAAACAATGACATTTCTCAGTTTCAACATTCGTTTGTTTTTGTGCTATCTTCAATTAAATACGGCATTTAAATGTTTTGCAAATCATCATCTTCTGTATCAATTTCCATTTTACACAGCAAAAACAAGGTTGTACAAAAGGAAAATGATCTTAAATATACCTCAAAATCCACAATAAACTACCTCCAGAGGGACAAGCTGAAGGCTTTGCAGAGGCCCTTGCAGTCACCTGACCTAAACATCATTGAAAATCAGTGGCTACACCTCAAAGGAGCAGTGCACGCAAGACCGCCCAAGATTCTCACAGAACTAGATGCCTTTTGAAAGAAAAAATGGGCAAAAGTCCTGCAAACAAGACCTGAAACTCCTAGCTGGCTACAAAAAGCCTTTACAAGCTGTGACACTTGCCAAACGAGGTGTTAGTAAGTACTGACCATGCCGGGTGCCCACACTTTTGCTTCAGGCCCTTTTCCTTTTTTGTTATTTTACAACTACAAGAGATAGAAATAAAAAGTAATCTCTCTTAAAATACTGAAGAAATGTGTCATCTTTAACATTATGCTGTGCTGTGTGACAGAGGGAGAGAGAACAACACATACAAGATAGATAGATTTCATTAAGACAGTCTTGATATGATGAAAACAGAGCCATGTTTCATCACTTTTACCCATTATGTGAGATCTTTGTCTCACTCATCAGTCCCTTTTGTGTAAAGAAATGTAAACACCTGCAACTAGAATATAATAATAATAATAATAATAATAATATGTTTGTATATTTCATTGAGCTCTTAAGTGCTTTACAACAAAGACATCACAGAAAGTTAGGGGTACACATAGAAAAGACAGAATGGACATAAAAGCAGCTATAAAAAATGTATGTGTAGATGATGAAGAATAAAATCCACTTGACAATGATAGCAGAAGTAAGATAATAGAGAATAAAACAATAAAATCTAGGGTAAAGAGTGCACAGACTGCAAATAAAGTAAAATACAACTACTTCAAAGCAGTGCAGTAGTAGAAAGGTTTCAGGCCTGTATAAGGAAATCAGAGGTAGTTAAAGGCTAAAGTGAAGAGATACATTTTAGCTTTCTTTTAAAAATACTTAGAAAGCTGGCTTCCCTGATATCTATAGGTAGTGTGTTCCAGAGCTTTGGGGCGTAATCAACAAAGGCTACATCCCCAATTTTCTTCCAGCTGTTGCTGGAAATCTCCAATAAACCAGCAGCAGATGACGTTCTTGAAGGTGAGTAGTGAACAAGGGATTTAGCATTTAGTTATGTAACTTGGTCCTAGCCAATTAAGGTCTTTGTTTACAAAGACCTTAAAATCAATTCTGAATGTTACAGGAAGCCAGTGCAGACAGTCTAAAACTGGACTGAAGTGCTGGGGGGGCAGTAAATAATGTGTTACAGGAATCGAGTCAGCTACAAATAAAGGCATGAATCAGTTTATGAGCTTCATTTTGATTTTTAAATGATACTTTACATGGTACTTTAACTGTGTTTCTAATGTGGAAAAGAGAAGTTTTAGTCACCAGTCAGAAAGACCAAACAAGTGTTCAAGATGATTAAGATACAGTGCCTATCATAAGTATTCACCCCCTTTGATGTTTTACCCTTTTATTGCTTTCATAAATCAATCATGGTCAATAAAATTTGGCTCTCTTAACACAAAAATTTCTTGGAAAAAACTCTTTAATGTCAAAGTGAAAACAGATTTCTATAAAGTAATGTTAATGAAATAAAAATATATAAATAAAAATAATTGTTTGCATAATTATTCACCCCCTTTTTTATTTAATGGTCTAATTCAATAGAGGTCTATCAAATTGTTGCCAATAATCTCACAATTAGTGAAATGAAGATCACCTGAGTGGTGTGGGTGTGTTTCAAGTGATTGAGTTGTAAAACACCTGTGTCTGGAGGCTCCAGAGAGTGGTTGATCAGTATTCCTGGCTAACATTACACCATGAAGACAGAAGAACACTCTAAGCAACTCAGGGAAAGGGTTATTGAGAAGTACAATTCAGGGGATGGTTACAAAAAAATTTCCAAGGCACTGAACATCCCCCGGAGTTCAGTGAAGTCAATTATCAAGAAATGGAAGGAATATGGCACTTGTGTGAATCTGCCTAGATCAGGCCGCCCTCGTAAACTGAGTGACCGTGCAAGTAGGAGACTAGTGAGAGAAGACCCCTACAACTACTCTGAAGGAGTTACAAGCTTCAGCTGCTGAGATGGGAGAGACTGTGCATGTAGCAACCGCTGCCCGGGTTCTTCACCGGTCAAAGCTTTATGGCAATGGGAAAACCACTGTTGAAGAAAAGTCATATTAGATGTTGACTAGAGTTTGCCAAAAAGCACGTGGAGGACTCCGTGGTCAAGTGGAAGAAGATTCTTTGGTCTGATGAGACCAAAATTGAGCTTTTTGGCCATCAGACAAGACATCATATTTGGCGGAAACCGAACACTGCACATCACCAAAAACACACCATCCCCACTGTGAAGCATGGTGGTGGCAGCATCATGCTGTGGGGATGTTTCTCAGCAACTGGACCTGGAAGGCTTGTAAAGATAGAGGGCAGAATGAATGCTGCAAAATACACTGAAATCCTAGGGGACAATCTTTTTCAGTCTGCAAGAGAACTACGACTTGGGAGAAGATTTATTTTCCAGCAAGACAATGATCCAAAACATACTGCAAAAGCTACACAGGAATGGTTAAAAAAGAACCAGGTAAATGTTCTGGAGTGGCCGAGTCAAAGCCCAGACCTCAATCCTATAGAGAATTTGTGGCTGGACTTGAAAAGGGCTGTTCATGCCCGATACCCACGCAACCTGACAGAGCTTGAGCAGTTTTGCAAAGAAGAATGGAGCAAAATTGCAGTGGGCAGATGTGCAAGATTGATTGAAACCTATCCACAGACTCACTGCTGTGATTGCAGCCAAAGGTGCATCTACTAAATACTGACTTAAGGGGGGTGAATAATTATGCAAACTATTATTTTCATTTATATAATTTTCTTTTATTAACATTACTTTATAGAAATCTGTTTTCACTTTGACGTTAAAGAGTTTTTTCCAATAAATTTTTGTGTTGAAAAAGCTAAATTTTATTGACCATGATTGATTTATGAAAGCAATAAAAGGGTAAAACATCAAAGGGGGTGAATACTTATGATAGGCACTGTATGGATGGTCAATCATATCAAATGCTGCATTTAGGTCCAAGGACAAGAATTGTGACCTTAATTTCATCAGAGTTTAGTCTGAGGTCACAAATGATTTTAGTCAGAGCAGTTTCAGTGCTGTGGTCTGTTCTAAAGCCTGACTGAAATTCCTCCAAAATGTTTTTTTTCTTTAAGAGAGGAGTTAATTTGGACTGAAATGATCCCTTCCAGTATTTTACTGATGAATGGAAGGTTAGATATCAGCCTAAAGCTGGTGAGTGCATTACCATCTAGGTTGGGTTTCTTTTGCACTGGTTTTGCAACAGTTGTTTTAAATGCATCGAGGAAGATGCCTGTTTGCAGAGATGTATTTATAACCTTCAGGACATGACTTGAAACAGTGTCAAAGACCCACTTTAAAATAGCTGTAGACCAGGGTCAAAGTGTGAGGTGGAGGAGTTAGACTCAGTTAATAATACAGGTGAATTTTGCCATGGCTACCTCTGTCTGACAGGATCTGTTGAGGTCATCAGTGTTCACATCAGCACCAATGCTGGCTATTATTGAAGTTATTTTGTTATTGAAGAAAGATGCAAGTTCTTAACAATGTGAAGTAGCAAACTGTGGATGGGTGGGGGCAGTATTGAGTAGCTGTTCAATAGTGGAGAATAATATTCTAGCATTCCCAGCATTCTCTGTAATAATCTCAGAAAAGTAATCCCTTTTTGCTCGACGTATTGCTTTGTTCAAGACAGTCATGGTGTGCACTGTGGCTGAGCTTTGCTTCATTTTCTCCCTTTCCTTTCATTTGCTCTGATTTCTTTCATTTCTCTAAAAATGGAGAAATTGCTGTGGGGCTGGAATTGTAGTCCAACTGTGACTGATGAAAATGATGAAACAGTTACATGTGTACATAGAGATCTTGTTGAGTGCTTGTTGACCAACATCACTTGAGCATTTTTTGGACGACATTTAACTTTACATTATCTTAAACTGACCCTTTTTTTCCTATATTTTCTATCTATCTTTCTATCTTTTAGGACGTGATAGAGAAGTGTATAACAGCTTTGTCATGAATTCAACCTGTATGAATTTCATACAGTTCAGTTCTGACAGTTGACAGTTAGAAATGTGTAAAAACCTGAAGCAAACTGAAAGCTATTCTCGAACCATTTGGAGTACATGCATGGTTTTGGTCTCTTTTGAAAGGTAACACTCTGAACCTTTACCTTCAGCATCCAGAATCACTGTAAGAGCTACTGGCATTGAATAATACAAGTTTGAACACACTGAAATTAAAAGGTTTTTTTTTTTACCTGAATACTTTTTGCAAATAGATGGTTGCAGATGAATGTACCTGGGACTTATTAGCTGGAAAACAAAATGGGATCACTGCACAAACCCCTACCTTATTCCAAGTTCAATAAAAACTGACAATAATACCACAGAAACTGAATATTTTCATATTTTATTTCCAAATGGTATATCTAGGTGTGCTCTCATATATTATATTTGTGTACATTAATAACCCTTAGTTTAATGATATCTTTTATTCAGGTAGAAGAGATAATCCTTAATCAGACATATGCCTCAGAACTGTGGGGATTATAACTCAGATTTAAGTCATCATAGGAAGTGGTGGAATATCCCTATTAGTACAGAAATCCTTGATTTGAGGTGACCAGAGCTGTAAATAACCCATTGAAGTGGCATATCGGTGTTCCATTTCATTAAGTGTCAGTCATCTGCAAAATCTGTGATTGATCAAGTGAGGTGAAACGTGAGACTCCACAGAGTAACAGGAGAGAAGATAGAGCTGGTCTGAACATGTTTCTGGAAGATGTAAGGAGGAAGACATTGAAAACAAGCAGAAGACGAGCACACTGCCTGCTAATTTGAAAGGAGGAAACATCTTTCTGTGGATTATTATCTTCTGTCAGGCTAAATTATTTTACTGCAGTGGATCGTCTGGACCTTTGCCAATGTTAACAGACCGGTTTTGTCATTATGGTGTTAGCCACTTCATGAGTATTTTCATCAAGGTCATTTCATTCAATTAGTTTTTGTTACTCCCACTATTGAGGCGACTTAATTTAAATAATAAATGTCATTTTTGTGTTGAGAATGATAATAATATAATAATAATAATGAATAATAATGAACAATGATGAAACATGGCTCTGCTGTCTTCATATCACGAGAACTTAATCAAATCGGCTAAATCAAATCACAACATTTTATCACTCGATTTTCATTTTCCATCCATTTTACCCCCTCTTTTTGAGGGGTTGAAATGCATATGCGTGCACACACACACACACACACACACACACACAGTATATATACACATTTATGCAAACACACACCTGATTATAATGAAATGTTACCTTCTGATTGAAAGGCCACTTGAGAAGTGCGTCACTGTGTCCTCTCATTACCACAAAAAACAATGATAAGTGGGTGCCACGGCCCGTCCCGTCACCGTTCAGGTAGATTCGGAGGCACATCTTGTAGCCGTATTTACTGGTATAAAAGGCTGGAAAACATAATGCACCAATAAAGTTTAATAGTATCTTTTATTCAGGTAGAAGTGATAATCCTTAATCAGACATATGCCTCATAACTGCGTGGATTATAACTCAGATGTACGTCATCATAGGAAGTGGTTACCAGGAGAGAACATAGCGGGGGCACGGCCAGCCACGGCATCCTGCCTCTTTTTGGTGAAATCTGAAATCTTCCAGACAAAGATGCCATCGTACGTGGCGGCGGACATCTCCCTCATTTTCCCATCCATCTCCACGATGGACAGGTCCCTCAGACTCACCGTCCTCTCCAGCTGGCGAACCTGCAGCACAGCAACACGACAGTTCACTGAACTTAACAAGCGATCTTTGAGTCTTCAGTGAGGCCAAATCCTGCTTGGTAGGTAGACTGCTGGAGTGTAATGTGAAAAACATGATGAGCAAACGCCTCATGGAACTTTTAGCAATGATTCTATGAGCTAAATATAGGTATAATTTTATTAATATAGGACTAAATAGAATTATAGACCAAACATTTACACAACATTTGCAAAGGTGTTTTGAAAAAGCTACGCCCTTTAATAAAAAAAAAACCAAGATGGAAGTACAGGCCCAGTGTCTAAGTTCCCTTAAGGATAATTAAGACTGTGACTTAGCCTAGTGGAAATGACAGCTGGGATTTGCAGGGCACCTTGTTGTTGAGGATCTCGATCTTGTCCTGGTCCAGTCGGTGTTGGCGGTTGTAGGCCTCCATGGTGGTGCAGGAGCGCTCCATCTCTCTGTTGAGGACGCAGACAATGTTCTCAAATGTGCTCACTTTGAGCTCCAGTTCCTGGCAGCGCCGGCTCAGCTCTGCCACCTTGGTCTTTTCGCTCTGGAGCTGCAGCTCCAGCGCAGCACCTATAGCACTGGGCAGCGGGGTGAAGGAGGTGGTCAGGGTCGGGGCACATGCACCCTGCACGGGAGCTGCACCACCCCCACCCACCTGGCTCATCTTCAGCTCCAGATCCCTTAGGGATTGGTGGAGCTCCTGCAGCTTGTGACTGGCCACCTCCAAACTCTGGGGCTGCAGGCTCTCCAGGCTCACCTTGATGCCCATGATGAAATGCAGGAGGAGGTTGAGGTGTTCATACGAACACTGCCGCTCGTGGTCATGGATCTTCTCTTTCTCCACCTTGGTGTCAAAGAAAGATACAAGGAGGAACACATTAGGAACATAAAAAGTCACCCATTACAGATGACATTTTAATGATACATGAGAAATTGTGCCACAGAAGAAAACAGGAAGCGCATACAACAAAGAAATAATGGAGCTAATAATGGATATATCCACCACACAACGTATTCATCCCTGCAGTCTTTCAGGTTTTGGTTAACCACACTGACACTGAACAACAGAAAAAATGTCTTGACATCCAAGTGATCTCACAAACTGAGTACAAAAACAAAACATAAGCATTCCTACATTAACCATGACATATTTTCAGAAGTCACATTTTTAAGTTAAATGGAGACATTCCATGTGTAATGAATGTGTGCAGGTGATTTTATGTTAAAGGCAGCTGTATCCAGATGGTCCAATAGCTGATTAGTCAGATTCTTATCAAAAACAAAAAAAGGGATGACGATAAAAACACATTTCAAAATAATCAAAAAATGATGATAATGAAAAGGACCATTGAAAGAAACGATGCAAGAAAATGTACAATTACGACTACAGTAAGGTCAATCATAACAAAACTGCAAGAATGTGGCACACCTGTAAATCTGTTTTATATAAGCTCGTCCTTTTAGCGTTTTAGCGTTTTGATGACAACTTATATTAGTTTCAAATTTCAGCCCATCTGAAAACTAAAGACACTTCAGACAAGTTTTTGTCTGTGCCTTTTTTATCTTAAAAATGGATTATGAAAATGAGCATGAAAACACACACTTTCAGTGGTTTTCAGTTGTATTTACTCCCTTGCTCAATATAATACAGTTCGTCATTTTGTTGGGTGTAGCTTGAGAGTAGAAGCCACGAAGTCAGATAACATTAACGCAGTAATATTTCTTCAACAAATGAAATCCTGTTCTCACTACTTCTGACAGGAACATGAAAAATAGCTGACAAAAAGTAACAATCATGTTACATCCACGTCCACATTCCTTCATAATGTTGCATTAACATACCTTTCTATAAATGTCAGCGTGTGGCCTGCATGATTTTGTGATTTGTGCCATCTGGTTTGCTGCAGCTTGATGAATTTGTGTCCATAAATGTATTATGTTTTCCCTCCAGTTATGTTAGTGAATATTACTGACAGAGATGTTACTAAAGATGGTCTGCAGCTAAACTAACTCTGAAGAAGAAATAGCTTTGAGGATATCCTTTTACTAATCTTGAGTTTCAGTGTGCGATTCACAGATGCATGGAGGCTGTTGAGTACCACATTATAAAATAAAGTAATCTCTTAGTAATCCCACAGCAGGAAAATCTAATAGCAAGAAGCATCAGAAAAAATAAAATGATGACTATGACAAATAAGCAAACAATATAAAAAATAAAACAAGGCAATGGTTGAGGTCACACAAAGGGAATACTGAATAGAGGGCTGCATTGGGATTGGGTCCAGCTGGGTCCCACGGGACCCAACACAAATCTCGCGGGAGCGGGCAGTTTGGATTTTGCTGCGGGCGGGAACAGGCGGCTAAAAAAAAACCACTGCGGGAGTGACAGGATGATGGAGTCAACAACTGAAATCGAAAAAAAGCTAAAACAAGGTCTCTACCAGTGCGTCAAAGACACGCAGCCCAAGGAAACGAATCAAACATCCCCATGACTATCTATTAATAGCCTATAAAATGACGGGTTTTCTCCTGCGGGACAGGAGAAGACACAAAATCAATTCATTTCTATTATTGTGCAGGCATAAATTCTCAGAGTTTTGCTGGTGCGGGCGGGAGTGGATATACACGTTGCAGGAGGGGGCGGCAGTGTAACACACATGTTGCGGCTGCGGGCGGTCAGAAATTCAGCAGGAGCGGGATTAAGAAAACAGTCCCGCACAGGGCTCTAATACTGAACATACAGTGATATTGAAGCTGAGTGGATTTGTCAGTTGAGTGTGTGGTCTGCTGGGAGCAGTGCTGATTGTAAAGTCTGAAGAAGCTGCAGTATCTCTCCTTTTCACACTGTGGGTGAAGCAGCCTGTCACTGAAGGAGCTGCAGTATCTCTCCTTCACACACTGCGGGTGAAGCAGCCTGTCACTGAAGGAGCTGCAGTATCTCTCCTTCACACACTGCGGGTGAAGCAGCCTGTCACTGAAGGAGCTGCCCAGTGCCGTCAGACTGTCCTGCATGGGATCAGGGATGATAGCTTAGCCATCATCCTCCTTCCTCCTACTACCTCCACCAGTTCAAGTGGGCATCCTGAGACAGAGCTGACCTTCTTAACCCGTCTGTTCAGTCTCTTAATAACAGCAGACGAGATGCTGCTGCCCCAGCAGACCACTCCACAGAGGATGAGAAAATAGAGGAGAAAGCTCAACAGTGAGCAGGAACTGCTGTAACAAGCTGCCACTTGTACAGCGCTTTGGGTATCCAATGTAACATTAATTAGGTTCATTTGTCAATGTAGGTCTCGTTTTCAAATGTTAGTAAGGTCATCAGCGCGTCTTTTTCGTCACAGTTTTTGTTGTGGCTGTGTAGGCCATACATGGGTACAAGGGTCCAAAAAATCTGGAGGCCCTGCTGCAAGGGATCTACCACTTGGGACAGGATTTATATTCTAGCAAAATAAGAAATATGAAATTAAAAAAATAAACTAAAACTTAAAGCCAAAGCTTCATGAGAAGAATGTCAGAAATAATGTCCTGGAGCAGCTGAACCAGAGTCCAGATCTGAAACAAATCCAAAACTTGTGACAGGACTTAAAAACAGCTCCTCCCACATGGTCTCTACAGCTGGGGTTGAAGACTACAAGTCTGAAAATGAAAAAAATCGAGCTTGAGTGCTTATCAGATCTGTGCAGCTCCACGCTACATTTGATGCAACTAGCATAACACACCTGAATTTCTGACGAGTTTCATGGTCGAGTTGCAGCATGAGTAATGTAAACATCAGGTTTTGACAAGGAAGTAGAAAGCATGGAACAAAAACGATACCTCTGCTTCAAATGGATCAAACTGTTTTGTAACTGTCCAATGAGAGCCCAGCAGTGTTACAGGAGTGCAATGCTAGATCAGTGGGGTATTTTCTTCAAGGCTGTCACTGCTTCTACTAAATAGTACATGAAGGGACAAATACTGCAATCAAATTTAGGTTTTCTATTTCTACTCAAGTCTCCACAAATGGAATTCAATTGTTTTCACCCTCACTGTTGATCAGTGTCAAAAGCTTTAACACAAGCATTCCACGTGTTACTCTAAAATCCAAGTTAGGTGAATACTTTCTACAGACATTGTGCTCAAACACACGTATACACGGGCACATGTGCACACTCACACACACACACACACACACACACACTCACACACATTTCACACTCAACGGCACAGGGTTAATTTACAGGCATGTGGCAAAATATTCTGTAATAACTGTTGAATAATGTAATACCTTGGCAAACTAAGGAACTGTTCTAAATGTAACAAAGACCATTCTATGAAAATAATAGTATTTTATTTTATCATTAGATATTAAATTATATAGTGTTGGGAAAAATCATGTTATTCATACCTTTTTAGTTAAATCATCAGTCTAAAAATTTGAGTTTAGTCAGTTTAGAAGATGTGAACTGAGTGGGAGATTTTGATAAATGTTTCAAGTTATTACATGATACAGTAGTTATTACATTAGCCAGCGTTACACAAATAGCAAATTATGACAAAAATGTCTACTTACAGACGTATCGCAGCCAACAACATGAAATCTGCATGGTGCTTTAAATTTACTGCAGAACTTAATATGGTCCACATACTGCAAAACAAAAAAATGAAAAAAGCCAATGATCTGTAGGATATGTAGAATGTAGAATTTGATCCCTAGCTAAATGGTAAATGAGATCAATCTAACAGAATTAGGAAAAATGCTATGAAGTACATATCTGGGTTACCTTCTCTCTGGGGATCTTTTTCTTTGCACAGCCTTCACAAATCATCGGGTACTTTGGACAGATTTCATCATGAGCCTAAAAACAAAGCAAAGTTAGTTCACAAGGAAATATCTCATCCCAGGGCAGTCGTCTCTACTCAGCCCACTAAATATACTGTTTGTTCAGGTATAAAGTTTGCAACAGGGTTTGGCTCATTAAAGAATTTGAACTGTTTCACGGTTGCATTGGCTGAACCGGCTCAGGTGTCATTACACGACCTGCCGCAAGTCTGACACTCTGGGTCCTCTCAGAAAAAAAGAGCGAGACATCTGCACCCCCCAACACCCCCCACAATTTAACACTGTGGGAGTTTTTTTGTCTGTATGAATGGATAGAGAAGAGTGTCAGTGTATCAAAAGAATATTAATCTTAATGAAATGCAGTTCATTTTTATGACCTATATTTGTTCCCATTGTGGAAATTCGGCTTTGAATTAAAAATCTGCCTGAATCTGGATTTCTTTTCATACCGAAGAAAACCTCTCAGGCAAGATCTGGGGTTGTAAGGAGCATCTTACACTTTGGGAAGTGTGTCACAATGAATCTAAAAATATGTGTACTGTGTGTGTTCAGATTAGACTCCAACAAGACCTGGGAACGAGTATGAATTTGATGCAAACTGAGAGAATCAGTCATTGAGGGTTTCAAAGCATCGTCATTTCCTCCATGAGCTGTGTGCCACAATGTTGCAGCTCCAACTGACTTTTTCTCTTATACTAGTGGACACAGGATACAATGTGGACAAGGAAAATCCCTCGCCAGAATTTTTAACTAATGAGGAGTGAGCACTTAACAAATACCATTCAACAAAGCCTAAAGATGGGAACTTCCCCTGATCATTCACCAGGAGTCAGTGAGCAGCTGGAGAGAGAGCGCCACCTGTTGTCATGTGACTAACGTTCTGCTCTGGCATCATGTTATGACAGCTGAGACAGTTTCTGAGGATGGCCGGGAGAAGGTAGAATGCTCTGGGAAAGCTATTTATTGAACCTCTAGTTAAAAATATTTCATCACAGACATTTGATAACATACATTGATGGTAACATTAGTATCTATAAGCTTTGACTAAATAAGGCTGCAAGTATCATGTTAGAACATTCCAATGCAATATGTCCCTGAAAGAGCAGCTCCCTAAATAAAGTCACATACACACACAACACCTGAGCAGAGTGTGATGTGGACGAAGGAGCCTGACCTTGATGTTCTTTAACAGGAAGGGTTCTTTGCAGTATTTGCAGTTGAGCGTCCGCTCTGGACACTCTCTCTCGTTGTGGCGCTCCTGTTCGTTGGCTCTCATCAGCTCTTTACAGGAAGGACAGAGGATGATCATGAAGTCACAGTTGCCCTCATGGTTGGCCTGCGGGTGACCAACAAATCATCTTTGAAACATTTTCTCTAATGGTCAATTATTGGTGATGAACTTGAGTGTACCTTTGACTGTGTTTGTGTATATAAGGATGTGTCTGACGCTGTTTTTTTTCCATGACGTTAGTCCATAATGAAGTTAAATAAAGATTTTCAGGTAACAAACATAAGTTTAAAAGGATAAGTCAAAAATAGAAACACAATGATAAACCAGATAAGAATTGCATATGTGATGTTGATCAGAAAATAAACCCTGAATGTATTTCACAGGGGTTAATTGTCTTTTTGTTTGTGTATTTTAACACATTAAGTAGAAAAAACATTCCTGTTTTAAGGCAGAGAAACTGGGAGCTGCTATCACAGTCATTTTCCAAATAAAATGAGAACATTTTATATGAGCTCTTAAAAGTAAAAAATAACATCTTTACAATTTAATGATAGAGAATTTCTGACGTGCTCACTACAAAAAATGAAATGACACCATTCCCAGAAGACATTCGACTACGATCCTAAAATAAGTGAGGCAACCAGTCAGGCTCAGTAGTACAAAATTCTTATCAATGTATTTGAGTTTGGAGAGGAGGTTATAAGTTGGGTATTCATCATGTAGTAGTTCAGACGGGTTTGTGTCATGTTGGCTGTGGGTTAGTTTTGAACATCATGAATGCAGTTCCTTCACTCCACTGATCTGAAAGCACACATGTTGGTAGCACAGAGTGAGAGGACACGCTGACACAGCTTTCTCTCGGTCTTTTTAGCATGTGACTGAGCACTGGACTCATTTGTGTTTCGATATTTAGATGTGCTCTTCAGAACAGCAGTCTGGAGGACGGGCCTCCAACACGTCTGCCGCGGCCAAGTCTTTTATTCCATAAACAGAAGTTTCGGTTAGAGTATACCATATTCAATTCTTCTGCTTTGCCTTTGTCAGTGATGTGAAGTTGTGAGTTTTTTTCCAAATAAGGAGGATGCAAAGAAGACATTTGAGTTTCCTTCTCACTCAAATAATCTGACACAATCTTTTTTTTTGGCAGGAACAAGTTATTCTACATGGAGTGTCATGTAGAAGCAGTGCACCAGTGAGGCTCAGTCTGAGTAACAGATCCACGGGGTAGAAAACACTGCACAGCAGCTTATGATAATATGAGGGTGGAATGTTATCACAGCAGAAATGAGTTTATCTTTTGATGATCAGGAGGTGAAGAACAAAGATGTGGCATTCACGTTACAAAGTAAATGTGCGCTCGCATGTATTTAGTCGGCCAACACAGTACCTTGCCAGATTACACCGCATTGTGTTGCAGCACGATCTGGAGCCCTGAGCGTCGGCAGCCCCGCGGCATCAAAGGCCTGGCTCCAGTCAGATGAATGAGAGGGTGCCACAGGGCGATGTTTGGATGAGCACAGTGATGCAAGCAGTGAACAATGTAGTCAGGATGAGCTGCTTGGCTTCTATGCAGTTCTCTTTTATTTTGGAAGGTATGCAGCCTTTTTTCTTTCTGGAGCAATGTTCTGTTATCTTTGACATACCTCATGTTAAAATGTCAGCTACCATTAAGTGTTCTGTTCTGTTCATTTGTGCACACAAAGCATTGACTTTAGAGCACAAATAAAGTCCTGGGGTCATAGAGCTGCTCCTAGTGACAAACTAAACTAAACTAAGAATTTCCCTTTACAGTTGAGACTTGATTCTGGTTAAGATAAAAGTTTTTTACAAATCATCTTAGCCCTTAAGGTCCTTCCTAAGGTAAAAAAGGAGTATGGAAGAGGACTTTAAACAGGCTGAGGAGTTTCTTAAGCAGAGGAGAAAATGGTAGAAAGACAAAGAAGTAAAAGAAATACTCTCCATAAGCTGAATGACAGTGAGTTCATGACACAAAGGCTTTATGTTCATGGCTGATCTCATTAGAGATGCGCTCACATCTCCAAACCAACGCAATAACTCTGTCAGGGCAGCAGTCAGGGAAACTGATGAAAGCTGAGCCATTAATCAGCCTTTGAAATAAATCGTGTGCTAAAGTTCCCAGTGTGGTAACAAACAGCAAATGAAGAGACAAACTCTCAGTATGTGAACAGGTTACTGCGCAAGTAGGCCACAAGCACGGCATACAATGTATTCATTACATCAAATAGTTTTCATTATTACACCATGTCTTAACGAGACTAAACTCTATGATTAGTCCAATCGATTTCACTGTCCATGATTACTAAGAATGTCATGTGTTCTTATCAGTGAATCACCTCACTCCTCACTGAGGTCAAAGTCTCTGTGTTGAGAACTTTCCTATGTGAGGACAGAGCTGCTGAGCTCTCTGAGAGGTCTCTCCACCCCGGGATGATTACTGACTGTCTCCTTTCTTCAAACAATGTGAGTTTATTAAAAGGACACACCAGCTGCTCAGCTGTTGTTTTCCTCAGTGTTTACTGTAGAAGTAAGTCTCACTCGCTGTTACAGCGGCAGATGAACCAGGGCTCGTACTCACTAACAGTCTGGGAGTCCTCTCAGAGCTCCTCACTTAGCAAAACTTTTCTAGCAGGGAGTCCTTGTTTAGGATTGATTTGGAAAAATTGTCCGAGCAAGTGTTCCTACTAGGAAGCTTTGTGAATATGAGCCCTGATGTCAGGCTGCGCACAGAGCGGGAAGGTTTCCACACAGCAGCGGCCACCTCACTGAGGAGGCTGTCACCTGCAGCACTTCAGCTAACAGCTGACTGTGGCTGCTCCTGACTCGTCCACTCAGGAACATTTCTGATGAACGACTGCGGTCGAACACGTACAGCGGGTTCCCTACAGCTGCTTCAACAGTAAAGGCCGCTCCGTTTCTCCAGCTGAACACTTTGAATGTGAAGCAACAGCAGGTGGAAATGTTGGGTTAACGTTCGCAGTAAATCAACCCAGCTCTGATAGAACTGTAGCAGTGGTCCCCCACCTTTTTATCACTGCGGACCAGTCAACACTTGACAATTTTACCTCAGCCCAGGAGGGGAGGGGGTGTACGTAGATTGTTTATATTGTAAATATAAAAATAAATGTAAATCTACTGTGTACTAGTATGCAACTTTATTAGCAGCTTCCTCGTAACACTGCGCCAACAACATTGTCTTTTAATCCAGGGTGCTTGGTCTCCAAGTTGCGAAGCTGTTTTGAAGGCTTCATCGCCTCATTAGAGAGCCGGTCCCTGCATATGATGCAGAGCAGGTTCGGTGTATGGGAATCACCTGTCGCGACAAATCCATATTTCAAGTAGGACTCATGTTATTGTCAGTTAAAATCTTTCTTTTTCTTGGAAGTCGTCGCTCTTCTTCTGTCTCTTCACTGGGCCTTTTCCCCTTCACAAAGAAACTTTCCAAACACGTCTGTTTTAACTCATTTTGCGAGCTTTGGGCTAAATTTGAGCGCTGAAATGACCGAGATGTAACCGAAGTATCCGGTCATTTTTTTAAATAAACGATGTTTAGAATCAGACGAGAAATAAAACGGAAATAATTATTTCTTGTGTGGCCCAGCACCAACTGATCCACCATCCCCCAGCCCGGGGGTCAACAGTGATGCTGATATCAGACAGATCAAATTGTGATGGACTACATGCTGCATCGTTTTCTGTGCCAGAGCAATTTAGTAACTGTAGAGCTTTACAACTATCAAAATGTGATGGCAGAGACATTATTCATGATAGCATAAGGAAACATCTGCGGGGATTCTGAAAGGGCACAAACACACACAGTCCCAGGAAGTGGCTGATACACGGGCCACAGTCTACATTAAATGGACATTTGACTATTCGTGGGTGGCTTTGCATTAGTGTGCACCTCAAACTCTTTGATAGTTCCTGTCCACGTGCATCCTTCATTGGGACAGACAGCTGCCAAGGCCTCCACTTCTCTCCGAGCTGCATTGTCAGGGAAAGCCTGCACAGAGAAACAGAGGGTGTTGTGTTGTGTCAGTTGTGGTCTGGTTTGTGTCTTCAGTTACAGTGTGAAGGCTCCTGTTACAAACACTCTGCATCAGCTCGCTTTTCTCTCCTGGATCCAGTTTCTCCAGCACATATGGTCATTCTAGGGACACGGGACTGTAGTTGCTCCATTTATTGTCTACACTGCCAACAGTTATAGAGCACTCACAAAATGTTATGTTTTGCTGGCTCTATACTCCGAAAACAAGCAACGACGCTACAGTGACGACTCTTGAGCTCAGTTTGAGGGCTTTTAGATGTCCATCTGCAACCCAAAAATACTCCCTCCTACTGACAGACCCTTCAATATGTTAACAAGCTAGGGATCTTAAGTGCAAACTAATGCTGTATTTAATGTAACTGTGAGGAACTCATAGTAATAAAAAAAAAGATGCCATGTAGTAAAAAATCACTTACACCACCTTGCTTGAGAATGGAAGTGGGTTCTTCAAACAAGTCTTCTTTGATGCAAGCGCCACATTTCTGTGGTCCAGAACTTGAAGGGAGGAAAAACAAATATCTCCATTAGTGTGTCGTACACGATGCCATCCAGCACGTGTCAAAAAACAACGAAGATACTTGATATTACCACCGCCACTATCCACACGCTGTTTAAATCTGACCGCAGGAACAGTGGGTATGTCAGTAAAATCTCAACTACATTCTCACAGTCTTCATAAAACCGAAGTCACCTTTGTCATTTTATCAAAGAAGATATTCAGGAAGAAGACACAACACTGGCTTCACTGCCTGAACAACATTAAATAAAACAGTGAAGTCTGAAGGTGTCCGACTGCGACTTATATGGTTTATGTTGACATGCACACCAGAAACCAGATTACTGCAAGAAATGTGAACAAGGAAAGACTGCGGTGTTTGTGGTGCTTAGTCTTCTTGCTGTAAAACCCTGTTTACATGCAGCTGCTCAGTAATCAGTTTCCATACCACTGCCAGTGCATGATCAGATTATCTTATTAGGACGACCTGGAGGAAAAAAACTCTTTGAGGCTCCTGGTGACATCCCCCCCAACCCTCTGTGTCACTGTATATTCACCCTGACAAGTCCCCCTTCAGGGACAGTGTACACCAACCAGTAAAACCAGCACCCCTTCTACCTGTGGAATATGATCTGACCCCATGTTTTCTGTGCCTCATGTAGTTGTGAGAATTTAACTAAAGATAAATGTATTTACGGGTATGGTATGGTAGCATAACTGCAGCTTAGATTTAAACAGAGGGACATTTACACTAAAGTCACCTGATATTTTGGTCATATGTACCTGATACTGAAATCTGTGACACTATGTTGATATGTCTTGTTGAGCTTATTTATTTCCTGTAGTCACATGCTGTACTGCACTGACCAAAGCATTTTATGCAACTTTATACTTAATTGGTGGCACGAGGCAACGCAAGAGCCACTCGCCTCTATAGCTCTTTGAGCTATAGAGGCGAGTGGCTATTGATAACTATTGTTATCCCGCACGTTTTTTCTTCCCATTTTTCATCTTCCGCCAGAATTACGGCTCGTAACTAGTCCCACAGCTTTGAGAAAACCCTCGCAAACTATATATCAAAACGTGCGGCTCGATCGGGAATGGTGTGCTATGACTTTTATAGCTCTTCCGTCAATAATTCGCAAAGTTCTACGCAAAAAACTGCGAAAAATTTCCCATAAGAAATGAATGGGAAATTTCCTCAAATTGCAGCCTTTTTCAATTGTCCGCTGCTTCGCCATACTTTCTCCTAGAGACTTCATTCAAACTTTAAAACGTAGGCTTGAAATTAACCTTGGCACATTTTTTGATATCTCTTACGGTTTTCGAGCTATGACCATCTGAAGACCATAAAGTTTCTCAAAAAATGCTCAGAATTTCTCCCCCGAGAGTGGATGACATCATCACTTAGAGTGAAAGAGCCAGTGAGAAATCGCCTGAAATGTTTTTCTAAAATTGCCGTAAAATCCAAACGGTGAATAGGAGACACATAATTTTTGGATCTTTTTGTAGACAAACCTTTCTTCTCTCATCAAAGTTTAATTTGAAAGGGTTAGCCCCCACCAAATTTAAATAAAGAGGGATCTTGCACCAGCTGCCCTGCTCTGCTGCTCCACGGAAGCCAATACTCCATGCTCCATGTAAGGCAGGCATGTCCAAACTCTTCCATAAAGGGCCGTGTGGCTGCAGGTTTTCATTCCAACCAAGGAGGAGCGCACCAGGCTGGACTCATTTAATCAGCTGATCGCCCTTTTCAGCTGATAACTAAGGGATCCCTTGATGTTGATTGGTTGGCCTGGTCTGCCTGATGTAAGGTGTGCTCCAACACACCTGATTCAAATGCTCAGCTCGTTACTGGGCTCTGCTGAGGCCTGATAACGAGCCATTCATTTGAATCAGGTGTGTTGGAGCAGGGATACATCTAAAACATGCAGGGCAGTGGTACTCCAGGACCAGGCTTGAGAAACAGTGGTATAGATAACACCAGCAGCCCCCTCGTGCCACTGTCAAAATTTCCACGGCGCAGGAATTGTCTAGTTTTAAGATTAGAATTGTTCATAACCAAAACCATGTATCTCCAAATGTGTTGATTTTGAATGTTGTGACAGGTGACGTGTTCCACCATGGGTTGAGAAGGTTCTCCGACTTCTTCGGATAAATAAACTGTTTAAAAAGCCTCTTGGATTACAGATGTGTTTTTTTTACACATACGTGGTTCTCACGGGACAGTGACGCTACAAACATATGATGATCTTATAGAATATGATGCGTTGCTGTAGATTAAACCAGCCAACAGTATATAAAGTAGTTCAAATGAGCTCAACCTGAAACGTCTACAGCAGTAAAATGCAGCATACACGAGTAACATTAATCCACAAACATCAGACAGAACAGAAAAACACTGACAGGAACATTTTACTGCGACTTTTACTTGTAGTGGAGTATCTGTCACAATGTGACATCAGAAGTTTTCCTGACACGAGGATCTGAATCCCACCACCGCTGCCTTCTAGTCCTACAGAGCCACAGCTCCGGCTCACAGATTCAGGGGATTTTTTTTTATGAGGGCTTGTGCTTAACAAACATTTGAGACAAGTCCTGCTGTGGCAGCAGTCACTGCTTGCACCAAAAACTGCAAATAAAAGTGAGAAATGAATAAATGAGTCTGAGTCCATCACACACATGCGCAGTGTAAGAAAAGAAAATCAGTGATCTCACTTCTCAGCTTGTCTTCTGGCTGAGCTGTTAGTCCAACTACGATAAATAAGGTGTTTTTTTTACATTTTCTTTTTTCTATATCACGATTTAAAGAATGGAAGTCTACTCGTTCCTACTACTCATAAAAGAAACACAGACAAGTACACATCTGTGACGGGTTGGACAGACTTTTCACGTCACATTGGATAAAGGTCATCCTAATCACCTTTAAAAAACGTCCACTTTAATGTCGCCTCGCTTCTGGCCTCAATAACACCCTGAGTGGGATGTATTGGAAAGGCTCTCACAGTTGCCGGAGCTTCTAGTAAATTCGGTATACGAAGCGAGCTGAAAATACTTGGTTACAACACACAGTGAAGTTCAAGTCCTCCACGTTTGCACTGCTTGCTCCGGCCAACCACAACACAGGCTAGCGGGAGCTGACTGGGAGGATACCTGGCCGACCGTCACACAAGTTGGCATTTTAGAGCAATCAAGTGGTGGCTGGTGAATGACCTGTATGCCCAATTCCTCGATGGGTCTCTGCAATCTAAATAGCCAAACTTGTCTTTGTAGTGTATGCAGCGTTAAGTGTGACAATAAGCAGGGCGGCATTCAACTGAAAGACATGTGAAGGAGGATGGTGGCAAGTTCTGGTCGCTCACACAGACCACACATCTAGCTAGCTTACTGGCAACCATGACAGTACTCACCTCACAATTTTGTTGAAACAGAACGAACAGAAACGGTGGCCGCACTGAGCTTGCAGAGGCCTTCTCAGGATTTTCTGGCACGAATTGCACAAATGCTTGTCTTCGAGGCTGTTGGCCAGGATTTTCTTAGAGAAGCCCGGTTTGTTACCTTCCAGGGAAGATGGTGGAGACGGCTCCTGTGCAGCCATTATTCCCCTTGAACAATATCGGGGTACTCAGCGGGGTGTGTTCAAGACCGCAAATACAGCTAAATATAATTTTCGAAATAATCGCCACCAATGAGTCATTGCTCTTTGACAAGTTATCAAAATATGTATTTCTTCTTATGTTAAGAACGCATAACGATGTGTGATCCTCATACTCATAGAATAATAAACAAGGCGTTTGCATGTGATAAAAGTGACATCTGAGGATGCTATGTTGAGTTGTAAGTCACTATGTCTACCGCTAGGTGCCGCAAGCCCGGGAGAAGAGCATCGAGGCGAGCGGTACGAGGAAGCAGCTCCACTGGATTGGACAATATGGATTGGTACACCAAAACTGCGGCAAGGTGGCGACACTTAGCCAGCATGGTAACGGAAGTGTGGTTTTGTCGTCAAAATAAAGTAAGGTCTTTGTATTTATCAGTTTTAGGTCGAGCAGAATGGCGTAGAGAATGGGATCTTGTGCTCACATAATAAATTCTAAAGATGTCCGAGACTTGATGCTACACATCATTATTGCACATTGCAGTAATGATGTGTAGCATCAACAGTGTCACATGACACCGATAGTACATTTTAGCAAATGACAAATGTGAATGACTTGTGTTCTCCCTCAGTATGGGTATTGGATGGGATGGCATGGATATGTTTGAGGAGTTTAAGCAGCCCCTGTTGGTGTTGCAACAGGGTGTTGCAAGAGGCACTCAGTGATCGGCAGTAAACCACCCACTGCAATAATCTGTAAAATGAATGACAGGCTCAGTTAATCTAAAGTACAAAAGACTTGCACTCACCACTAGTGGCATCTGGCACTGCAGATAGCTTTGCTGTTATGCTCTCAGGTTTTTAGATACGTCTCTCTGAGATGTCTGTATTATCCTGAATGACAGGGACCTAAAATGACCTGAAATTGAAGCTATCTGCATGGCCAGGCAGGCAACACAGGATTTAAGAGACAAAAGATGTGATTTTGTAACTAGGGTGAGCTGACCCTTTCTTATATATGTTTAGTATGAGGATTGTGGAGGTAACAAGTGATCAGAATGAGAATCAGCTTTATCCCTGTATTAGTCAGTGCCCATTCAGGCCACCCCACTCAAAAAAGCCTGATGTCTGACTTTGGAGCAGGTGAGGCACGTGAGTGCTGACAAACCTAGAGTAAAACATCTTCAGGTCAAGTACACCTATGTGACAGGAATAAAATTCCATAAAGAAATACTCAATCAACTTTCCTTTACATAAACTCGAAATGGACAATAGTGTTTGAATTTTTAACAGTTTTCTTCAGTAAATATTAGGTTTCACATTTGCACTGTCATTTCTTAATCATGAGCTTTATTTTGAAAGTTGTCACGGAAGCTGTACATTGTTGTGTCACCCTTCACGCTGGGACGGTGAGGCTGCCTCCTTTGCAAAGGAATGTCGCTGCTTTATCGCCGTCGGGATGGAGCTCTGACAGATGTTTTGAGAAAAAGATGTCGGGGCTGCCATTTCTGATCTTACTAAATAACCGTGAGTATTTGTCGCTGATATCACCTGGAAGGAAACACCCAGTCTAGCTGCCGTTCCATGTCAATAAGCGTCCAGGGGAAAAAGCTAAGCTAATATCGGCTGGGTAGCAAACGTTAGCTAAAACAGAGCCAAAGGATAACGTTACCTTTTAGCCAGGGTAGGTAACAAACCGAGCTGCCTCATCACTGTCTGAAGCCTCTGCTGACCTTGACGTACCCTTAGACTACTTTACTTTTACATGTTTAAGCGTCGCTTTAAGAAATCGGTACAGCACTCTGAGCCGAGCTAATAGCCTAGGCAGCTAATGCTAGCTGGACTTAAAGGGAAAATTCACCCATGAGAAGACTTCATTCACTGTGTTGTATCACAGAATTGTACAATTCGGCTTTGAAATTGACCGAACAGAGAAATACATACTGTTTTGATGTTGTCAACTGGAGACAAGTCCCGTTACTGATCTTGATAATGAATAGTTAATGTTAACACCTCCAGGGACACTGACAGCTCCCTGTAGGATTTTACTGGGACATGGACATATGCTGTGATAGCCTGCTGTAAGCCCATCTTTCACCTATCACTAACCAGATCCATTGTTTCACTAAGAAATCTGTGAGTCAGTCGCTAATTCCCTTTCAATGGACCTACTGCAAACAAGTATCTCCAGTTTGTGCCCTATGTATTGGCATTACATTCAAGTTAGCTTACATATCTAAAGACAATCATCTGAATTTTTTGAAAGCCAATAACCAGCAATGTTTGAAATAACTCAGAAGGTTGTCTAACGTTACTGCTGTTTTGATGGAATTTCCAGAAAATTTAAGATCTAAAGGGAAAAAATACTGGCTGTTTCCCATGTTGTGACCACTTCCTACCAAGGTTGCCGGATATGTCCTTGCTTGTTCTGTTCTGTTATTCCCCTGCTGATTATTTTCTGAAATTATTCTCAACTCTTCACTACTCTGTGTTGAACAGTCATTTTGGGTCCAATACAATTAAACATCAATACAGACAAATATACTGATATATTCAGGCTTCAAGCCCCTTCGCACACAACAGAAAAAAGCAGCGCTGATGGGCAAAATGAAAGCAGCAAGCTGGTTTCAGGCATCACGATGATGAGCAAAGTCACTTCAGCTAGTTTAATTCTGTTTAAACAAGCCAGAAGACCAACCAAAGGCTTATTTCATCCCCACAAAGTTCCACCATTCATCCTCCCTTCATCAAATTTGAACAAAACAGCGTGAAATGTTGTGTGTGGTCAGGAGATCCCGGGGATGTCTCCACCAAGTTTAGTTTGGATTGCTCAAAGGCATCCTGAGTCATGAGGAAATGTGACGGGCCACGCCCATTCGCACCAATCAACATGAGACCAGATTTTGTTTAATATTTGCCCCCAGAGCTCACCTAAATTGGTGAAATTCCGTTCAGTGGATTTAGAAGATCACATTTTGGTATTTGTGATGTGTGTGACAAATCATTAAGAAGTTATGGCCATTTACCCTCTTTGTGATCTGCTCATTTAGAATAGAAATGTGTATCTCAGTACCGCAATGCTAACAGAGTCAAAATCCAACAAGTTCTATTCATCCAGCCTTTCAAAAAAATCAGAATGGTGGCAAATCTCTCATTGACATTTATGGTCCACACAATGGTAGCGCACATTGAGTGTTAAATTGCAAGTTAATCAGACTTGCAGTGTGATGGCCATGGCCTTTACAACGCCACCATCTGGCTGATTAGGCTCATCTTTCTTGGGAAGCACTTGCACGTCATTTCCATTTATAGAATTTTCCAAGTTTCACATTTCATGTTTCATAAATAAAATGAAATGATAATACTGATATAAACTGGCACAAACACAATATCATTCTTACCCTTCAGGGCTTGAACCCGAATCACATTTTGAAATCTGGTTTCATGAAGTGCAAATTCAGCACGGACATGTCATCTCTGGCCACCATCTTTTTGTGGATTAGTTAGCAATGGTGCAACCTGGGAAACATGTTAAAAATCTTTTATTGTGTACAGTGGATGGAGAATTGTTTCATTCCAGATGGTTCAAAGAACTACAAACTTTCTGAAAATACATTCAGAATCAAAATAGAAAGATGCTATGTCATGACAAAACATGGGAGGCACAACCTGAGGCTACATCAGATTGAGTCGTAATGGTATTATTTCCATCTAAGTTGTCTGTGTTTGTTGATATTTATCAATTAAAATGCTTTTAATATTTTAGGTATTGGTCTAAATCCTTCGAAGTCAGCAGATCTGACAGTACATTTCTGTCATAGCTTGTAATGAAGACATGATATTGCATGGTGTTTGACTAAGGTTGACTAAGGGAATGGTAGTTAATTTCCAACCATAACTTCTGTATTCTTCTGTTTTTCCTCAGATGATGCTCAAAACAAGGTGGTAGTTGCTTCTAACTGGCAAGCGAGGACATCTAGTCAGATTCAAGAGCGCCCCTGCTAAATTCAGTCAGTTTTTAGTGATTTGGCATCATATTTGCTGCTAAGCATGGACCCATAACTTCCTGAGCCATCAGGATACACTGTTACACTTTTCCTTCAGTTGCTTGTGACGAATTGTCCGGAAAGTTCCTCTGAAATATCACGTGCTGCTGTTCAAGCCTGTGAAGTCTCATCAAGATGTTTTCAGCACTTAAGAAGCTGGTGGGATCTGAGCCGGGGCAGCTCAGGGACAAGAACATCCCAGCTGGCCTGCAGTCGATGAACCAAAGTTTGCAGAGACGCTTTGCCAAAGGGGTCCAATATAATAGTAAGTAATTTATCAGGTCAACAGGTTTCTGCAGTCAAACATGTCTGTGTCATTTGTAAAATGTTGCTTCTCCGTGAAGTTGATAAACTCATTTCTGATAAATTTAATGTACAATTTCTTTCCCTCTAAAGTGAAAATAGTCATCAGGGGAGATAGAAACACTGGAAAGAGTACTTTATGGCATCGACTGCAGGGCAAGAAGTTTGTGGAGGAGTACCTACCCACTCAGGAGATCCAAGCCACAAGTATCCATTGGAATTACAAAAGTAAGTCATTGCAACTCATGTCATCTCTGAGTATCAGCATTTATTTTATCTTATTATGACTGCTTTGCTTATGTTTATGTTTTGGTGATTTTTTTGACATCTGCTGTTTGTGCCTCGGTGATTTGTTTCAGTGGCTCCATATCAAGGTAAAAAGAGAGACCATGCATAGATTTAGCTTCAGCTAACCAGTTTTTGGAGTAGGTGTCCTGTATTTGTGTTAGTTGCTCCATACAAAGCAAAGCTTTTCCACCCGTGCGCCTTCTAGTATGTTTAGTTACTGGATCCATATTAGTCACTTAACAGCCTGTACACATGCATTATTTTTCTCTGCAGCCCAGGAACTTGAATAATGAAAACACCCTATCTGTTTCTCTCAGCTACCGATGATGTGGTCAAGGTAGAGGTGTGGGACGTGGTTGACAAAGGTGAGTATTGACGCACATGCCGGTTAAAGAAGCAGACTTTCTACCGAGGCTTACCTCAGTATAAAAAGTTACACCTTTTTCTGTCTACTGCTGTCAGCCTGCTACAGTATGTCATGACATCAAATAGACGCATGGTTGCTTGTGTTCTTTTCTGTCCTCATTGTTGATGTTGTCTTTTTTGCACCTCTCTCGCGCTCATCTCAGGCCAAAAATATCCTCTTCCTGAAGGTGTAGGTGAGCGACACAACAGTGTGTTAAAATGTAACTCGCCTGTGTGCCGTGGGTTTGCCATGCTTTGTTCCACTCATATCCCGACACCAGTAGTCTTAAGGTTTGGCTATCCTCTGCGTGGCTACGTTTCAGAGTTTGGCTGAGTTTTCTGCTGTAGACAGCTAGAGCCTGAACGTCTGACCCTGTGAGCCATGACGTAATGCCACCAGTGTGTAATAATGTGTGTGAAGATTAGGCTGCAAGATGCTTTTCCATTAGAAAAGTGGCTGCACTGCTCTGCTTGCTTTACTTATAAACTAACGTAAAGCAACAAACTTAGCTGTAGATTGGGATGTTTTTTAACTTTCCAGTTTGTCTAAACCTGGCACTTCTGATTTCTTTCATTCAGGCAAAGGCAAAAGACGCGGAGACAATTTGAAACTGGAGAACGAGCCCCAAGAGGTGAGTATCATTTGTGTTCAGGACAAATGCTCATGTATTACTATGTGTGGCTTTTCATAGAGGGTATAAATGATCAAGAATATAAGGAGTCAAAATACAAGTATCGTGTTTCTTTCCTATGCTGTCTGATGAAGATGTTTGATTAATATGAACGTTTGTGTGTTGTAGTCAGATGAGGTGGCTCTGGATGCAGAGTTTCTGGATGTGTACAAGAACTGTAATGGAGTCATCATGATGTTTGACATTACCAAGCAGTGGTAAGAGTTGTCTGTCTTGAGTTGTTGTCCTAGCTCTGTCTGGTCAGTGAACTCTAATGCTACAATATGCATGGACGGATGAGGTTTCAGTCAGACTGCATGTGGCTGCGAAGCTGAGAGTTTCCACTGCTGGATTTTGTTCCATTTCAAAGGCAAACACCTGCGAAGACTTTTCAACATTGCTATTTTGGGAATCATGTGTGAGGGAATAAATAGATTTTATAGATTAGTCTGGTTCCATATATTTCTTATTATCAACAAATCCCACAAAACACCAAACTAACAATGAATGTATTAATTTGTGTATCTAAAACCTGATATACTCTACTTTGGTTCCACTGTTGGATAACAATGAACTCCATAGCACAACTATTAAAAGACAACCAGAAGCCACACTGTTCCACATGTTCCTTCATTGCTATGAATACAAACTCTGTAGTTTATCTGGACTCAGTCCCACATACACCATCATGCCCCACATATTCACTAGAGC
Source organism: Chelmon rostratus (assembly GCF_017976325.1). Taxonomy (NCBI): domain Eukaryota; kingdom Metazoa; phylum Chordata; class Actinopteri; order Chaetodontiformes; family Chaetodontidae; genus Chelmon; species Chelmon rostratus. The sequence goes on from NC_055662.1 coordinate 1,256,776, forward strand.
ACCAAGTGTGGATTGATCAGCAGTTGAAAACAGCCCCCAACAAATGAACTATCCCCCCCTGTTTGAGCAGTGTTTACTGAAAACTGTAATGATCAGCAGTTTAGGAAATCAAGTAGTCTTATCTAAAAATGTAAGAATACACCAGAGAGCCACTGTGAAATATTTATGTCTTCAGTAGGAGTCGGTTAGAGGCACAGACAGGGGAGGGAAGCAACATAGTATTGATAAAGACTCACATGTTGTTAATTGTGGTCTTTTGGGGGTTTTGTTGACTGTGAAAAATAATCCTATAAATATTGTGATAAAAGCCATCAGTGTGATCAAAATCATTATTTTCAGTAGCTAACATTGAATGTGCAGATTTCAACAAACAGTAGAGGAAAGCCTATTAGTTTTTCAAATTTGATCCCTTATTAGTATATATCTTAGTCTGAATTACACAAGATCCTTAATTGCACCCATTAATGGGCATACACCATCTTGCATGATGTGATGTGTAAAGTTATTTTACTTCATGATTTCTGGCATCTGAACCAGATGGCTTTTAAACTCATATGCTTCAATAGGCTTTTTGTGTACCTTTTCTAATACACCTTTCTGAAACATTAGAAGTTATTATGTTTTTCTGTAAGAGTGCAGAGCCACAGTTACCTGTTCATTTGTGCTTGCAGCAGCATGTATTTCTATTTATTATATAGCATTTTATGTGTATTTTTGATATATATTTGTACCTATTAACGTGTTCGGAAAACTGATGTGGGTAAGTTCTGTTCACCCACCCACCCATCAATGGTTTGTTATGGTTTTGTCAATTGCAGGACATTTAACTACATCCTGAGGGAACTGCCCAAAGTACCCACCCATGTGCCAGTGTGTGTGTTGGGAAACCACAGAGACATGGGCGAGCATCGTGTCATCCTCCCTGATGATATAAGAGACCTGATTGCTGGACTTAACAGGTACAGATCAACATTATGCCCCCCCTCCACCGAACTTTTGCAGTAGGCACTGTGCATTTTGGTATGTAGCGTTCTCCTGGCATCTGCCAAATGCAGATTTGTCCATCAGACTGCCATGCCTGATTCATCGCTCCAGTTTCCACTGCTCCATAGTCCAGCTGCAGAGTGTTTTACACTACTCCAGCAAGCATCGGCTGGCAAAGCAAGCTGCTCGGCCATGAAAACCCATATCATTAAGCTCCCAGGACGTAGTTCTTGGGCTGAGGTTCCTTCCAGAGGCAGTTTGGTAGTCTGTTGTGAATGCTGCAGCAGATGATAGACAATTTGTGTGCCTATGTAGTCCATCACTGAGTTGTTGTTCCTCCTAGGCTTTTCCACTTCACAGTAATAGAGCTTACAGTTGACTAGGACAGATCTAGTAAGGCAGAAATTTCACAGTCTGACTTGAGGCAAATGTTGCATCCCATGACAGTGCCACATTTTCACAGTCACTGAGCTCTTTATGACCCATTCTAAAAGTTTGTCCATGGCAATTTCATCACTATGTGCTGGATTTGATGCACCTGTTAGCAATGGGTGTTGCTGAAACACCTGAACTATAATTAGTCGGAGTGTCCACTAACTTTGTGGTATACTGTACCTGACCGTGGTGAACATAGTGGAGCATTTAGCAGCTACTTTCCCCCAGGAGATGGTGCAGACCAACACAAAGAGAATTTTTCAGGTGGAGGAAAGCCTCACTCCAAATGAATCATAGGGTTGCTCTGTAGGCTAAATTAAAATTTTTGTGTGTGTGTGTGTGTTTGCGTGAACGCGTTTGCGTGCAATGTGAAAATATTCTGCTCTACACTGTTTATCCCTGCTGCCTCTCTATGCCATTGCTGGCCTCTTTGTGCTACTGTGTTAGCTTGCTGAACAGTGTCTGTTGCTGTATCTCTCTGTAGCATTCACTCGTTGTTCGGAGGCACACCATTAAATTAGCAAAATAAAATGTCAAAAATCGCCCAACAAAGCAGCCAGCAATGGATTCAGCCAATCGCTGATAGCTCTAAAACACTGATAGTGAGAGACCACGGCACATTTTTCTGAAATCAGCATCTGTATGATATGTATGACAGCCATTCCATTCCAGTGTCCATTGAATCCCAACACTAGCACACCTCATTCAGGTGTTATTTTTAAAGCTTGTTCTCCTGTCCACAAGTGGCTAAAAAATGAACCCAATAATAATTCTTAAAAATGAACCCATCTTTAACATGTTTACAATCTTAACCCTGGTATAATAAAGAGGATCACTAACACATTTAATACAACGTACAAATGTTGTGCGTAATACATGAAAGATAACTAGTAATACTTGTGTTTTCCAGACCAATGGGATCATCTTACATCCACTATGCCGAGTCCTCAATGAAGAATGGTTTTGGCTTGAAATATCTGCACAGGTTTTTCAACATCCCCTTCCTGCAGCTGCAGGTAATTTTTTTTAACCCTCATGTGACATCCCAGGTATAATTTTATTTTTATTTAGTTCGGGGTGCAGACTTGTCCCCAGCATAAACCTAACCAGCAACGAGGACTAGCCAGTCAGAGGCGGAGTAGGGCAGGTCATGACTCCAGCGGATTGTCGAGCAGGGAGGTGACATACTGAAACCTGGTCAAGTACAAGATAATGTTTTTCTCAAGTGGACAACAGCACTTGTTACTGTAAGTTAAGCTAAGTGTAAAAAGCCAGTAAGAGTGCTTTACCAAAACAGATAAAGTGTAGAAAGCTCTCTTTTTATCTTGGCTTGTAGTCTCTCATTCATCGCCAGCTAACAGCTGTCTGTGTGTAGCTGAACTGTTTAGCTTAGTTTGACACGTACAATATCTCAAAATGTAGGTGCCAATAAAGCAGTAGTTACAGGCAGTGAATCACAGCAGCAGCAGAAGCAGGAGGAGGAGGACAGGAAGAAGGATAAATACATCTTAAAATTAGGAGTCTCTCTTATTGTCATATACTGGGTCTGAATATGTGTGCCAGTAGAACGGAGCTCACATAAAAAAGGTTTAGCATGGGGCCTGGGTGCCACACCTTTTTGGGCCATCACTAGTTTGCACCCCTTCAGTTACTTCTTCCTGTTGTGTTTTACAAGTATTTACAGGTGTGTGTGTGTGCGTGTGTGTGTGTGTGTGCGCGCGTGTGCGCAGAGAGAGACGCTCCTAAGGCAGCTGGAGACCAACCAACTTGACATGGATGCCACCCTGGAGGAACTGTGTGTCCAGCAGGAGACTGAAGATCAGAACTATGAGATGTACTGTCTGCTTTTTCTTTCTGCTGGTGTGCTGTTGTGCAGAGCCCCCAGAGCAGGGGTTGGCAACCTTTACCACTCAAAGAGCCATTTGGACCCGTTTCCCACAGTAAAGAAAACACGGAGCCACAAAACCCTTTGACATTTAAAATGAAATGACACTGCATATAATGTTTGGGGGTTTTTTTGCCTTTATGCTATGTACAAACTATCATGTGTTGCATTTCTGAAATCACTGAACGACTGCAAAGAAAACTAAACTACATTTCTGCATGCAACAAAAACATTTTGAACCCTGAAAAAAAGATGTTGGGTTGAAGGTTACTTTCAAGTAAAATACTCAATGTCTATTTGAGAAAAAAACCACCAAACTTTAATTATCCACTGCAGCGAACTAAAAATACCGTCCTCTGCAGGTGGCTGTCAACCTGAATAATAAAAGGACTATTTCACTGAACAATGAAAAATCTGAATATATGCTGAATAATATGCAATTAAAATATTAATCAAACGTGGTTAATGTGATTTCTGCTCCTGAACCTCAGCGCAGAGCGTCTGCAGCTCAGGACATGCTGTCACCTTCATCTTTACACAGGATTGTAAACTGTCCTCTGTAAGCATGCACAATGTTTGTTTCAAACTAGAATAACTAGTGTTCTTGATTCTCAGCTTTTGACTGTATGTTGTCAGAAGTCACATCAATTCAAACATGTAAAGGTGCTAGTGGATAGTTGCATTTAAAGAAGTACAATCCACATTTGTCTAGATCAGGGGTCGGCAACCCGTGGCTCTTTCATCCCTCTGATACGTCTCCTGAAAATAATGAATGAGCATTTATTTAAAATGTATTTTATTTTAGTTTGTTCGTTTTGAAACAAATTGCTCGCGCTCACAGATGACAGTTTATCCTGCGTAAAGATGCAGGTGACAGTGCACAGCGCTGATGTGCAGACTCTCTGCTCTGAGGTTCAGTAGCAGAAATCACATCAACTGCGTTTGATTAATATTTTAATTGCCTATTATTGAGCATATATTCATATTTTTTCATTGTCCAGTGAAATAGTCCTTTTATTATTCAGGTTGACAGCTGACTGCAGGTGTCAGTGAAAGGATGACGGCACGCAGAGAGTGGACGGCATTTTTAGCTGCTGCCGGTGAAGAATTTAAGTTCGGTGTTTTTTTCATAAATGCAAGAAGCACTCCAATAGACACTGAGTATTTTACTTGAGAGTACTTTCAATCCGAAATTCAAAATGTTGTTGTTGCATGTAGAAATGTCATTTCGTTTTCTCTGCAGTCGTTCAGTGATTTCATAAATGCAACACATTATCGTTAAAGGCAAAGAAACGTTACATGCAGTGTTTTTTTCATTTTAAATGTCAAAGGGGTTTGTGGCTCCCAGTGTTTTCTTTACTGTGGGAAACGGGTCCAAATGGCTCTTTGAGTGGTAAAGGTGGCCGACCCCTGGTCTAGGCAGTCAATGTAGAGTCCTTAATAATTTAACAAAGAAAACTTTCATCACAGTTCATTCCACATTTCTTCCTCTCTGAGAGATTTGTGAATTTGTTTCCACATGTTCTGTGTTTCAAGTGATTATGGCACTGAGTGACATCAAACCAATTGAAATATTCATGACTTTGACTGAATCAAGAGCAGCATTTACACTCTACCATCCCCATGCTGGGCCCCTAGCCTCAGATATTATTTCTGATGAGTCACAGTTTATTAACCGTCCCTCTTGTGATTTCTGCAGTTTCCTGGAGAACCTGGAGTCTCGCAGTAAGGGCTATGGCTCTCCTGGTCCAGCCAACGGGCAGAGTCCCTCCTCAGGCTCCCAGTCCCCCATCGTTCCTCCCAGTGGGGCCTCCACAGGCAGCTCCAGCCCCAGCACCCCTCAGCCCCCCATTCCCTCCCAGGTGCTCCCACAGTCGCCATCTGTGTCAGCTTCTTCCCCTCCACCTCCCTCAACAGCAGTCAGTGTGGCAGCTTCACCCGCTGTTGAGGCGAAGCCATCGGCTCAGTCACCTGAACACCTTCAGTCCTCAGCTGCATCTGGGGCCTCAGCCCCCCAGAAACGCAGCTTCATCTCCCGCTGGTTTGGTTCATCTCCTGCTGCTGAGGCTAGTGCTTCTGCACCAGGTAAGATTCTACAGATTACTCAAGCAGTAAAAAGCTCCGCACCAGTCCACATGCCATCTCCCCTGCAGCTGGGTTAGGGTTAGCTGTGCTTTTATTTTGAAATTGAGGCTACACATAATCTTTTCAGCATGTCCATAACAGAGACAGAACAAAGGCATACATCTTGATGTATGTTTTATATTTGCTATAGTGGACCTCCACATTGTCTTCCGATGAGAATCAGATTAAGCAATATCAAGAGTCATTCAATGGACAAAATATTGTTCTGTGTAACCACCACGTGATTACAATTACGATTACAAACATCAGCAAGGGGCCATATGCATACAGCATGAGCCAGCATGTACATATGCAGTTGCAGTGGTTGGTGGGTGCATGCATGTAGGTGTGAACACTGGCACAAGAACCATACAGAGGCCCTAACTTGTACTCTTATCTGTTATAAATTCATAGTTAAGTGGGCTCTTGAGTGCAGTGTAACACATCCTACACGGTACGAGTCTGAATAGAAAGCTGTCACATTAATGTAAAGACTGCAGCAACACAAAGTTAAATACACCGAGTAAAACCACATGTCATTCAAGAGAACTGTTCTTATCTCCCTTAATCTCCCTCATTTCCTGTGTTCTAAGAAAATAAAATCATTCTGGTAATCAGTCTATGTTTAGTCTATATAGTTTCCCCCTGGCAGTGCTGTCCAAAAGGGCTCAAACAAACCGTGTACAGCCATAATGATAATTAGGCCAGCAGTCTCCCTCTTTATATATTCAAGTTTCAGTATTGCAGTTGGCATGAATTCAGTCGTGACGAGTAAAAAGTAAATAAAATCAGGAGCAGAATTGTCTGTTAAATAAATGATGAAAATGTATTGGGGCGTTCACTGTGAGAAAAGGGGTCAAGAATGCCACACACTTAAACGGCGAGTAATCAAATCTTCAGTGGCAAAGTAAGTCTGTATGGACACAGAAACCACTCTTCCTAGTCATATTATACTTCATTCATTTTTAACTTTTCAATTCAACAGCATTTTCCAGCAGCGACAGTACTTGTGAACACGGTGCTAAATATTGCATGAACACATGGCTCCTTCCTTAAATGTCCTGGCTTGTCTGAATAAAGCCTTAAGGAACATTCCTGTAATAGACACACATTTCAAATACTGTTTTTTTATGTACTGTATATTGTTGTCTGTTTCTTAAAAGTGCTTAAGAATAACAATACATTATAAATTAAACATGAGCGCATTTGAGTTTGTTCGTCTCTGACTCAGTGGGATGACGTTAATGTCAAATGAGCTGCTCAAACAGCGGTTCTCTTTTTTTTAATCTATTATTCAAACTTACGTGATTCAGCATGATTCCACCAATTAGAAGGGTTGCAGGTATAAAGTTGTTGGTGATGTAAAGAAGCTGTTGGTGCTTCAGTCTGGCATATATGTTGCAGGGGGTTGGACAACAGTTTGTCTGTTTTTTGCTGAATGGTTTATTTAGCTACGACAGAAACTTTCCACGTGCACAGCAAGTAGTCACAAGACTCAACACTCGGCAGCTGAGAAATGCAGAACTTTTGAAATGTTCAAAGGACTGGCTGGCGTTGGCCAGTAATGTCATGTGA